>NC_059386.1:29113941-29457066 GCF_019703515.2 Myxocyprinus asiaticus
CACTACCACACCTGGATTACACCATGCCGTTCACAAAGGTACTTCATTCTTCTTCCAACACTTTTCAAGTACTAAGTTTCAGATTTCAGACAGTAGGTTGAAGGTTTTGCTTCTGAAATCTGTCTGTGCTTACCGAAATTCGAATCGCTTCCCCCAGTGGCCGAAGCTGGAATTGTTGTTGAACGTATGGGCACCTGTGAGCTCCAGTTTCCGGGTGAAATGTCCACATAGTGGCGCCAAAAGCGAGTGATAGTTTTAGTTGGAAATGATGTAATACAGTCAACAGGAATGCATATTTTAGTAACTATTCCCCCTACCCCAAACCTTAAACCTAACCATCACTGGAGTTAAAATGTAATTTTTTTTTACAAAAATGCAACCTCCGAAGTGTGCTCACTAGGGATGTTATAAAATATTGATAAATAAATTATTGATCGGCATGTTATTTTATCAATATATTTTTGAGGCATTAATATATAAAAATTCGCTGACATTTAAATTAGAAGCCTAATATGCGAGCTTTCCAATTCACTCAATTGGCTTTTTGTTTAAAAGTCTCGGTCTCGGTTAGGAATGGCAAAGGTATCACAACACAATGGACAAGCTGATGTGGCGCAGCAGATGGCAGTCCAAAGTTATGAAGATTTTTGAACTTGTTCAAGAATGAACAAAGTGACAGTGATGAGTTTGCAGGTTAGTGTATGAAACTGGTGTAACTGCACAAACTGAACGATTAGATATGGCGACGTTTATTTAGCAATTTCTCTGTATGTAGCCTTGAATAGGTCTTTCATTCAAACTGTAAAACCACAAAATGACATACTTGTAACTGAAAATACATTGTGTAGGTTATATGAGAGATAATTGTACACCATATATCATCCAGTGATGGCTTGAGTAAATAATCTTTGTCCTTTGATAATAATTTGGGTTTAATTTGATGGAAAATGATGTGAGTTGCGCAGCATGGCACTGCAGAATTTTGACGCTGAGCGTTGGTGATGTGTATGTACCTTTGTAGAAAATAATTGTTTTGAATTTTAGAACATGCCAATTTACCCTGCCGCTCTCACATTACTAAAGTTGTGTTGAGAAATATGTTTGAAAAGACAAAGACTATTGTGCAACGAGCAGACCCTATTTATCTGAAAAAACCACGATATATATCGATAATCATTGGGAAAATCTTCCGATTATCGATGCGTGAAAAAGGCATCGATCCCAAGCCTAGCGCTCACCTATGTTTATGTGAACACAATTACTTCCTGGTTCCCACATGACCACAACCCCAGGGGCATGTCCACAAGGGTGGACATACTTAAGTGGTGCCACTTCATGGTCTCGGATGTTGCTCAGATCAGTAGCACTGAAGGGAAGTTTGTTCGCGCTTAATTTGACGCAAAAATGTCTGATGGGGGATGCCGCTTGTCAGTAATTCGGCTGAATGGGGTTAAGAGAACAAAAATTTTCAGAAGCAACATGTCAATTTCCCATGTGATCACATAGCAGATTTTCATAAAGTGACACTCTGACTCTCTGGCAGTTCCCAGGAAAAGAATATGGCCGTATGTCGTGGGCACTGTCATCACCCTCCTGATCATTGCTGCGGTTATAGCTGCATTGTTTTGGTATTTCGGTAAGAATCCCACTTATTGGATGTCATACAGTATATCCACACCTTTGTGCCTTTTTTTCTAATGCCCTGACTTTGACAGGTGTGTTCGATTGTCAAGGGCGGCGCTGCACAGCAGATAGCCTATGCATCAGCCACTCTCAGTGGTGTAACGGTGTTCCAGACTGTCCATCAAGAGAAGATGAAGCTCATTGCTGTAAGCCTTTGCACCAACATATAAAAAACCTTTAGTATCACAGCCATGGCCTAGTACTGGCTTGCAACACGTCCTAATCCCATTCGCCTTCTCTTTTTACCTATCATTTCCTGTAATGTCAGGTGCATGTCTGACTACTGTATGTGACTTTTTGTAGTTCGTCTGTATGGATCTAATTTCCTTCTTCAAATGTACTCAAATGAGAGCCATAAATGGGAGAATGTGTGTTCTCTTGGATGGAATAACAACCTCGGAAGACAAGCATGTGAGGAGATCGGATACAGCAGGTAACATTAGCTTGACTTGTGAAACGAGATTGGTAGATAAATTAAAGGCATTTATAAGTATGGAATCCTTTTTCTGTCACTGACAGACAGTTTTCGATGCTTTGGGCTCAGATTTCAGTATTATTTTTTTTAAATTTAACAGCAATATTTGGTCTGAAATATGTGCTTCTCTCACAGGGATACTTATGTAGGCTACGAGGCAATTTCCTCAAGAGCATTACTAGACTACATGATGGTTAATACAGATTCTCTCAGCTCTTCCAACCTGAATATGTCCACACAAAGTTTTCTCACTAAAAGGTATATTACAGTTTTTTTTTTTTTTTTTTTTTTTTCAGATGATTTCTCAAATGTTTATTAAAGGGATAGTTCACCCAAAAATGAAAATTATCTCATCACCCTCATGCCATCCCAGATGTGTAAGACTTTCTTTTCTTCTGCCAAACACAAACCACGATTTTTAGAAGAATATCTCAGCTCTGTTGGTCCTTTCAATGCAAGTGAATGGTGGCCAGAATTCTGAAGGTCCAAAAAGCACATAAAGACAGCATAAAAGTAATCCATTAGACTCCAGTGGTTAAAGGTGGAGTGTGTAATTTCTGTGCTACTAGTGGCACCAAACAGAATTACAAAAATAAAGTATGTTTTCAAACAACCTTTGCCAACACTCCTCAGACTCATCACGCCCTTTCGCACTCTCTGATTCCCTATGAACAAATAGGCCATTCTAAATAAAAGAAGATAAACATTTAATGTCCTAATAAACAAGACCACTATAACATAAACAAACCGGACAGAAAGCGTTGCAGATGAAAAAGCTTGTCTGATAACATTGCCGGTGTTACGGTTCAACTGGTTTTCATGTTAAAGGTGGGGTAAGCGATTCCTGAGAAAGACTGTTGATATTTGAACTTAACAGCCAAACAAACACACCCCTCCCTTCAGTGCTCCTTCAGAAGCTCCGCCCCCCAAATTCATGCACGCCAATTGCCAGTGCTGTGTGATCGCAACAGTGTTGTGTGGATTGGTCCGATCCACTTTGTTTATTTTCCCATTTACAGATTCCCATTTCATTGGATGAAAATTACACACTCCACCTTTAAATCCATATCTTCAAAAGGGATTTAACAGGTATGGTTGAGAAACAGATTCATATCTAAGTCCTTTTTTTACTATAAATCTCCACTTTCACATCTGGGTTGGCATGAGGGTGAGTAAATTACGAGAGAATTTTCATTTTTGGTTGAACTATCCCTTTAAAGGTGTTATACTGTTTTTTTTATTATTTTTTATTTTTATTTTTTATTATTGTGTGTGAATTTGAGCTAAGCATGAGAATAAGATATTATCATGGAACCATGTCCGAAAACACAATAATATAATTGTTTTTTGTTAGTGCTGTTTTTCATAGAATCAGCTTGTGTAAACATTCTTATCTTTTCATTTCTATTTTGGCATTCCAGTTCAGACTGCCCATCTAACAGTGTAGTGGCTCTCAAATGTATTGGTAAGAGAACAGTTTTGCATCTATTTCCTTTTTACTTTGTGTCAGCTTGAGATGTCCCTTACAACTCAGTACACTTGACATTGCGTTTATTAACGCATATGGGCAGTGACTTCTTACACGACCTAGTTGAAACCTCTCTACAATAACGGCAGTGTTCTAATATTGACTATGGTGTTTAAGCCCCGCCTGTTTTGGCGCGAAGCTGTCTGCTATAAAACAGGTGCACAAACACCATTTCTTCAGAATCTCTTCCTTCAAGACAGCGATCATCTCTTGTCTAGAAGCCCTCTACCTTTGCCATCAATATACATGTCAGCAGGCGGAATCTTCGCAGCAATGAGAAGACTCTCCGCTCCCCTGCAGTACTCTGGTGAACATCACTCCGCCTCGCCACTTGACGCTTCGCTGGTGAACGTGCCTCAGCATCCTGATTCCCCGCAGCGCTTCGGCAGGTGTTGTCTGTCCTTACAAAGAAATTACATATTGTGTATTGTATTTTGTGTGATATAAATATAAATATACAATATATTTATTTATATATTTATATATCTAAAAGAGTCGCTTACATATTCGCGTCTTTTTAAAAATGTCGTTCCGTAAGTTTTCATTGTGCAAGAGACACATCCCACTGTCAGATCAGCATGAGAGCTGAGTTTACTGTCTGGGCCGTGCCCACGCAGAGTCAGCTCTCATGGAGACAGACTGTCCTCACTGTGAGGGCATGAGTCTCAAGTCGCTTTGCTCATGAACCACCTTCGTTCTAAGGGACGATTCAGCCTCTCGCACCCTCCCACCCGCCTCTTCTGTGATACTCAAGGATTCACACGAGGAGGCGCGGTGGGGCTGCAAGGTCTAGCAGGATGAATTTGAGGTGGACCTCGTGCCGGCACATGCCCCGCGAGCCCCTCAATCTCCACGAATATGGTTCATGGGGAAGAGAATGGCTATGCCCAACTACCCCCTGTGGAGGAGGCGGTAGCAGCACACCTCTGCCCAGTGAGTAACAGGGCCTGGAAATTTCCTCGCCCCATACATCCTTCCAAGCCGTGTCGACAGATGTCCGTACTGGCTGGAAAAGCTTACTTGGTAGCAGGACAAGCTGGGTCAGCACTCCACGCAATGGCGATGCACCAGGTATTTCAAGCCAAGCTCCTCAGGCAAATGGATGAGCAAGGCTTTGATCCAGAGACTTTCAAAGAGCTCCACACCGCTACAGACTTAGCGCTGCATGCCATGAAATTGACATGAGTGACAGGGAAAAAGCCTCTCTGTTGGATGCTTCAGTATCTCCAGCCAGCCTCTTTGGCGGCTCAGTGAATAAGTTTGCTGAGCGTTATGTCGTGACTCAGCAGCAGTCACAAGCTATGAGACACTTCATGCCCAAACGGAGCATATTACTGCTGGCTTGCCCTCGCTCTGTTTCGAGCCAGCGCCCGGCTAAAAGCCCCATGCCTGCTATCTCAGTGCTGGCACCTGCCACTGCCGAGCCACCAGTGAGGCCACGCAAGCTGTGGCCCAAACAGAAGCAGCCATACCAGCGCACACCTCATGCCGACGGGAGGAACACCCCGTGCAGCGGAAACGCTCCCGACGAGGCAAACCTTTGAAGTGGAAAGCAGAGCCCATGGTTTCCTCACGGGTCTGCTCCAAAGAAGGCTCGACTGGAGACACAGAACACTGTTCCCCATCTCCCCACTGCTGTTTGTTGGGAAAGGATCATTGTTGTTCACAATGTTATGCAAAATGTTGTTTCTGTGTCTTACACTCTAATAAATGCAATAAAAAATGCAATAGAGAATACAGCACTCGCTGCAAATGCACAAGATGCTCATACATTCTCAAAAAAGAGCCCTTTTCCTCTTCAAAGCACACACATTATGCACAAATGCTTCACTATGGTGAGCAATGTATTATATCATACGGTGAGCAAACCAAATTGCCCTCTGTCCCGCTACGTGGAAGTGTGGTGAGCCCTAACGGGTATTTCAGAATGGGTACAAAGAATGATCAAACATGGTTATACGATACAATTTGCACGGCAGCCACCCCATTTCAACGGTGTTCTGTCTTCCACGGTTTCGTCCAAAGACGCACCAGTGTTACGAGCCGAAATACACAGTCTCCTCATGAAAAGCGTGATTGAGATTTTGCCAAATTGTCAAGCCCAAAAAGGGTTTTACAGCCGTTATTTTCTTAAGTTACGCCGTTATTTAAGACGGCGGGCTTTGTTCGATCCTGGAACTGAGACTTTTAAATCATACACTCACAAAGCACCCGTTCAAAATGATTACTTATCTTATCGCATGTACGTCCACACAATTGGTTTGCGTCAATAGATCTTAAGAATGTGTACTTTCATATCCAAATTGTACGACATCACAGGATGTTTTTGAGATTCACGTTCGAGGGGACAGCGTATCAATTCAAAGTCCTGCTCTTCGGACTGTCTCTGGCTCCTCGCACGTTCACAAAGTGCATCAATGCGGTTCTCGCCCCTCTGAAACAGAGCAGCATGTGCATTTTGAATTACCTCGACAATTGGCTATTACTGGCACAATCAAAGGCTCTGTTATGCCAGCACAGAGACTTACTGCTTCAACATCTAAACAGCTTGGGCCTAAATGTGAACACACTCCCCCCCAGCCAACAAATCTCCTTTTTGGGAGTCTGCCTCGACTCCACGAGCGGGCGTGCACACCTCACGAGCGAGCACGTTCAGGCCATTCTACAGTGTCTGTCTCAGTTGAAACTGAGGAGAACACTTCCACTGAAGCTGTTTCAGAAAGCATTGGGGTTTATGGCGGCGGCATCCATTAGGTCTCTTACACATGAGACCTGTTCAGTGCTGGTTGAAGCGCTGCGTGCCACAACATGCTTGGTGCCAAGGGCGCATGCGCATCACTATATTTCGCTGCTGTATAGCTGCTTTAGCACGCTGGACAGCTCCTGCTTTTTACCAGTGATGCGTCGTGCTGGGACAGGTTGTCAGGCAGAAAGTGGTGACTAAGGATGCTTCCAACACAGGTTGGGGGGCGGTGTGCGATGGACACCTGACTTTTGGCACTTTGTCCAGGTGTGAAGAAAGTGTGGCACATCAACCACCTAGAGCTATCAGCTGTATTCCTAGCCTTCAAGGCTTTTCAGTCAGAAATAGCAAACTGTCATGTCCTGGTTCACTCAGACAACATGACAATTGTGGCATATATAAACCGCCAAGGTGGAATTCATTCACCGCCACTGTTGAGACCTCCTCCTAAGGAGCGAGTGTCATCTCCTCTCCCTGAGAGCGACATATGTCCCAGGCCACCTGAATTATGGCGTGGACCTATTGTCAAGCCAAGGGGTGAATCCGGGCGAATAGAGACTTCATCCTCAAACTGTATTGAGGATTTGGGAAATATTCGGCAAAACAGAAATCTATCTATTTGCCTCAGTGGGGAATACCCACTGTCCCCTCTGGTACTTGAAGTCCCAAGCCCCACTGGGAGCAGACGTAATGGTCCACAAATGGCCAGAGAAACGCAAATATGCGTTTCCCCTGGTGTGCCTGACACACTCTGATATATGCAAAGTCAGAGAGGACAAGGAAACGATTCTATAAGTTGCGCCAAAATGGCCCGGAATGGTTTCCGGAAATGATAGAGATGCTGTACAGCTCGCCATGGGAAATACCGCTGAGGAGGGATCTCGTCTCTCAGGTGCAAGGCACAATTTGGCATCCCCAGCCCAAGCTGTGGAACCTGCATGTGTGGCCCCTGAACGGAGCGTGCTAACTGCACCAGAACTGACACATTCAGTCATGAACACCATTTTGCAGGCCAGAGCACCGTCCACAACACACCTCTACGCGCTAAAATGGAATGTGTTCACTGACTGGTGTCTCTCACATGGTAAAGACCCAGTAAACTGCCCCATACAGTTGCAATCGAAATTATTCAACCCCCACAAGACAGTAAGGTTTTACAAAGGTAAGCTTTTCTGATGACCCAGAATTTTTAAACTTTACATCTATATCAGTTGAGTGACACATTCAAAGTCATAGTGTGAATATATAACCTAATATTTCTAAATAGCAGGATTTTTTAAAAATACAGCCATGTCATAATTATTCAACCCCTATTGCATGTAGCTGTTTCTTAAATATGTAAGGCTACACAAGTAATTGTTTTAAAACAAAATTAAGTCATCAATCTGTAATGGCACTTATTTAAGTTTTAAAATGTAAGTTTAACGTTGTAAGCGAAAATATATTTCTATGCAAAAAATGCAATTAAAAATAAGCTGTCTCAAAAGCTAATAGAGGAGATTATTTAATTACACAAGAAAGGTCATGCATAAAGTACATTTCCAAGGCACTTCAATTTCCAATAGACAAAGTTGGCAGCACCATTCATAAATTTTTTAAATATGGTACAACAGCAACCTTCTTGGGGTGTAGAAGAAAGCAAAACTTAACCAAGGGAAATGTTGACTTGAATATTCAAGAAGTAATAAGGAAAGACCTGTGGAGTCCTGGAAGAAGGTTTTATAGACATATGACACTAAACTGAAAATGAGTTTTAGACCCATGGGTCAGCAGTACATCTGGAGTAAGATGACAAGGTGATGACAAGAATGACACCATCCCCACAGTCAAGCATGGAGGTTGGTCAGTCCTGTTATGGGGGTGTTTTGCGGCTGCAGGAAATTGCTATCCTGACTATGTGACTGACACCATGGATTATTTCAGGTATCAGGCCATTTTGGCATGAAAAATGTGATGCCTTCAGTGTGTAAATTGAAGCTCGGTGATCACTGGACTTTCCTGCAAGACAATAACACCAAGGATACACCCAAGTTGTCCAAAATCTGGTTCAGGGATAGGTCGTGGAATGTCCTTAAATGGCCCTTTCAGTCCATCATTAAAATCCCATTGCAAACCTTTGCTGTGATTTCGAGGAAGCAGTGGCAGCACAGAAACCAAAGAATGTCAATGAACTGGAAGCTTTTGCTCATGAGAAATGTGTACAAATTCAATAGAGAGGTGTCCGAAGCCTGAGAACACTAACCTGAAACACTTATTTGCTGTTATTAAGGATAAAGGATGCTCCACAAATGATTGACTTTGGGGGTTGAATATTTTTGACATGATATTTGTGGAGAGAATTAGTTATTTTTTATTTTAAAATTTGGGTAAACTGAACTCTTTGTTCTCAAAATCACTCAAATGTGTATTAAAAACTTACTTTGTTTACTGAGGTTTTAGTTGATGTGTTTTAATTCACATCACCAGAATGTATTGCTGGTCAGAGGGGTTGAATAATTTTGATTACAACTGTACATAAAATTCTCATATTTCTTCAAGAGCGATTAGAAGCAGGACTCGCTCTGTCAACGTTCAAAGTGTACGTGGCGACTATATCTGCGTATCACGCACATGAAGCCGGCACCACTATAGGCAAGCATGGTTTAATCATAAAGTTCCTTAAAGGAGCAAGATGATTAAACCCACCTCGGCCAACTACAGTCCCGACTTGGGACTTAACTTTAGTCCTAAAAGCTCTCGCAGGGCCCCCCTTCGAGCTTTTGGACTCTGTTGATTTGCGCATGCTCTCCGTTAAGACCGCATTACTGCTGGCTCTGGCCTCAGTAAAGCGGGTCAGTGACCTGCATTCACTATCGATTGACAATTCATGTCTGGAGTTTGGCCCCGGACTTTCAAAAGCCACTGTCAAACCCAGAAAAGGCAATGTGCCTAAGGTCCTAACCACGCCCTTCAGAGCGCAGGTGGTTCACCTTCAGGCATTCTTCCCTCCTCCATTTAATTCAGATGAGGAACAGTCACTGCATTTGTTATGCCCTGTGCGGGCACTACACGCATACGTTGAGCGTACATGCCAGTTTAGACTGTCTGATCAGCTCTTTGTATGCTATGGAGGATGAACAAAAGGAATGTCCGTCTACAAGCAAAGACTTTCTCACTGGATTATCGATGCAATTGCCCTGGCTTATGAGTCGCAGGGTAAGACTTGCCCAATTGGTGTTAAAGCACACTTAACTAGAGGCATGGCCTCCTCATGGGCATGGACAAATGGTGTGTCCTTACAAGACATATGTTTTGCAGCAGGATGGTCTTCTCAAAACACATTCGCAAGGTTTTACAACCTAGACGTAACATTTCTCTCTTCACAAGTCCTCTCTATTTAGAGCGCTTGCTATTTCATTGACCAAATATATATACTTATGCTCCTCCCTTTAAGATGAGCTCCTCAAGCTGAGTCGTAAGGGAACATCTCAGTTACATACGTAACATCGGTTCCAAGAGACGAAGCGAACGAGACATTGGGAACGCTAGCCGCACTACAAGACTCAGAGTTCTTGAGGCAAGAGCGATGCGCTCCTTGTTCTCATTCAGAAATTCTGAAGAAATGGTGTTTGTGCATCTGTTTTTATAGCAGACAGCTTCGCGCCAAAACAGGCGGAGCTTAAACACCATAGCCAATATTAGAATATTGGCGTAATTGTGGAGAGGTTTCAACTAGGTCGTGTAAGTAGGCACTCCCCATATGCGTTAATAAATGCAATGTCTCGTTCCCTTCATCTCAGGGAACCGAGGTTACGTATGTAACCAAGATGTTTTGTACAGTATGCATGCATAACATTCTGTTTATGTGTATGTCACATGAAAAAAGTCATGAGGTCTGAATCTCTAGTTGTCTAGATGACTGAACTCTATAGAATGTCAGAGCTAAATACATAATAGCTACTGAAAGTTTTGCAGATAATTTTAAATTTTGCATTGGGAAGTACCTCTTCCTAATGTATTACTAATGAAACTACATTTATCAGTAGCTACTTTATCAAAAGAGTGACTTGAATTAAGCAAAACTACTTTAATTAAGTGCTAATCTAGGCATTCACCTTTAGATTGTGGACGTAACAGCAGGAACCGTATTGTGGGTGGAACCACAGTGACCTCTAAGGGGGTGTGGCCATGGCAGGTCAGTCTGCAGATTGCCAGAAGACATTTGTGTGGAGGGTCTGTTATCACCCCCTACTGGATCCTCACAGCAGCTCACTGTGTTTATGAGTAAGTGCTCTCATTTAGTCCAACTCATTTATTTTATGAGATCATTATGAACTATAATAAATTAAATGATGAACTCTCCCTGTGTAGGAATTCAAATCCAAGGCAATGGACTGTGTATGCTGGATATCTGACTCGTATAGAGATGCAGTTCGTGACCGGCAATTCGGTAAACCGAATTGTTATGCACAAATTTGACCCGAAAACTAACAACAATGATGTGGCTTTGATGAAGCTAAACAGTCCGCTCATGATTTCATGTAAGACTCAGCAACACAATTTTTCATAAACAATTCTCACAATTTCTATGATAATTTTATAATACTTACAATAAAGGAAATCAGCACATTTGATTCTGGTACCATGTTTGCTTTGAAAATGGCCTTGATATGGAGAACTTGTTGATTTTAAATTTCTGTTTCCACCAGACTATTGGAGCGCAAATAGCCACACTGTGTGGCAGATGCTATTTACACCTAGTGCAAATAGTCACTCCATTTCTTTTAATTTGGTTAATCCCTTAAAGCGATGTTTTTCTTTTTTCTGTGGAACACAAAAGGAGATATTTTACAGAATGTCCAAGCTGCATTTTTCTATAAAAGACTTTTAGTGAATATAGTCTTACATTTCCAGTTTGTCCTTCACACAAGCTATTGTTGGGCTTTAGAAGACTTGGAATAGAGCACATGAGACGTATGATCATCGTATGATCCTTTTATATTATTATTTTTTTTATTTTTTTTGGAGCTTCACAGTGTGAATAACTGAATAATTTTCTTTGCATGAAAAAGAGCAGTTTGAACTTTGCTAAATATTAAAAAAAAATGTGTGATCCACAGACAAAAGAAAATAATTTAGAATTTTTTTTTTTGTTTTCAGTTTTGAGCAAACAGAATTTTCATTTTTGGGCAAATTATCGCTTTAACGCTGTGTTTGTTTCTTTTAGCAAACATTAGGCCAGTGTGTTTACCCAATGCGGGCATGTACTTCTCTGCTCCGAGACAGTGTTACATCACAGGATGGGGGTCACTGTATAGTGGAGGTATGCAAAGATTAATCTATAATAATCATAACTCTATAATTAGTCATAATTTACATATAAAGGAGGCAAGTTTGTGCTGAAAAGAATGACAATGACTTACAGTTAAATACTCATGGTGAGGTGCTATTTTAGTGCATTCAGTAACTGGTTAAACTTGATTGCAGGTGGTCAGTGAATAAGACACCAGTGTTTGTGTTGAAATACCACATGCAATAGTGGCTCAACTGTTTAGTGAATTCACCATTAAAACTGAAGCATTGTTTATGTTAAACCACTGAAACTGTTTTCCTGAAGGATCTGCTTCAGAAACTCTACAGGAAGCCAAAATCGAGCTGATTGACAGTACGACCTGTAATAGTCGGCCGGTGTATAACGGACAAATCACAGACAACATGATCTGTGCTGGCAAGCTGGCTGGTGGAGTGGACTCCTGTCAGGTCAGAAACACCCACTGTAAAAACGCAATTAGAGGTTCCTCTTAAGAGTAACTAAATGTTAAATGCATTCTAAAGGACAAATAAAATGACTGCTGTTCCACACAGGGGGACAGTGGGGGTCCTCTGGTCATACAGGAGAATTCTCTATGGTGGCTGCTCGGGGACACTAGCTGGGGTGATGGATGTGCTTTCAGAAATAAGCCCGGAGTCTACGGAAATGTGACCTACTTCCTTAACTGGATATATGAACAAATGCGGGTAAGATTTAAAGTAAAAAATGTAAACCATGACATAGAAAAATATTATTTTTATTGTTAATTAGAGTGCATTTATTATATGCTACTACTACTACTACAACTACTATTATTATTATTATTAATTATTGTCATTATTTTAATTATTATTATTATCATCCATGAGAGAGAAGAAAATCACCTTTTTGTTTTTTGTATTTTTTTCAGAAATATTAATAATATTTATAAAGAAGTTTCAAAGAGCGACTGATCAAAACTACTTACACTCTGGGAGTTGGAGATTTTCTATGGTGCTCTCTTATTTTATTTTATTATTGTTTTCTTCGGGACCATAAATCTAAAATAACCAAGTATTTATTTTCACTAGTACCATAAATTTATGAATTGCACAGTTTGCTACAATATGCACCTTGTTGTTGTTTTTTAATGTACATTTTGTATAAAGAACACATTTGTACAAACGATTTAATAAAAATCTAGAACTGAGACTGATGTCACTGACATGTTTCTGGGTTTGTTTGGCATTGCAAATTTACAAAAATGTACAAAAGCTGTAAACACGTTCTAAAAGAGATCACAAGTGTTTGAGAATATAACAGGGTGTGAGGTGCAAAGTGTACAGACCGTACTGCAGACTGATGCCTCTGTTAGCTGTGGGTAGTGGGACTGTTTTCTTATCAACATCAAGACTTTAGGTTAACATTAATCTCATGTCCCCAATTTTAAGTTTTAAGTGAGAATTTTTACAAGTACAAAAATGTAATGCAGTCTCTCTTTATAATTATTCTTTATTTTAATTATTATGAGGTCATAAAAGCTGCATGCATAATAATTGAAAAATAATCAGCAAAATGCTGATGAAGTGGAGTAGAGCATGTCACACCGCAGGACATGTAAAGGTTTTTTTATAATATTCCACTACCCTTAAACCCTACAGCTTAACAAATGCAATATCCATTTGAACACTGCATTCTTTCAATTGTAGAAGCTAATATATAAACCAAAAACATTTAAAGTTTTAGATGAATTTATGCATGTACAGTCAGAATTATATACAGACTTTGTGTTCATTCTATTTGCAAGATATAATTTTTAGACATCATTACAATGGGGTAAAAAATATGAATATTATACTTTATTTTGCCACTATAATGGATTATACACTCACCGACCACTTTATTAGGTACACCTGCACAGCTACATATTCGTGCAATTATCTAATAAGCCAGTCGTGTCGTGGCAATGCAATGCATAAAATCATGCAGATATGGGTCAGGAGCTTCAGTTAATGTTCACATCAACCATCAGAATAAGGAAAATTGTGATCTCAGTGATTTGGACCGTGGCATGATTGTTGGTGTCAGATGGGCTGGTTTGAGTATTTCTGTAACTGCTGATCTCCTGGGATTTTCACACACAACAAGGTTCGACATGTTATGCATTCTGAGATGCTATTCTGCTCACTACAGTTTTACAGAGTTGTTATCTGAGTTACCGTAGCCTTTCTGTCAGCTTGAACCAGTCTGGACATTCTCCGCTGACCTCTCATCAAGACGTTTCAGTCCAAAGAACTGCCGCTCACTGGATGTTTTTTTGCTTTTGACACCATTCTGAGTAAACTCTAGAGACTGTTGTGCGTGAAAATCCCAGGAGATCAGCAGTTACAGAAATACTCAAACCAGCCTGTCTCGCACCAACAATAATGCAACAGTCAAAATCACTGAGATCACATTTTTCCCCATTCTGATGGTTGATGTGAAAATTAACTGAAGCTCCTGATCCGTATCTGCATGATTTTATGCACTGCACTGCTGACACACGATTGACTGATTAGATAATTGCATGAATAAGTAGGTGTACAGGTGTACCTAATAAAGTATTAGGTGAGTATATATATATATTGTATGTATATATGTATATATATATATATATATATATATATATATATATATATATATATATATATATATATATATATACACACACTACCGGTCAAATGTTTTGAAACACGTATTCTTTATTATAATTTTTTATTTTATTTTCCACATTTTAGAATAATAGTAAAGTCATTAAAACTATGGAATAACATAAATGGAACTATGGGAATTAGGTTGTGACTAAACAAAATCCAAAATAAATCAAAACTGTGTTATATTTTAGCATCTTCAAAGTAGTCACCCTTCACCTAGAATTTGCAGACATGTACTCTTGACATTTTCTCAACCAACTTCTTGAGGTATCACCCTGGGATGCTTTTTAAACAGTACTGAAGGAGTTCCCATCTATGTTGGGCACTTATTGGCTGCTTTTCTTTATTATTTGGTCCAAGTCATCAATTTCAAAAACTTTTTTTTTTTTTTTAATTACATTTTAGTTTTATAATGAAATAAATTAATATGGTGGCACAATTATATTTTTGTCTGCAAAACTAATTTCAAACATTTAAGCATATGCCTTCAGATCAAAAGATTTTTAAGATCATGAGAAACATTTCAGCCAAGTGTTTCAAAACTTTTGACCGGTAGTGTGTATATATATATATGAGATATACATAGATCTTGAGGTCTCTTCATGGCTTTAGGAAGCATTATGGCTCAGAATTAGCTGACCAAACCACAGGAGTTCGTAAAAGTCTCACATCCCAATTTTCCATGGCTTTTCTTCACACCTAAAAATATGAATTCACACCAACCCACAGAGCACCGCCATTCCTGGCTCACAGTTAATCACCATTATGAAGTGTTATAGCATATTCAGTGACAGTATTTAAACCACTTCTATGTCATTTTAGCAGGACCTTTAATCACCACTCATTGAATTTGCGTCTCTAATCGGCATCTGCTCAGCGGAGGAGATCAGCGTCTGCTACCTGTTTGTTCCAATTAGCAGATGCGTGACACTCTGCTGATGGCTCTTCAGAGGGTTAACAGATGTGGCAATTACGGACTCATTTGAATGAATGCTCAAGGGGTCCAACATAAGGGCTGCGCAATTTCACGGCAGCCTGGGAACCCATTTCATCTTCAGCTTGATTCTCAGTCTCTGTGAGAGAAAAGTGTTGGCAGGGAAGCCACGGTGTGTTGACAAACAAACCTGCTTGCTGGGATTTTTTTCCCACCTGGGGAAAAATATGCTGAGAGGTCAGTAAACCCCAAAATGTCTGGCATGATTTAGTCCACTCTGGCTGCTGTGGCTGGCAAGTTTAGTTGAAAATGACTAAATAAGATTTTTAAGAATACTGTATATTGTTAAACTGGTTTTCTGTCATGGTTTAAGGGATAGTTCACTCAGAAATGTTAATTCTGAAATAATTTATTCACCTTGACTTTCTTTTTTCCATGGAACATAAATTAATATATGTTATGTTCCATACAATGAGAGTGAATAGCAACAGGGTCTGTTAAGCTAAAAATAAATAAAATAAATGCCAAAAGAAAAGTGGTTCATATGCAGGGGCAGTTCTAGGGTCAGTGGGTAATCTGGGCTTGGCCCAGACCTCTGTGGATACATCCTTTAATGAAATATCGGAATATAATAATATATAATAATATAATATAATATAAATATTTGAATATAATTAAAACTACAACTAAAAGGTCCCACTAACTTTTGTCTCAGCTTCAGATGCGGTCCAAGATCAGAAATTGTATGCTTTTAATACTATATACTTTAAAACGTGATTGAAAAAAAAAAAAAAAACACTCACTATATTGTCCCTTTCGGCTTTCCATAGTTTCACACACCTAGAGTGTTTTAAAGGGATAGTTCACCCAAAAATGAAAATTCTCTCATCATTTACTCACCCTCATGCCATCCCAGATGTGTATGACTTTCTTTCTTCTGCAGATCACAAACAAAGATTTTTAGAAGAATAGTTCAGCTCTGTAGATCCATACAATGCAAATGAATGGTGAACAGACCTTTCAAGCTCCAAAAATCACATAAATGCAGCATAAAAGTAATCTATATGACTCCAGTGGTTTAAAGTCGTTAAAGTCTTCTGAAGCGATATAATAGGTTTGGGAGAGAAACAGATTAATATTTAAGTCCTTTTTTCCCTGTAAATCTCTACTTTCACACTCTGAAAGTGAAAGTGGAGATTTATAGTAAAAAGGATTGAAATATTAATCTGTTTCTCATCCAAAGTGATTGCATCACTCCAGAAGACATTAAACCACTGGAGTCGTATGGATTACTTTTATGTTGCCTTTATGTGATTTTTAGAGCTTCAAAGGTCTGGTCACCATTTACTTGCATTGTATGGACATACAGAGATATTCTTCTAAAAATCTTCGTTTGTGTTCAGCAGAAGAAAGAAAGTCATACACATCTGGGATGGCACGAGGGTGAGTAAATGATGAGAGAATTTTCATTTTTGGGTAAACTTATCATTTGACACATCACGTGCTAGGACATTTGCATTTTTTGCAAAACTTTTATTAAGACACGGTGAATTAAACCTCACAATCTTTGGCAAATCAAGCAACAAATTTTTCCTCAAAAGTACCTATTTTAGCCCATTTACAGTTTGCTATCTTCTAAACTAACTTAAAGCACACATCAAATTATGGAAAGCCAAAAGGGACAAATGTAGTGTCTTTTTAAAATCAGTGTTAAAAGCACGCAATCTCTGATCTTCGAGCATATCTGAAGCTGAGACAAAAGTCTGATATCTGACAGATGTAACATTTAAACTTTTATCATAAAGTGTATTATATTCCTATATTTCAGCAAAGTATGGCCGATTTGTATCCACAGAGGCCTGGGCTAAGCCCCGAATATCAACTAACCATAAAACCGCTCCTGAATCTTACGCTAAAAAAGCTGGACGCAGCGCAATAATGTACCAGAACGCAGATGTCTCGAGTCGTGTTTATAAAGTTGAAGTTCTTTTTAACGTCGCATGCCATCTTTTTAACGTCGCAAAGCGGTTAAAAACATGTTCGTGTGAACGGCCCCTAAAGGTGCTATTTTTAACTGAACAAGTGCGTAGAGTAAGAATGAATAACAATCAAGCTATCTTATGGCTTTATAAGATAGCTTGATTGCAATATAGCAAACAAGTCGTATGGATTAGCTAATTTTGTGGTGCTTTTTGTTCCAAACCATAGAGGTTTGGAACGGCATGAGGGTGAGTAAATGATGACAGAATTTTCCATTTTGGGTGAACTAAGGAGTTGTCCAGGTGTGAGTAGGTCAAATATTCTGCAGAGGTGACAGATGCTGAGGTCATCCCTTTAGTCTTTCACCAGCTCTCACATGCAGTTTGTGTGTCTGCTGATCAAACGGAGTGTGTGAGGGCCTGATCAAATACACTTGCCTCTGCAGCCAATGGGGGGGGGGGGGGGGAGCTTGTTACTGGGCAGTTATGGGTCTCTCTCTCTCTCTCTCTCTCTCTCTCTCTCTCTCTCTCTCTCTCTCTCTTCTTGAGGTCGATGTCATACATCAGCGTTCACAGATTCCCTGTGCTAGCTGTGTGAGATTCTACTGAACATCAGCAGTCTGTGCAGCTTTTAAGATCAGCTAATAATATCAACTATTAGCTCATCTCAGCAACACACACAATATTAGTCTTATTAGAGGAACACTTCTTACTGACATCAAATTATATCTATATATAGGAAATGTCAAAGGATATATCGTCATTTTATTCCTTTCTTGTCTTTTCATTAGCATTTTACGAATCCAAAATGTTTTGAAATTTTGTCAGATATATTATAATGACTGTTTTAACCTTAAAATGAACTTGTTTTTAATTTAAAACAATTAATGAAAATACGTTATGGGAAAAAAATATTAGTTCTTCTGATTTTAGTATAAGCGAAGACAGAATAACAGGAAAGCCTACAGTGCGCCAATGTGATTTGATGCAGAGTTCCCCCGGCAAACAGGAGGGGGCGTCACTGTCAGGATAAATAAACCATTGACAGCGTCAGATCCGAGCTGTGGGTTTCCTTGCATTTTCTTTCACAAATATTCTTTTAATAGAAAGATCTCAGATAACGTCATATAACTAAATGGTATGAATAAAGATGCGATTAATATATCATAACTAAGGGATCTCGAGTAATTTTAGTAAATAAAAAAAAAGGCAGCAGTAAAGCTACGATTCAAGATTTTTCAAATCAGACATTTTTGGTTGCAATATAATATTCAAACCTAAAAATGGCAAATAAGAACGTTTTTAAGATTATGTAAATTAAAGTCTTTTAAAATCTAGTTCTTAAAAAATGTAATTCATGAGGCATATGTATCATATATTTTAAATTAAAAATTTACAAAATGTTATCAAAATGGTTCTGTTTTTGTTTGAATGACTCTCCTTCTATTAGTAACCACCAAGAAAAACATAATAATAATAACCTTGAATATATGCATAGAAATCTTAACCATTATTATTTTTTAAATGTTTTCAAACATATATTTCAAGATAAAAAGTAGGCAATAATTTTTTACAAATATCATGAATTTAAATCTTGAATATACGTTTTTACACCATTTGACATTTGACAATCCGAACTAACCTTGCCATGTTATAAAAAGTCAAATTATCTGATATTTTTAATAGAGTTGCTGACCTTGACGTCATGGGGGTCTACTACTTTAAAAAAAAAAAAATTTTTTATATATACTTGGAGGGGGGGGGTGGTATTTTATTACTTTTTATTCTTATTTCATGTTCTTAATTGTTTTTTTTTTATTTATTTATTTTTTATGTATCTTGTATTTTCTTTAAAATTTATATGTAAAGCACTTTGAATTGCCATTGTGTATGAAATGTGCTATATAAATAAACTTGCCTTGCCTTGTCTTACAAGGGTCATCTCTGTGACATCATTTCCTGTTTTATGGTTCTCTTCTCACATCACAACAAATGGCTCCCTGCATGTTGGTTACTGACTTCTGATACGGTGGACACATTTTTCATATTTTAAAAGACTATTTTTTAAACAAAACTGCTTCACAGCTTACTGTTTAAAAAAAAAAAAAAAAAAAAAAAAAAACTAATATATATAAGATAATAATCAAAGTATAATCAAAAATTAATTTTTTTTATAAGTTGATAGATTATAAATTGAAAAAATAGTGGCACATCCATGATGCTATTATGAATAACAATCCTTGCTTTTTATTTCTTCTACAGTATATGCAATACAAATTGAAGGATATACATTAGATCATCTATCTATAAGTTTATGTGAAGATGGAATATTCTCTGTGCTTCTCTTTAGGCTGTTCTGTTCTGGTCAGTCTTTCTGTTGACAGTTTTGTATTTAGGTCACACAGGAGCCCTCAGGCTGCAGAAAAGTACGTCCTCAATAGGAGTGACTGACACCTTCTCTGATAGTGAATGAAATCTCCAGCTTCTCTGGGCTCCAGCCACAATAATAAACCAGAGCTTCACACTGACACTCTGCCCTCGTCTCATTTATTAATTCAATGTTTTATGTAGAAACTGACTGGTATTGACCACAATATGAAATAAGTTTATATATATAGACTGATTTTGGAAGGGGCAGCATGGGCATTCTGCTGTAACTAATTAATTTTGTGTTCCACCGAAAAAAGAATGTCACATGGGTTTCCAAAGACATGAGGGTGAGTACACAATGACAGAGTTTTAATTTTTGGGTGAACTATTCCTGTAAGTATGCAACCAAACAAAAAAGCACAAACTGTAGAGCTCAATATGTCCATGATAAAAATAAAAGGAGCATTATTGCTTTTATTCAAGTGCACAGCAGAGACTTTTAACTCTCTTGGCACATGTAACAAATACATGTACCAAACCCAACCCTTTTCTTTCATCTGTCTGTCATGCTGACAGCTCTTCAGCTCAAACAATGTTAACATCCTGTGGCTGTTCACCAGCGATGAGTCCAGATGGAGGATATGTTGGTACCTATCCTTCCCTTTTTACTGCCAGCGCATTCACTTCAGCCCCCCAGTACACCTCCACTCTGCACCATCTGTGCCAACCTACCGTCTCTCCATTAGACAGTTGCAGGTTCCGCCGTGCGTGGCAGGCCTACAGCTGAGTAGACAGCCAGTCCAACATCTGTGTGTCCTGTGGGACAGATGAGGGGAATGTCCCAGTGATCCAGTCAGCTGCAGTCGGCCTAAAGCACAGCTATGGGCCGCTAGTTCTCAAGCCGAGATTTTGCCAAAGAGGTACAGTAAGTGCTGAATTGAAAAGAGTTCCCTGCCTAATATTTCTGCCCAAAAATATACTTTGTAAAAACACAAAGAATTGCAAGAAATGTTTAAAATTCGTGTTAAGAAGCATATTCAGGATTGAAAACTCTGTTTTCCATTTCCTAAAGCCATTGTTTTCCCATTTTTGCTGTGGATGAATAGAATAGAAAAGAATAGAATAGAATAGAAAATAACTGAATATGGTAGGTTGGAGTGGGGTGGGGTAAAGGTGAATAGAACTGAATAGAATAGAATAGGATAGGGTAGGCTAAAGACAAAATAGAATAGAATAGAATATGGTGGGTGGGGTAAAGATGAATAGAATAGAATAGAATAGAATAGAAATGAATATGGTAAGATAGGGTAGGTTAAAGACAAATAGAATAGAATAGAATAGAATAGAATAGAATAGAACAGAATAACCATAACATTTATTTTTGGAAAATGAGAATAAATCCACATTTATTATACTTTTCTGAAAAACTACACTGCAACACAATATGTTGGTGTATAGACGAAAAACCATATCCAACAAAATAGTCACAGCACACAGCTCAAGATATGCCACTGGTCTATAGAGAACTACAGAAAGTGTTTGAGACTAAATGAAAAGAAAAGAAAAAAAGAGATCAATAAATAAATAAAAAGAACTTCATACATTTTTATGACCACAAACATAAGGTCAGCCATGTGCTTTGGTTACTAAGCAACACTGCAACCTGTGTCTGAGGGTTTGTCAGAAGTTGACTCAGATGTGTTTTATGGCCGTGAGAGTGACAATCAGGCTTTGATTACCACGCAGCATCAAACCCCACTGCAGCTGCACATGAGCTGTACCCTCTATGAATTTGCCTTGTGCTCCCAGATTACAAAGGAAAAGTTAAAATAGCACAATTGTTATATATTACCCAGTAAGTACATAGATTGGAATAGAACAGATCAAACTGAGTTAGGGCTGGGAAATGTAAGGCATAAATTTCTGCGATTAATAGTTTACTGTTTAACACGATAAAACAATTTTTTTTAACGCATGCTAATGTTGTTTTAATGTTTTCCCCCACTTCCTGTGGCTAAAATTGCCATATAAAAAATTCAAGGAGGTACACATCTTACTCGACTGCACATTCTAGCACAGAAACTAATTGTGTGGAGTAGTGCATGCTTATTCATTACGCGCAACACATGTCCTGGGTATAATAAGCAAAGGAGCGGATTTACTATAGGGAGAATGGAAACTTCACCTGCAAGTGGTGAGCCAGGTGTGGGAGAGATATGGGCAAGCTGCCGTATCTCTTTGCACCGCCCGAAGATGCTCACTCACTGTCATCTAAACCAGTCAGTGTTAAAAGCAAAACCACGTGAGAAAGATCCAGCATGGACAGAGACTGAACATCAGCAAGAGAAAATAATAGTTTTGAGTTTTGTAAACATAAGCAATTTGTTTTATATCTGTATTTATGATGTCTTATAATGCTTCAGCAATGTACACTTAAGTTTTTCTGGTCACACTTTATATTTGGTATCTTTACCTACTATGTACTAACATTAAAATATAACATTCAAATATATACAATACATTGTACTTTGTGTAATTATATGTTGTTCTGCAAAATTCTCACAAGATTCACATTTGCTTCTACTGAGGTTGAAGTAAAGGCAGGTTTAAGATTAAGGTTAGGGTTAGGGTTTAGGGTAAGGGATGGGGTAGGGTAGGGTAGGGTTGGAGCTAAATGCAGGTACCTTAAATGTAAGTACAATGTATCAACAGGTATGTACATAATAAGTACATTTTATCAAATGCTTAAGTACATAGTAGTTAAAGACACCTAATATAAAGTGGGCCGTTTATCTTGCCAGTAAAGCTTGATATAAATTGAATCTTCCAATTTGATCCTATTATTTAAAAATGTCCACTGGAAAACAAGATTTTTCCCAACTTTTAATTACAGTATCTCATTTTATGGCATGTAAACATATACTTTTATCAAGGATTTATACCTGTAAAAATGTGTCAAATTAACTAAAAAAACTGAACATTTTAATATGTATATATTTAAATAATTAAAATAAATAAATGATGAAAAACCAAATCCCTCGAGAGAAATTATAAAGTAAATATATGTACTGTATTTAGGATTATAATGTTTGCTCTTATGTACAATGTACCATTAATAATTGCAATTAATCACAGAAAACTGTGGAATTGTACAGTTTGTACATCATTTGAACACATTACATTTGTTATATAAACACAACATTCATATCTTCAAAACTTGGAAGATTTCCAGGCTGTTTGTTACCTTATTTTCCTTTTTCCATCTCTGTTTTCCTTTTCTTTTTTTTAAATTAGTATTCCAGTGTTTCAGTTTGTTTAATGTTCTACTCATGAATCAATAGTGGAACAATGAGCCCACGTCATCAAATGAAATTTCAGCTGCAATGACGTATCAAAGGTTCTATTTGATGCTTTGATGCTTTTCAAAGGCTTCTTTCATTCAATGGTTCCTTTCATTCTCTCCTGTCTGTCTCTCTCTCTCTCTCTCTCTCTCTCTCTCTCTCTCTCTCTCTCTCTCTCTTTCTTTCTAACAGAGTGCTGTTTTATTACATTGTGCCAGTAGTGTCCTGCTGGGAGTGGATCAGTGCAGAGAGCCAATGGCAAACCGGCAGGTGGGTTGCGGTCAGTGGCCAATGAGGCGGGGTGGGGTTACTGTGTAATAATCAGAGTAAATGAAAAGCATCAGCAGTTCTTCATTCATGCACAGAAAATACAGAAACAATAACAAGAATTACAACAATAATAAACAGGCAAAATTACAGAACTTAAAGCCCCATGATGAGGGCAGCCAGTTGCCTTTAATTCATATCACAGTCATGAACATGATTTGATACTTGCTATTATTAGTCAGAGGCAGGTGATATTAGGGGGAGGGACATTATGAGTGTAGTATGAGTCATCAATATATTTTTTCCGTTTTCCCGGAAGAGAAAGACTGTAAATTTGTTGTGTATAAGACATAGAAAACAAATATTTGTATATCTGGTAAAAGTGAATTTAGATTTTTGAAATTTTGGAATAGCCACTTTTCACAATCCAGTTAATTCCTGATGACATGATATATATATATATATATATATATATATATATATATATATATATATATATATATATATATATACACACACTCACTTAGCACTTTTTAGGAACACCTCTACACCTACTGTACCTATTCAAGTTCACATCAACCATCAGAATGGGGGGAAATATGATTTCAGTGATTTTGACCATGGAATGATTGTTGGTGCCAGATGGGCTGGTTTAAGTATTTCTCTAACTGCTGATCTCTTGGGATTTTCACGCACAACAGTCTCTAGATTTTACTCAGAATGGTGCCAAAAAAAAAAAAAAAACATCCAGTGAGCAGCAGTTCTGCAGATGGAAATGCCTTGTCGATGTACAATTGTAGTGAGCAGAATAGCATCTCAGAATGAACAACATGTCGAACCTTGACTCAGGTTACAGTGAGACACTTACAATAGAAGTGAATGGGGCCAATATTTGGAGGGTTTAAAGGCAGAAACGTGAAGCTTATAATTTTATAAAAGCACTTACATTAATTCTTCTGTTAAAACTTGTGTATTATTTGAGCTGTAAAGTTGTTTAAATTGTTGTTTACAGGGATTTAGGATTACAGGGTTTACAGTGTTACATCATCATGTGAGCAGTGAGCAGAATAGCATCTCAGAATGCATAACATGTCGAACCTTGAGGCGGATGGGCTACAACAGCAGAAGATCATGTCGGGCACTTTAATAGGACCATAGTGTTCTTAATAAAGTGCTCATTATATATATGTACACTTAATATATATAAATATGTATGTTGCTCATTGAATATCCTGTTTCAGTCAAAAATACAATACATTACGAAAGTAGAATGCATTGTAGAAATGTAGAAATGTCTTTTCAGTTTGACTTGGGGTTGTAATTGTGTTTTTTTTCTTGGCATGTTTCCTTTATGCAGAGATAAGAAGAGGTTTTATTAATTCATTTTATTAATGGACATGTTGCTTGATGGAATTGCATATAAATGAAGGTGCTGATAAAATTGAGCCTTTTGACTCAAAGCATTCAACATATGATCAATACTTGAATTCCCTACATCAGGTCATTAAGAATGTTCAGCCCAATCAAGTGCTTATTCTCCTGTGTGAGAGAGATTTGCTGTTCCATTTAGCTCCCAGTGATTCATGAGAGTTACCTTATTAAGCATGAGCCCTCCTGTAAAACGAGCTCATTCACTTGATCACACGGCTACTGGTATTAATCAAATAAGACATAGATCAAATCGTAACCATTTTAAACAAGATTGAGAGAGAGAAGGTCTACTTCCGTGTCTGAAAGCCAAACTTTCCCTCTCACTGTTTAGATAGATAGATAGATTTATTGTATTTTTTAACATTACTTAATGCAATATGAACTAACATGAACTAACTATAAACACTTTTTATTTCAATAAATTGACCAAGATTAATACATGCTGTCAAAAAAGTAATGTTCATTGTAAGTTCATGAAACCTAATGCATTTAAGGGATTTTCCGGTTTCAATTCAAGTTCAGCTTAAACGACAGCATTTGTGGCATAATGTTAATAACCACAAAAAGTAATTTAGACTCGTCCCTGTTTAAAATAAATAAGTAATAATAATCAAGGTTACAGCAAGGCATTTACAATGGAAGTGAAAGGGGCCCATTCTGGAGGGTTTAAAGGCCAAATATGTGAAGCTTATAATTTTATAAAAGCACTTACATTAATTCTTCTGTTAAAACTTGTGTATTATTTGAGCTGTAAATTTGTTTAAAGTTGTAAAATTGGAGATAACTTTAGACAGAAAAGTTTTGTTTAAATATTGTTTACGTCTTGTGGCTATACCTTTGAAACAGTGATTGTTTTAATGTTTACAGATTGGCCCCATTCACTTCCATTGTAAGTGCCTTACTGTAACCCAGATTTTTGCTTTAAAAAAAAAAAAAAAAGAAAAGAAAACGGGGTAAATCGGATTAACTTTTTGTGGTAATCAAAATTATGCTAAAAATACTGTTAATTGAGCTTAACTTGAATTGAACCCAGAATATTCCTTTAATGTTCACTTATTATTCCTTTAGTGTTTCCAAATTTTCACCTATAGCAGTTGGAACATGAAGATTTATGCTTTAGTTGACGTTCCTTATCCTTTTAATGCCACATATCCATTTCGCATCCAGTGGAAGACCCGTGATTTCTGGACATCCAGTAAGATTCTTTAATTTATTTTTACAGCATTATAGATTAAATGAAGGAGCATGTGAGAAGGGTCCAGAGAGAGTTGAAGGCATGTGTGCTTTTATAAGGTATTCTCCATCCCAACGGCTGCAACAGCTGCAGGAAAGGCAGCTCCTGTGCTGATGCTCCGGCAGAGAAATGCTTGTTAGGGCAGAATATAGCCAAAGCTCCAGGGACGAGCCAGACACAATGACTATTCATAACTGTAATGGGTATCAACCAATTCGACAAAAAAAATCAGGTGAAAGAGAGAAAGAGAGAGAGATTTTAGACTTTTTAAACTCTTTATTTAAACATGTACTAAACCACTAAAATACAATATATTCTACCCATACAATATTACAGTGTGCATATTCAAAACAAATCTCAAAATCATAAATAATATTAAAATTGACCATCAGACACCACCAGTTAAACACTATAGTCCCATCTTCACATACTGACAATAAAGCACCATTCACACCCCATTTAAATTCAAATTCAAGTAAATTCTTTGTAATTTGATAACATTTGTGTTCCACTCTTATTCTCGATTCAACCAAAGCAGTAAAAATTTGCAGTACACTCATGTTTTTCCCCTCAGCAGCCATTCTACAGGTCTTCCAAATGGCTAATTTAGCTTGTCCAACTATAAAATTTGCCAAGGTACACTGTTCTCTGTGTTTTCAAATACTTGCATCCATAAATAAAAAGTGTCTTATTAAAATTGAAACCTAAATTTCCAAGTATTCTTTCCAAAAAGTAAACAGTGGTACTAGCCTGGAACATTCAGCAAAAACATGAAACACAGTCTCTGATTTGGTACAAAAATTACAGGATGATAAAACAGCCGTATTAAACTTAGAAACAAACATATATGTAGGTAACACACAGTGCAATATTCTCCACTGCAAACCTCCAGAACATTTTGGAAGGGGACCTTTATACATGAGCCTCCAAGAAGGAGCAAGATCATCAGAAACCATAAGATATTCTTTCCATTTTGTATCACATCGGTGATTAATATCTTTTAAATAATCAGTCATTACACATATCTGATAAAGCTCTCTTTTTCCAACTGCTTGAAAATCAAGCTCCTGTAACCCCTTAAATTTCAACAACTTCCCCTCTTGGTCACCCTCCGTACAAACCCTTGGAGACACAAATAACTTAGGGAAAGAACATTGTATCGAGTCACCAGACAGGACACAATTTACAAAATGGAGGAGCTGAGAAGGAAAGGCAGCTTTCAGACTGTTTATGAACTGTTCCACCATCCTCACAAATCTAAATCCCACCGACTGCTGGTCTCCATTTTCTGGAAGCAATACCAATCAAATGTGCAACTTTGGTCAAATCCTTCTCTATAAATGTTTTAACAATGGTATTAGATGTGCAAACATTACCACCAAGAAAGGAATTATAAAATAGTGGTTCATTCAGGCCAAAATGGTCATTCTCTCGTCTAAATTCCTTAAAAACAGTCTAAGAATTTAAAACTAAAATGTAGAATTTTACATCAGATATAAAATATCCACTATACAAGGACATCAAAAACAATTGCTTATCAAGGGAAAAACCGCCAAAAGTTCTAAGCAAAGCCAGGCCAAATGACACCCATGGTGTAGTATTCTCCTTAGAATAAAGTAAAGTCTGAACAACTTTTAGCCTCATAGCTTTAACTTAATCTGTCAAATCAATCAACCCTTGCCCTCCTTTATTAACTGGCAAGTAAAGAATTGCAGGGGGAAGCCAATGATGACCGTCCCAAAAAAAAATCCACAAAAATCTTCTGCAGACGTTGCAATTCAATTTTTGGTGGGTCATGTACATTTAAACGATGCCATAGCATAGATGCAGCCAAGTTATTAATAATAAGCACTCTACCCCTATATGACAATTGAGGGTGAATCCACCTCCACCTGTGTAAATGGCCAGACACTTTATCAAATAGATCTTCCCAATTTTTCTGCATAAATTGATCTACTCCCAAAAAAAGCACTTTAAACCCTTCCAAGCTCCAAGAGCAGTGCTGAGGAAGTACTGGAGGACCTCCGTTCTCCCATTTGCCCAGCAAAAAGGATACATTCTTCTGCCAGTTTATTCGTGAGGAAGAGGCTCTCTGATAGACATCAAGAAATGCTACCATTTTCTTTATATCTTCATCCAACCTTATTACCACTGTGACATCATCAGCATATGTGCTCAGTCTAACTGTTACCAAATCTGTACTAAAAGGTCACACTGTCGAAATCCCACTTACATGACGTCCCAGAACTGCCAAGAGTGGTTCAATAGCAATAGCATATAAAATACCTGAGAGGCCGCACCCTTGTCGTATACCTCTGCCAACTAAAAATGGTCTTAAAAGGGTGCCATTTATTTTTAATATACTATATACATCTGTGTACAACAGTTTGACATAAGAAATAAATGATGAACCGATACCAAAAGTATTGAGACATTTAAAAAGAAAGCCATGATCAGTTCGATCAAACGCTTTCTCCTGGTCCAAAGAAACAAAACCTACATCAAGTTTATACACCTTGGCAAAGGAAATCAAGTCTCGAACCAGAAAAATATTGTCAAAAATGGATAGATTTGGAATACAGTAAGATTGATCTGCATAAATCAATATAAAAGATATACAAAGTTTGAGTCTATTAGTTAAAACTTTGGAAAATATCTTGTAGTCAACTCCGAGCAATGACAGAGGGTGCCAATTTTTTATTTCTCCAAGATCACCCTTTTAGGTAGTAAAGTTATCACGGCCCTCTGAACACTCACAGGTAATGTGCCTCTTTCTAGACACTCCAATAAAACAGAAAACAAGTCCTTTCCAATCATCGACCAAAACTGTTTATAAAATTCAGCATTCAGTCCATCCAATCCTGGAACTTTACCTGAAGAGAGTTCCTGAACAGCTACAGTCAGTTCATCAAAAGTCAAAGGTTGATCAAGTCTAGATTTCTCCTCTTCTGCAAGTTGAGGTAGATCTTGAAGAAGAAAATCAGCCATTTCATTATCACAGGGTTCAGCCTTGTAAAGATCCTTATAAAAAGATAAAGCATAGGAAATTATTCCATGATCATCAGTCACTTTTCCTCTTCCTGGAAGTTTCAAATGACATAAAGTCTTCGTATTTACGGTCCTCTTCTCCAGACTAAAAAAGGAAGATGTCAGAATATCCATGTTGTTGAAGGAAGTAAACCTTGCACGGATAAGTGCCTCTTGGGCCCTTTCTTCTAAAAGATTCCGTAAAAGGAATTTATTCCGTTCAAGGATTTCAGTAGTGTCCACCTCGTCTGTTTTATCATCAATGTAAAGGATATCTTGTTCAAGCTGTTTCAATGTACTTTCCAAGATGCTTTTATTATAAGCAATATAACTCTGGCAAAAAAAGTTTAATTTGTGCTTTGCCAATATCCCACCACTGACTTAGGGACTTATATAGCAATTTTCTCTCTCTCCAAGTCTCCCAAAAAAGGGTGAAAGAGTGCATAAAAATTGTGATCTTGCAACAGTCTACTATTACATTTCCAAAGTGAGTGCTTAAAAGTGCTCTGTGCAATAGAAACTTCAACAGACATATAATGATGATCGGTTAAAGCAGTGGGAATAATACAGCTATTAACTTTTCTGCACATAAATCCTATCTAGTCTGGCTCCAGATACCATATTAGAGTTTACTTTCAACCAGGTATATTGTTTAGTCTGAGGGAAAGTTTCTCTCCAAACAGTTTTATGTTCATCTGATGACTGTCTATGGGTTTCTTCATGGTTCTTATCTAGGGTGTAGATTATAGTACAATTAAAATCCCCAGCCAGAACAACCATTCTATCCTGCAATACATCACTTAGAGCAGTCTTCAGTTTTCTTAAAAAATGTTTTTGCTCTGAACCAATATTTGGGGCATACACATTAAACAGTGAAAAATTAAGTCCATGAACCGTTATATCAATACACAACATTTGACTAGGAACCATTTCAAAAACACTCACAGGTTGCTCCTTATATTCTGGTTCAAGGAGAATCGCAATCCCTGCACTAACACTAGAACCATGACTTAATATAGCCTGCCCCTTCCATTCACCCAGACATTGTACTTGATTATTCAAATCTGTATGAGTTTCTTGAAGAAAAACTATACTAACCCTCTTTATCATAATATAATTAAAAAGATTAAATCTTTTAACAGCATCACGACACCCATTGATATTTAAAGTGCCAAATCTCAAGGATGCCATGAGAAAAAGAAAAAAGCATCAACTCAAAAAAATATAAAAATGCATCCAAGCCATGTCAGTTTTTGCCTTGCAAGTGCAACGTACTTCTTACATTACAGAGAAGCTTCTTGAGGTGATACCATTTTGGTCTATCAAGCTCATCAAAGGATGCCTTCCGCATAGCTACAGTACAAGATATCAGAAATAGTTTTAAATCTGGAAAGTACTACTCAATACTGGGCTTGCGAAGCCCTTTTGTATTATCAAGAAAAGTATTAATCTGCTGTACTGAGTAAAGTTTAGTCCTACCTTCAGAAGTATTCTCAGAATCCATCCCGTCATTCCCATCATATATTTCCTTGTAATCCTTATCGAAATTCTCTGTCTGTAACCTTAAATCCATCACCTCTTGCAAAACATTATCTCCTTGACTCTGATCAGTCGTTTCATCAGTACTTATGTTAATGTCACTTACTTCAGATTGTGTTTGTTTTTCATCCCCAAGTGATTCGGCCTCATGCGCATCTTTTGCATGTACCTGCTCCGAACTCAACTCTGGCCGTATGACTACGGGCATGTTCCTGCTACCTCAGCTATCTCCACAGCACTATTGCTGGAATTAGCTGACAGGGATCTTCCGTCGTGCACCTCATGCGAGCTACTCGGCATTAATTCCACTCCGGCCTGTGGAAGTTGTAACAGCACAGCATCCACAATTATATCGGAACCTCGTGCCCTATCATCTTCCATATTAACAGCCAAATCTCCACTGGCGCCATTATTTCCATTACGATTCGGGCAAGTCTGTCTAACGTGTCCAAATATGCCACAAATAAAGCATTTCATGGACTCTGAACTAATAAAAATAGTGTAATCCTTACCCTCGATGGTTAATTTCACCGACAGTTTCAAAGGATCACTCTGAGAATTCAGAATCATGAAATTTTGCCGTCGAAAAGACATTACATGTTTAAGTTCGGGATTTTTGCATCCGAGCGTAATCATTTTAATGGGACTCACTAATTTACCATATCTCTGAAGTATTTCCTCTAATTTCTCATTTTTAACAAATGGAGGTACATTTGACAAGACAATTTTCTTTGATGGGCTCGACAGAGGCAAAACAGGCACAAACATTTAATTGATTATTAATCCGCTCTCTATTAAATCATTTACCAATTGACTTTGACTCAGGAAAATAACTATCGCCTTGTTCATAAGAGAAGCAGATCTAATATTGACGCCGCCAACTGCAGCACTCACGGCCAGCAGGCAATCCTCTACTGACTCAGATACATCAGGCATACATTCGCAGCCATGTCTAACAGTCAGTTGCGAGAAATCACCCGCATCTGTCCCCTTTTTCCCCACTCGCTGACTGAAATCAGCCCAAATAACCCTACTACTTTACAAAACACAATTCAAGAAAGGGAAAAATGAAAAAAAAAAGGTTGACTCCGACTCAAAAACTCTCACCCACGGCAAACTCCGTTCACTCACTCCCAGCATGCAACACACACAGAGAGAGAGAGAGAGAGAGAGAGAGAGAGAGAGAGAGAAGAGATGTGTTGAAAATAAAAATTAATCGGAAAAATGTATTGTATCAGATATTTTGAACTTGTTTTCCTGCTGTCCGAAACAGTAGTTCTCAGCTGGTTTTCATTCAGGAACCTGCTTAACATTGGACATCACGTGACGACCCAACACAGTACCAAAATTGTTTATTATACAAAAGTAACAAAAATGTCCTTAAAATCAAACATGAGATGTATTAAAGTGATAGTTCACCCAAAAAAGAAAATTCTCTCATTTACTCACCCCCATGCCATCCCAGATGTGTATGACTTTCTTTCTTCTGCTGAACACAAACGAAGATTTTTAGAAGAATATCTCAGCTCTGTAGGTCCTCAAAATGCTAGTGAATGGTGAACAGAACTTCAAACCTCCAAAAAGCTCATAAAGGCAACATAGAAGTAATCTATAAGACTCCAGTGGTTTAATATAAGTGTTCAGAAGTGATATGATAGGTGTGGATGAGATTAAGTCATTTTTTACTATAATTCTCCTCCCTTCCCAGTAGGTGGCGATATGCACAAAGAATGTGAATCGCCAAAAACAAAAGAAGAAGAATGTGAAAGTGAAAGTGGAGATTTAAAGTAAAAACAGACATAAATATTGATCTATTTCTCAGCCACACCCATTATATTGCTTCTTAAGACATGGATTTAACCACTGGAGTCTTATGGATTACTTGTATGCTATCTTTATGTGCTTTCGGAGCTTCAAAATTGTGGTACCCATTCACTTGCATTGTATGAACCTACAGAGCTGAAATATTCTTCTAAAAAGTATTTGTTTGTGTTCAGCAGAAAAAAAGAAACTCATACGCATCTGGGATGGCATGAGGGTGAGTAAATGATGAGAGAATTTTCATTTTTGGTTGAACTATCCCTTTAATAAAACCTGCGTAGTCCCAGCAATATATAAAATTACAGTATTAAAGGAATATTCTGTATATATAAGTTATATAAGTTAAGTTAAGTTAAGCTCAATCGACAGCTTTTGTGGCATAATGTTAAGTACCACAAAAATTATTTTAACTCGTCTCTCCTTTTCTTTTAAAATAGCAAAAATCTGGGTTACAGTGCAGCACTTACAATGGAAATGAATTTTCAAAAATAAAACTGTTTTAGAATTTAAAACACACTCAAACATCAGCCCAAATCCCTCCAGACTCCTGCCTGTACTGCTCATAATTAGCTGCTTTGTGATTTAATCCATTCCCTCAGGTTTTCTCCCATCCTCTAGGCTGGAGTCACTCCGAGAGAGCAAACTGCATGATACGTGTCCACGGGCAACGCCTATCTATGGACACACCATCCTCAGCCTGCCTGGTGCACATGACTAGCCCCCCTGAGAAAGAACACCTAGATCCGCCCTGATATCGGCTCTGTGATAGCAACCAAGCTCCTCTCGGCTAAACCTGACATGTGAACCGCAGCTTATGCACTTTGCCTCTTGTGATCTACACAGAGATGCGCATCAACAACGTTATTGGCTATAAACCCATCTTTTTCTCCCCTTTTTATTTGCTTCTTGTGAAATCAGCCTGTCTGGTCTGAGCAGAAGCTTTGTGAATCAATGGTTGCTTTAGACACAAGCATACAGTGCAAAATGTGCATGTGAAAGCTCAGTTTTGCTGCAGTAAAACACCTCATGCATGAAGCGAACACATTAGCACAGGTGGAGTACAGGTTAAAAACACAGTCACCAATGTGATTAATTGATTAAATAAATGTCTTAATGATATCAGTGTGACTTGAAATAGATAACAGACAATGACATGGATGTGTTTCTTTCAGGCAAAACCAGACAAGAAAAGGGAATCTTGGAAACAGAGCTTTATAATTCAGGAAATGGTGCAGAGGTTGTGCTGTCTTGGAGGGTGGGTGGGGGGTTGTAGGATGATCCGGGGGGGAATGAAATGACTTGTGCAGCTTACGTGAAGACGGCAGGCAGAGCTGATAACATTACTGTCAAGAAAACCTTACAGGACACAGAGAATGGAAACAAAACATGTGCCTGGAAATTGATTCTTAACACATGTGGTGGTCCTTGCATTTCTGGTTCTTGGTTTCACTGGCCATTTGATTTGTTTGTTATGCTGCCTGTTGAGTCAATCATAACAGCACAGTGTGGGCACTTTCTAGTAAGTTGCATCTGTCTTTCTGTAAATGCATTGTAAACGGATCAGGATAAACGAGCGAGCAGACCTTGTGAAAGCAGACTGAAGCAGAGGGTTCCGCTAGCTGACTCTAATGATGTGCTGTGGTTTTGGCAGTGATGAGTGACAGCTCCTCTATTCTGCAGCATGCATGGATCTGTGCTGGATATGGAAGCCAAGACAGAGACTGCAAAGATAGAACAGGGGCATTTTGTCTACAAATCACACTATAAATAGAATATCTAATGGCTAGAGAAATATATAAATATTATTATTATTTTATATATATATATATATATATATATATATATATATATATATATATATATATATATATATATATATATATATTATTATTATTATTATTATTATTATTATTGCACAGCTGTTTGGAATTCATAATTCTGATTGTTCAATTGTGGCATTCTGCAGTCAGATATTTTTGTATAATGACCGCTAGACTGTATATAATTTATCATTGTAGTTTCATGTCTCTCATGTTTCATTCCATAAAATTAAACTTAAATGTACAAGAAATATTAGGTTTATTAAGTTAAGTAAATATCATGTCAGGGTTTATTTTATATTATAAATAAAAATTAATACAATATTATTATTATCATTAAAAATGAGATGTACTTGATAAAAATGTTTCAGAATAATAAGTTTATTCTATTATTATCATACAGAGCATAGGCTACTCAAATCTAATTAAAGGTTAATGTTTTCATGAAAATGCAATGAGTTGCCCCAACGCCTCACTGCACAGGAGGCAAATGCTCTGATTTGTCAAGGTCAATTAATGAAGGCAGCTTAAGGGACAAAAAAAAAAAAAAAAAACCCTCTCACACCCTCGGGGTTTCTGAGTCCTAACAAAAAACACATTAAATGACACGAATTCATGTCCTCCAATTAAGATCATTAAGAGGAAGCTGTCATACACAATTTTGATGTTACTGTTTGCATCCTTTTATATATATTTCAGTGGACTGTAGTGCACCATGTACAATTGCTTTAGATAAAAATCTACATACATTTTTATTTTTTTTATTTTTTTACATTTGTTACATTGGTGGTACAATAAATACTGGCAACTTGAGTTGCCAGAACTTTACAGTAAAAAATACAGTGACAACATTTCAGGAAATATGGGATGGCATTTTGGTGACTTGACATATTTTACAGTTCATAAGCAAATTTAACATTGCAGAATGTAAATATACCACATTCTGGAACTACAAAAATAAAGATTTGTACCTTCAAATGAACTAATAACCATCTTAATAATGCAGGTGGTAAAACAGAAAGCCACATGTTGACTAGAAGTTAACGAAAAGTGGCCCTTCGTCAAAAGACACCTGATTATATTTTTTTTACTACAAATTTAACAATAGTTTACTGTAAAAGTGCATATATTGTCTTGTTAAACAAAATATAATTATTTGTTGTTGACTATAATTTTTTTTTAAAAAAACGAGACATAACATAATTTTTACAGTAAGCCAATTTTACATGTACTGTCATAAATTGTGTTAAACATATTTTTCACTTTAAATGGTAAGGTAGGCAAACAAATAAATAGTTTTGGTGACACTTTACAATAAGACTCCATTTGTTAACATTAGTTAATGCATACGTATCATGAATTTACATTCAACAATATATTTTATATATTCAGTATATTTGAACAATACATTTTTTTACAGCATTTATTTATCTTTGTTAATGTTAGTTAATAAAATTACAGTTGATCATTGTTAGTTAGTTCATAGTACATTAACTAATGTTAACATTTACAACTTTTGATTTTAGAAATGCATTACTATATGTTGAATTGAACATTAACTAAGATTAATAAATGCTGTAAAATGATTGTTCATTGTTAGTTCATGTTAACTAATGATGTTAATTAATGTTAACACATTGAACCTTATTGTAAAGTGTTACCACAGTTTTTATTGTAGCATTTTAAAATTATTTTTCTGTTAACATTTCTGACAGTGTATGTTGCAAAGGAACAATGCTCAAAGCCTAAACTATAATCACCAGAAGTGTTTAGTAACTAAGTACAACTTATTTGTTACTGTACTAGACGGGATAGTTCACCCAAAAATGAAATTTCTCTCATCATTTACTCACCCTCACGCCATCCCAGATGTTTATGACTTTCTTTCTTCTGCTGAACACAAATGAAGATTTTATAGAACAATATCTCAGCTCTGTAGGACCATACAATGCAAGTGAATGGTGGCCAGAAATATGAAGCATCTAAAAGTCAACTTAAAAGTAATCCATATGACTCCAGTGGTTCAATCAATGTCTTCTGAAGTGATCCAATCGGTTTTGGGTGAGAACAGACCAAAATAAAAGTCTTTTTTATAAATCTTGACAGAAGTCTCCTTGGCGATCATGATCTCAAGCTCGATTACACTTCCTACAGCGCCATCTAGAACTCTGCACATGCATCAAGCACTAGGAAGTGTAGTTGAGCTTGAAATAATGATTGTGCCTAGAGACTGCAATGGCAAGATGTAGAGTGAAAAAGTAGTTACATTTTGGTATGTTCTCACCCAAAACCAACTGGATCACATCAGATGACATTGATTTAACTACTGGAGTGATATAGATTACTTTTTATGCTGACTTTATCTCCTTTTTGGAGCTTCTAGAGGCCTGGTCACCATTCACTTGCATTGTATGGAACTATAGAGCTGAGATATTCTTCTAAAACTCTTCGTTTGTGTCCTGCAGAAGAAAAAAAGTCATACACATCTGGGATGTCATGAGGGTAAGTGAATGATAAGAGAATTGTAAGTTCAGTTTTTTGTATTTTTACTTTCCTCGTGTGCAGAGACTAATACTGAAATGTTTTTCATTTTGGTTTGTTCTGAACAGAACAGTTCCGGTTTCGGCATTTTGCAGCCTGCTTAATTGGTAACCGGTTAGAACTAAATAAGAGAATGCTTAATAACTTTCTTTTTAAAATTACAGTGCTCTGTGCTAAGAGTGGGTTACATACAAGTTGCAGTTATTGCCAGATCTTGCAAGATAAACATTGGACCTGGTCTGGAAAAACAAGCACAAAATAAGGGACTTGCCTTACTCAAAATAAGTGTAAATATATCATTCACATTTTTTCTATGTAGGGACATGCATAGTATACAGTAGCCAACAAGCATAGTATACAGTACATCTAACATTAATTCAGTGAAGACTTGGAAACAACTAAGATATGTACTTTTTACCTCTGAACATTTTTCCTTTACCTCTGTACACTGAGCACTTTATTAGGAACACCCGTACAGCTACTTATTCATGCGATTATCTAATCAGCCAATTGTGTGGCAGCAGTGCAAGGCATAAAATAATGCAGAAATGGGTCAGGAACTTCAGTTAATGTTCACATCAGCCATCAGAATGGGGAAAAATGTGATCTCAGTGATTTTGACTGTGGTATGATTGTTGGTGCGAGACAGGCTGGTTTGAGTATTTCTGTAATTGCTGATCTCTTGGGACTTCGCACACAATAGTCTCTAGAGTTTACTCAGAATGGCGCAAAAAACAAAAAGCATCCAGTGAGCGGCAGTTCTGCGGACAGAAACGCCTTGTTGACGGAGAATAGCCAGATTGGTTTGAGCAACAGCAACTCAGATAACCACTCTGTACAATTATAGTGAGCAGAATAGCATCTCAGAATGCACAACACGTCGAACCATGAGGCAGATGGGCTACAACAGCAGAAGACCATGTTGGGAACTTTATTAGGACCATAGTGTTCCTAATAAAGTGCTCAATGAGTGTATATATAAGCCTAGTAATTATGTATTGTCAAAAAAGTCTTCAGTATGTCACAGAAGGCTATACATGCAATTAGGCAAGGAAATGTGTTATGCAGCAGTTTCCATCAAGCTCAAAGCACACACAAAAGAGAGAAGCCTAGTTTTTTCAGGCAACAGGAAGTTTTGTAATTCCAAAAATATACTATGATAAACCCTTTGGTCTTTGGTTTCGTAAAAAAGTTATCTGAATGAAATTAACCAGTTATTAACTGGTTACCAGCATTTAAAAATTACGTTTTCACTACGGAACAATTGAAAGGTACTTAGTTCCCGTTTTCAGTTACAATCTGCAAAAATCTTGGTTTGTTTTCAGTTTTCATTTCAGTTGTGAATATTTCTATTGACTAATTTTTCTTTACTACATTTTGAAGAGAAAATGAATAGGTTACTTTTTCTCCAACGTGTTTCTCCTGACTATGTTACGTTACATTACTTTTGCGACTGAATGCCTTGAAAAATAACACAGCTGCAAACGTAAACTACATGCGGTCTTGTGATAGATATTTTTGATTTGCCAACTAAGCATTTGAGTCACATTTCTAGAATCAATCCGCAAATCAGTATCAAAATCTCAAAGGGATCCCCAAACAAGGTGTGTCTCGCTTTATATTACATGTATCATTAGTTACTTTAATAAATTTACTTAAGAATTTTTCTCATTAGCTACTTGAACATTTACTTAAGTCCATTTCCATAATTATATCTTTACTTTTACTTAGTATGAGTATGACAATTCAATGGCCAATACTTTATAGGTTAATCACGTGGTATGGGGTTGCTTGTAGCCCTGTTAGGTGGACTCTCTCTTTAAGAGCAGTACCCCTGCACCTTTAAGGCTGCAGAGAGACAGAGACAGAGAAAGAGAGAGAGAGAGAGAGAGAGAGAGAGAGAGAGAGAGGGGGGGGGGGGGGGGGTGTTGTGTTCTCTGATGCTCTGGTGCTGAGACTGAGCTCTGGAGTGATCAGTGCAGCAGGGGAAGATGCGCGTGCTTGCTGACTGCTGGACGGCGCGAGGTGGTGAAGAGGGATTTTGCTCTGAGTACAGCTAACAACCGTCATCTCTATACATTCACGAGCTGGAGTTTCAGGGCTTTTTCTTTTCTTTCTTTTTTCGTTTCCTTTTTTATGATTTTTTAATATTTTTGTAAAGTTTCTAATATGATTTTGAAACATTATTAATTGGAGTGGAATTACTTTTGCGCGTTTTATTTCAGCGTAAAACGTTAATTAGTTTTTGTTGTTGTTGTTGTTGTATGAGACTACACCTGTGCGCAGTGCTCTCAGTAAGCGCGCGCTCTGACTCAGCATCGCACCTGCCTGCCGCTCACCGTCTCGCGCCACAGCTGGATCTCAGCTCGGCTTTTAACGGAGACAATCAGCCGGGAGCGCACACCTCATCCACGCGTGCGAGCGAGCGTGCGTGCATTCGAGGGAGAGAGAGGGAGAACGAGCTTTGGTTCATATGCATCTCTTCTGCTGGAAATATTAATTAAAGATCATTTATATTTTTCCTCAAGGATTTTTTGGAGGAAAAGTGTGCAGTGGGCAAAAACAAATCTTAGTTTGGAGATTGAAAGGAGCGGGGCATGTGGATATTGGCCATCATCTTTTTCCAGTGCATTTTGAATGGTAAGTAGTATTTTTTAAATTTGTATTCCGGTCTAACTTCTTGGAAAATAAATAAACATCGAAATCAATTAAGCAAACAATTAACCAGTTCGTGATGTTTTCAGTATGTGGTGCATTTTTGTCCATTTCTGCACAGCTCGAGTTTGTCTCTCATGTCACATCCGCAGATTAATTCAATTTAACTCAACACACATTTCACAGCACCAATTCGCCATTCTTTGAATTTAATTTACAATTGCAATTTTAACAAATATCATAAATAACGTGCATGCAAAATATTTCCTTTACATTTTTTTTTTTAAAGATATAAAATGTATTTGCCCAAATGTCTGATTATTTAGGATGAACAAATGATGGACACTCAAATGAGCATTTGGATCGTTTGTTTTATGAGGAACTTATATCAGCTGTCACATCATTACTTTTACATCCCATAATATTAAACATGAACGCATGAGTATGCAAATATGATCAAGTGCAACATGAATCTTGATGTCCCTGTTGGACCTAAAGCTGATGGTTTTTTTTTTTTTCTTTCTTTCTTTTCTAACGACCATGGGCATATTTACATGTTTTATATCCAAATGAAAAATAATAGTTTTGATTTGTTGAAATAAAAAAATAAAAAAATAAAACATAAAATAAAAAAACACATCCCAAAGAAGAAAAAAAAGGAAGAAATTGAATTATAGATATAATAATAAAATAAAGCAGGTAATATTTTTGAAAAACAGCATTATAAAAAAAATCCCCTTAAAATACTATATGAAAAAAAAAAATGTTTTCTTGAGGCATAGTGGCACAGCCGCCATGTTTCAAGAGGAAGCAGTGGAGCACTGAATGAAAAATAACTCTCAGTCACTCAATTACCACTTTATTTGAACAATTTAACTGTAACCATTTTTGAATGTTTTATTTCACACATGCATTTTTTTGTTTGGGTGTCCAAATTTTATGACCTCTAAAATTCTACTGCAAATTCTCGATAGGAGGCCAGTTTGTTGATGGCTTTAAAATGGAGAGACAGTGAGTGGGTGCTGGTTGCTGGGCTAAAACTGGATGGGTGTGTTTGTGGTGTGTGTGTGTGTGTGTGTGTGTGTGGTGAGGGAGGGTGGGGGGGTTGGGGGTGCAAGCTAGGAAGAAAATGGGGGCTTTTAGGTGGCTTTACCAGTGCAACATTGTGGAGCATTAAAATCAGACCAGGGTCGAATGTGAATGAGGCAAATGTCGGTATGATAGCAGATGCATTTTAAGAGAATGATCAAAAAAGGACACAGCGATGCTGTAGCACAAAGGGTATCACTCAAATAGCTCAAAAAGACAGTTTTCACACAAAAAAATGTGTGGTTTTTGGTGTTTTGAACATCCTTTTCGTGAGCTTTAAAGAAAAATGTCAAATTTCTGCAGGGTAGAAATGCAGCCAGAATGGATACAGTCATTTAACCGCAAATAATGTTATATCAATGTAATTGATTATCATTTCAGAGGATTCCTTTTTCGCAAAATTGAGTGGTACATGCCTACTGAACTGTGTGAAAACTAGCATTTCTAAAAAGCATTTTAAGTGTTTTACTTTGATCAATATGCTCCCATTTGTTCTGTTGTGTTTGTTCTAGTATATGTGGGTCTATCTGAGGCTAAATTGATCAGTTGTCTGATACAGTGCCATTGCTGTCAATGCAGCCCTCTCTCTCTCTCTCTCTCTCTCTCTCTCTCTCTCTCTCTCTCTCTCTCTCTCTCTCTTTGGTCAGTGTAGCATGTTTCTTGCGAGCGTGTGTGTGTGTGTGTGGGGGGGGGGGGGTCTGGCGAGAGAGAGAGAGAGAGAGAGAGAGAGAGAGAGAAGCCATACAAAATACAAAATGAGCCTTTCATGATTTGGTTAAGCTCACAGCCCAGTTCTTTGCTGGTCTCTATGGAAACCCCTCAAATGTATGTTGGTGCAGTGGCCTTGGAGCTTCCTGCACAGGTGACTCCGGAAGTATTCCGTATAATGACTACAAGATTAACGGGAAAAACATTGCATGCTTGTTTGTAAAGCCGATCGGGATCTTTATCCGGGTGTTGAGGATAAATTAATTCCCCAGCCTCTTAAACATCCCTCCAGAGGTTTAGCCATGTATTTTGTTTTTCTTGTTGTTCCGAAGCGATTCTTGGACACGTGGACACCCTTTATCAGGAAAGCAGTGTCCTCGTGTATAACAATTCAATTGAAACAATTGTTTCTGCATCTAGATTAACAACTCTTATTATTAATTAGTGGATTAAAGGGATGACAGTTCTGCCATTTACTCTCTCTCATGCTGTTTCAAACATGTACAGTATGACTTTCTTTCTTTGTAACACTGACAGTCATCATTTATGTTCACTGCATCTTTTTTCCATACAATGTGACAGTGAATGGTGACTGAGACTAACATTCTGCCTAACATCTCCTTTTCTTTTTTCGGGTACCTAAACTTTTATAAATCAATACACTTCATTATTTCATAAACTAGTTTAATGCTGATATTATGTCCGTTTTTCTGAGCTCATCTCCTTGCTATTGAACAACTAATGTTTTTGCATGTTAAATCATGCTGAGTTGTTTTCAATAGCTCTTGTGGTTTTGAAGAGCACTCGAGACCGTGTGCAAATTAACACATAAATGTAATTGGAGCAGCAGAACCGTCCTCGCACAGACCGAGCAGCAAGTGGGAGTGATGTTGTTTTTGTAAACTGATGCTAGGGGCCGACTCTGACATACACTCATATGGACATGAGTAAACAGCACAGTGTAGAGCAAAGTGCCCAATCAGCTGTCGCTTTCCCCGAGATGGTTTTAAGAGAGCTTTTAGCTGAGTCCAAATCAAACAGACAAAAGTGTGTGGGCATATCCATTTGTTTTCCTGAACTATATGCCTGTGTTTGAAGACACAGTGCACTGTAGCGTGCTATATAAAGAAATCAAGACCATGTTTGTGGTCCTGAAAAGAGAGGATTTTGTTTTTGTGACTTCAGGCGGGGCAAATTTGGCATCTGTTTAGAGTCATTGAAATGCTCAACCTGAATGCTTTGCAAACAGGAAAATGATTGAGGAAATAGTTACTGATGTTATAATCAATTAATCTAAAGTCCTGAAATATGCTATTACGTAGAGTTGGGGTACTCGAGTTCAGACTCTGACTTTTTAGATGAAACTAAACTATATAGAATGGACACATTGAAAATGAATTAGAAATAAAAACAAAATAAAAATTCGAAATAATAATAACTTTGGTTGTAATGACTAATGCAGCTTTCGCTTTCTTTAGTCTATGTTTGAGTGGAGGGGAAAAAGCAACAAATAATTAAATTGTCAACAGAATGCAATAAGACACCTAAAGCATATGCTTTCGATCTGAAACCACTTTGAAGTTTGTTCAGAAGGTTACTAATCATAAAATGTATATATAAAATGCAACAGAGGTGTTTTTTGTTGAATTTATACTGACAAATTATTTTCTTAGTTGTGAAGGTTAAAATAAGGTTAAAATATTGATGTTAGGTTTACAGTTACAATTTTAATTCAGATTCATGAACAGATTAATTCGAACTCAGACTTGGCCTGTTATGGACTCAGTCTTGACTCGGACTTGACTAAGGTGGACTCGAACCCAACACTACTTTAACGTCCTCTCAAGAGAATAAAACAAGTGTTTTAGTTTTTTGTAAGCTGTGGATACAATGTTTAAAAGTGTGTACTGACAAGCAAACATATTTCTTGTTATTTTTATATACCGTTAAACTAATGAATCACTATAGACTAACCTCTGCCATTTTATATATTTTTAATAGTAATAATAATAAAAACATTATTTACTTATTTTATTGTTTGTTTTTCCCATTGAGGATCCCAGTTGTCCCCAAAAGGAGGTTTTGCCAGATTTTGTCAATTTTGTCCCCAAAATATAACTACAGTAATTGAACCCACACACGCATGGTTACCAAGTATCTAAATGAGGATATATCATAGATTTCTGTTGTTTTCACATAAAGCTGATTACAATTTCTACAAACTAATCTTTAACAAAAACCCTAGCCCTAAAAGATTTTTAGTTGCATTTTAGAATATACAGTATATATATATATATTTCATTGTTACATTTGAGTTGTCGTCAAATTGATTTAACTTGTAAGGATACTTTTGTCCCTGAATTATAAACAAGAAAACCCCCACACCCATCAGGTGTTTATTACAGATATGATACACAGGGTTGCATTTTAATATTGATTTAGTTATTATTATGAAAATATCAATTGTGAAGTTCAATGCATCAGGAAAGCAAATATGCATTAGTAATAGACGCAAATCCCTTATAAAGATACAAATATGTTGTTTGAGTCAAACTCTTCATTGATTTAAACAGCTCTACTCAAGTGAGTAGTTCTTACTCTAGCATATCAGTAATTCTGGGAGTCAATTGGCATAATGGTATTTTGATGATCAGCTTTGCTAACTGTTTAGTGAGAACTAAGTCTGATCAGTGTTCATATTTTTCATTAGCACAGCTTATACTGTCAGAACACAGGAAATATGTCTGATTCCATAACAGGCTGACAGACGGCCCTGTGTGCTCGCAGCTGTAATGTGTATTTATCTCCTGCTTTGATGACTTGGCAGAAAAAGCACCTTGTATTTTTCAGTAAAGAAGCTTGATGACTTTAGCACAAGCCACTGTGTTTCTCTGTGCACCGTGACTATCATAGTTTTCCTATGGATGAAAGGAGCTTGGAGGGCATTATTTCTTTTGGTCTGTGCTGTTTTGAAGAAATTGAGTACAAAAAGGTTATTTCTGGTTAGTCTTTATTGAGAGTAGGTGGGAAGATTAAACAGGCCACATGTGTAAATAGATATCTGGGTTTTATAAGTTTTTTTTTTTTTTTTTAACTGTAGGCCTAGCATACCTGTATAAAGTGTGCTCTTGTTACCTGGCCAGGTTATCACCAGTTACATGATTTGTGCACTTTATTGTCACTTTGGTAAGAAAGAAACTGGAAAGAAGATGCATGTTAACCCATTTTACTTCCTAAATCTGGCGTATTTCAGGGAGAAACAGGATATTTAAAAAAACGGGACTCATGAAAAGTTGAATTGGGGGGTTGAAAAATAAGAGGGATTGGTGAGGTCAACAAAAAAGAAGAGTAATTTCAGAGGTGGAGCAACTGACATTTTGATCAAATATTACAGAGACCAATGTTTTTTTCTTTTGAATAACATTCACAATGAATGATGCACAATAATAACAGAGACATTCATTATTAAAATAAATAAAGTGAATGTTTCACATTCACACCAAGTTCCTTTTGTAAGCATTTTTTCAGTAACACTTTGTAATAACTTTCATAAATACCATTAAAGGAGTATTCTGAGTTCAGTACAAGTTAAGCTCATCGAATGTTGATTTCCACAAAAAATAATTTTGACCTGTCCCTCCTTTTCTTTAAAAAAGCACAAATCTACAGTGGAAGCGAATGGGGCCAATTTTTGGAGGGTAGAAATGTGAAGCTTATAATTTTATAAAAGTGTACACACATTAATTCTTCTGTTAAAACTTGTGTATTATTTGAGCTGTAAAGTTGTTTATATCGTCATTTTTTTAAGGTTGTTTTAGGGTTTACAGTGTTAAATTGTCATGGCAACAGAGTTGTAAAATGGGATATTACTTCACACAGAAAAGGTTAGTAGGTAATTTTATCACTAAAATCATGTTAACACACATATTGTTTACTTTTTGTGGCTATACTTTTGAAACAGTGAGTATTTTAACATTTACTGATTGGCCCCATTTAATTCCATTGTACGTGCCTCACTGGAATCCAGATTTTGCTTTTTTTTTTTAAAGAAAAGGAGGGATAAGTCGATATATATATATACACTGGCGGCCATTCGTTTGGAATAATGTACAGATTTTGCTGTTTCGGAAGGAAATTGGTACTTTAATTCACCAAAGTGGCATTCAGCTGATCACAAAGTATATTCAGGACATTACTGATGTAAAAAAACAGCACCATCACTATTTTATTTTTTTTATTTTTTTTTATCAAATCTAGACAGGCCCCATTTCCAGCAGCCATCACTCCAACACCTTATCCTTGAGTAATCATGATAAATTGATCATTTGGTACTAGAAAATCACTTGCCATTTTATCAAACACTGCTGAAAGCTATTTTGTTTGTGAAATGAAGCTTAACATTGTCTTTGTGATTGTTTTTGAGTTGCCACAGTATGCAATAGACTGGCATGTCTTAAGGTCAATATTAGGTCAAAAATTATAAAAAAAAGAAACAGCTTTCTCTAGAAACTCGTCAGTCAATCATTGTTTTGAGGAATGAAGGCTATACAATGCTTGAAATTGCCAAAAAACGGAAGATTTCATACAAAGGTGTACACTACAGTCTTCAAAGACAAAGGACAACTGGCTCTAACAAGGACAGAAAGAGATGTGGAAGGTCAGATGTACAACTAAACAAGAGGATAAGTACATCAGAGTCTCTAGTTTGAGAAATAGACGCCTCACATGTCCTCAGCTGACAGCTTCATTGAATTCTACCCGCTCAACACCAGTTTCATGTACAACAGTAAAGAGAAGACTCAGGGGTGCAGGCCTTATGGGAAGATTTGCAAAGAAAAAGCCACTTTTGAAACAGAAAAACAAAAAAGAATAGGTTAGAAAAAAAAAAACGTTTTTTTGGCAATTTCAAGCATTGTATAGCCTTCATTCCTCAAAACAATGATTGACTGATGAGTTTCTAGAGAAAGCTGTTTCTTTTTTGCCATTTTTGACCTAAAATTGACCTTAAGACATGCTAGTCTATTGCATACTGTGGCAACTCAAAAACAAACACAAAGACAATGTTAAACTTCATTTAATGAACCAAATATCTTTCAACTGTGTTTTATATAATGGCAAGTGATTTTCTAGTACCAAATTAGCAATTTAGCATGATTACTCAAGGATAAGGTGTTGGAGTGATGGCTGCTGGAAATGGGGCCTGTCTAGATTTGATCAAAAACATTTTACATCAGTAATGTCCTGACTATACTTTGTGATCAGCTGAATGCCACTATGGTGAATTAAAGTACCAATTTCTTTCCGAAACAGCAAAATCTGTACATTATTCCAAATTTTGGCCACCACTGTATATATATATATATATATATATATATATATATATATATATATATATATATATATATGTATGTATATATTGGTAATCAAAATTATGCCACAAATGCTGTTGATTCAGCTTAACTTGTCTTGAACCCAGAATATTCCTTTAAGAAACATTATTACATAAAATAAATAGCTTTACAAATTATGAGTCATTTAAATGTTCAAATATTTATATTTGATTGCGATTGATTTTTACCCATTTTTCTACCTCATTCTCTAGTTTTGCAAAAAAGCCTTTTACCCTCACATTATTAATTATTATTGCTGCAAAAGTACAACCTAAAAGGAATCGTAGTACATATTTTGCAATGAATTCTCACTGAATGTTTGACCACTAAATGGTCATTCAGCAGAGCTGACAAAAATCTAGGCAGCATTTCAACACCCAGAAATGTGTAACATTTGCATAGATCCCAGCAAATGTCTTAATAAAGCTGCTCTGGCCTTAGGTCTGTTCTTTTTCCATTCCGCTCTCTAACGGCCCGTCCCCAGAAGTGATTATGCTAATTGTTGTTTGATCAGATGGTTAAATTATAATTCGATTAATCCTGAGCACTAAATGCTCTGAATACATTTACATCTGCTTGGCTGCATAAGTGTGTATGGGCATGAGCTTTCTGCTGTGCAGGCAGCGTGAAGAGGGGCTGACCTGGGACTCACACCCAAATATTAGCACATGTGCTTATTTAGGCCAGAATCCGGGACATTTGGATACTGTATAGTATTTATCAAAATAATTAGGTATTCATACTCGTAGTCAAATAAGAGGGGTCAGTCAGTGGCTGATGCCAATATCAAGAGAGCTCTTACATTTTATTTATTTATTTGTCTGTCAAGTTTTCATTTGACTTTTATCCAAGATGGCTTACAGTGCATTCAAGATGCATTTTATCAGTACATGCATTCCCTGGTAATCAAACCCATGACCTTGGCATTGCTAGCACCATACTCTACCACTTGAGCCACAGAAAAACATATATGTATGGTATATGACCAATCTGAGCAGTGCATGTCGTTAGAAATTTTGTCCAACTTTAGACACCGCCACCGCTTGTCACCTTGACATATGCCATCAAAGTATCGTGAGATCAGTTCGAGACTAGCCGGCTGGCTCAGCCGCTGTATTTGCTCCAAAGCGGCTGCCCAAGCTCTGATGATGACACAGCTGATTCACGAATGGCCAGACTCACTGATGGTGACGTGTGTTTCATGGACTGAGTTCGCAGTGGCATACTACACATACTACTCTTACTACTTCTGCTATGTCAGTCTTTGGCAGAAATAATTGTATAGTAGTATGCCATTAACAAGGTGTTTATTCTGACACCTGTTCCGCTAAACCCTCACAAAGCTTTGTTCTTCTAACAGTACATCATGTTTATATTATGTTATAATATGTTTATCATAATAATATCATGTTACATCATAAAAAAACTATTCAAAATGATTAAAAATACTGACTTGTTTATTGGTATTAAAATAATATGTGCTTTTATTGGACTTTCATCTTGTACACACAGCTGTATTAAGCAGCACATAACCTTTTCAAATGAATAACATTTCTAATGCAGTGGTTACATTAGCAAAATGGCTGAATCACTTACCCTTTAAGCTCAGAAGGGCCTGCCGGCGGCGAAGAATAATTGTCAGAATTTGTTTTTGGTCAAAATATTAATAACTACAGTCTTGACCAACACAAAATGAGTATCATTTGAAAACATAAAATCTCTACTTTCCAATGCATGCAGACATTATGAACAAGGGAACAAGTGCTTTGAAATTTGCAGACAAATCAGAAGTGTTCCATTTTGATAATTTATTAAAAAAAATGCACTGTACATGCTGTATTATTGCAATCATTAAAAACATCAGATTCATCAAATAGCCATGTGTCATATGTTGTTGGAAAGCTCTCAAAGAGTAGAATACAACCAGCCTATTTGTTTAACAGACAAAAATATAGCGAGCAATAGCTAAGTATATGTCTTTGACAATTATGTTGGTGTTGGTTATATGCCTCATTTTTGCTTATAACTTTACGAAAAATAAACAGAACATAAAATACCACATCCCATTACTTAGTGATTCTTTTATAAACAAGCTCACACTAAAGGTAATCAGATGCATAGATCATTAGATAATCCACACGAAGCACAATGTTACATATGGCCACCAGGAGATGGCGCCAAGTAAATGACAAAGACTCAATGATGACTCAAATGGCACAGAATGACACTCATACTGTGAAATCTCATTACTAAAATCATGTCTTCATGCTATGCAAACCTTTAGTCATTGTTGTGTTTTCATGTGTAATTAGTTCTTATGAACAAATATTGTTTTATTTGTTTGGAGAGGCTTTTGGACACATGTAGCTGTTTTTGGACACTATGATAAATTACTTTTGTAATGCTATAACTTTTGATTGCTTTCTCCTATCAACACAAAAATTTTCTTAGATACAGTTGAGATGATTGGGAAAAAACAAAAGCAGTTTTTCAGAGCTACCTTATTTACACCCAGAGATGTACTGTATAATGTCAAATAAGATAAATGGGAAATTTTTGGCAAATGTTTTATTTTTTTACTTTTAAGAGTCTCAGAATGGATCAGAATCTATATTATTAAAATTGTTGAAAAATGTTCTTTACAATGATACCAAACACTTGACCCTCCTTGTTTAATTTATTTATTTATTTATTTATTTTTGAGCAATGTAAGCCTTTAATTTTGTGTATCCTTCAGAGCTTAAAGGGTTAAAGCTGATTTAACTTTCCTATGCAGAATAACAACATTTAAAGGTGAAGTGTGCAATTTCTGCACCACTAGCATCACCAAACGGAATTCCAATGTAATTTTTTTTTCAAACAGATTTCTTGAACATTCAACTTGTGTAACATTAGTCTGACAAATTCGTCCCAAACTCACGGCATTGGTTGAGCCAGTGTTGCTTTTTCAAACTGGTAGGAATGCTTCAACAAACCTAGCAATGTTTTGAAAGCACAACAGAGTCAAAATTAGTGCATTTACATGCACGATCTTAAACCAGTTATGCTTAATAAGCCAGCAACGTGTGTGGTCATGTTAATACCTTAAACGACTTTCCTTTATCAGGGTAAGGTCATAAACAGTTTATTCAAAAATGACACATGTAGATTTTTGCCCATTATCCAGATTTTGCATTGCATTTAAACACCTCTACCAGCGTTCTTACAGGTTTTTCAAATTTGCGCTAGTGTTGTGCGCACACCTGTTTACATTTTGACGTCAAAAGCAGAGAATAATCAGATGATTTCAAATGTCATGTAAACATGGTTTTATTGTGTTGTCAGATTTTTTGACTCAAGCTGATTTTTGGTAATTATCAGCATATTGGCGTGCATGTAAATGCACTCAGTGTCTATACTTTTTGGAGAAAGTAGTATATGAATGGCTAACATGTGGTCTTTGCATATTAAACTCAGAAAGAATATTTTAATAGTAAAAGTATTTTTTTTAAAATACACACTTCACCTTTAATTTTAAATTAGATTAAATTAGAAATAAAAGTTTACCTCTTCAAATTTCCTTTAAAAAAAACCCTACATATCTACAGATTCTTTAATCTATGGCATTGGTTATACATGATATTTTGTATTATATAGTCTACTGTACATTATAGTAAATATTTGTTTTGGTGCACAATTAAACTAAACAGGCCTACTTAAATATTAGTTTTTGCTCAGTTGAGAATATGCAGTCGTAATTGAGAATATGAGTTGTTGTATTACACGTTTATCTGGGAGTTGAGGAGACGTCAGCCCAGCTTGAGCAGCCGAGACACGTTTAGCTCACATTCCCTCATCATCCGAGTCAGCCGCGCTTTAGATTCAGACATCAGCGGTGTCGGCTCCGTAATTGATGTCGATCCACGGAGGACGTTTGATCTCTTTCCCACCACCAGGGAAGCTCTAAATGATCATTTGCGCTGACATTATTCAGATGATATTCAAATCATCTCACTTAAGAGATTAAAAAAACTTTTCCACGGGGATGCGTGCTGCTCCTGCTCTCACCCTTCTCGGCATCTGGGGATATCGTCGGCTTTACATATTGGCAGTGAGCGGGGGTCCATTAACCCAGACGCGCTGGCTTGTGCTTAATATTCATGAGAGCAAATTGCAAGCTGGTTAAATTGCGGTGCTGCGGTACAGCTCCCTGAAGCCGGTCTCGATTTAGCCTCGAGGCAGGGACACGATTTCGAACTCTCCCGGGCCCGGCTGCTGTTCCTGACTCCCCCCGCGCTCTCTGGCTTTCCACACGCCCGCTGCCTTAATTACCTTGAGCCCGTGATGTTCTGTCAAGGTTCCGCAGCCTGCAGGGGGAAACCACCCCTCCTATCTGCTACACAGACAACAGCACAGACACAGTCGGCCAGCAGCCAACAGAGTGACCCATCCACCCACACCAGGGCCAAGTTTTTATCTTCAGAGAGCTAGAGTGCTTATTTGACTGTTTGCACTGTGATTTTAACAAGCATTTGTTTGCTTTATAAATTGTACACAAGCAATTCATTATGGAAATATTCAAGTCATAAAAATGTTTTTCATTTGGCAAGAGTGGCAGTGCACTATTTAAAAAGAACTGCATAATTTATCCATACTGTATTTCACCCAATAAAAGTACTGTTGTAGGCTACTGCATTATGTTGTTTTAACATGGTAATACCATGTTTGGACAATTTGTTTAGGAATCATACATAAATTTAATCATTGAAATATTAAAATCATCTCAAAAATATTTGATTTAGGCAGGTGACATATTTTAAACAAAAAAATAGCCATAGTATTGCCATGTTACCTTTAATGTTGGCAAAGAAAAGAATATATTTTTAATTTATTTTAGAGATGTACCACTATAGTATATGAAAATGGTAAACATTCAGTACCATGATATGTATCGAAGTATCATGGTGTTACCCTTCGATACCATTTCTGTATTATGGTACTGCCACTGTGTGCCCTGATCACCTCTAGACTGTCCTGCTTCAGGTTTCTTAGGGTTAAAGTCAGAGCAGTGCATGCAGTTTGCCGGATAAATATTGATTGCACGTTACTTAAATAAATCGCCTGGCTAGTTTTGAAAAAGCTCTTGTAATGGATGGTTACACACTATCAGTGAACAAATGGTTTTAATGTTAATGGGTTTTCGGAAGACAAACCAATATTTCTACTCATCCTAAATGCAACTGTCTTTCTGCTCGACTGCTCCTCATTACAGACGCCCAATCAGACCCATCACATTCAAATGTAATACATTTCTTTTTGTTTTCTAAGACTGATTTCTCATTTATAATATACTCTTTATTCATTAAAGAAGTATCAGAGAGAGAGAGAGTGAGAGAGAGAGAGAGAGAGAGAGAGAGAGAGGGGGGGGGGATTTATTAGTTTAAAGGCACTATATTTAAGGTATTAAGGCATTAATTTTCATAAAGTTGCTTTGAAACTTTTTTTATGTGTTGAAAATAAAACTACACCATATAAAAATGAAAATATGCACTTGTTACTGTAAGGTGCTATTTGTACTTAATTTGATCTGAAAATGACTTTCATTGTATTCAGTTATATTAAATAATGTTTTGACTTGAATATAGTTCATTTAAAAAAGAAACATGATGCATTTGTTTTAGGTGATCTGATATTCCTACGGTGTGATTTGACTTGACTTAAAGCTATAAAATAGTTTTGAAGCTTAAAGCTTCTTGAAACAATTGATTCAGTTGTGGGTCTGAACAAAGCCACTAGAATATGATAAAATAACCACTAAAATTGTCACCTCATGATGACTAATGTTTGACCGATATGTTTTTCTTTTTTTTTTCTTTTTTTAAGGTGATATTGATATCTACGGAAAAGGCTGGTAAATGACCAATATAATGCTGATATACTGTATATACACTCACATAACACTTGATTAGGAACACTATGGTTCTAATAAGTGCCCGACATGGTCTTCTGCAGTTGTATCCCATCCACCTAAATGTTCGAAGTGTTGTGCATTCTGAGATGCTATTCTGCTCACTACAATTGTACAGAGTGGTTATCTGAGTTACCGTAGCCTTTCTGTCAGCTTGAACCAGTCTGGACATTCTCTGTTGACCTCTCTCAAGAAGGCATTTCAGTTCAAAGAACTGCAACTCACTGGATGTTTTTTTGTTTTTGGCACCATTCGGAGTAAACTCTAGAGACTGTTGTGTGTGAAAATCCCAGGAGATCAGCAGCTACAGAAATACTCAAACCAGCCCGTCTAGCACCAACAATCATACCACGTTTGAAATCACTGTGATCACATTTTTTCCCCATAACTGAAGCTCCTGACCCGTATCTGTGTGATTTTATGCATTGCAGTGATGCCACATGATTGGCTCATTAGATAATTGCATAAATAAGCAGGTGTGCAGGTGTTCCTAATAAAGTGCTCAGTGAGTGTATGTACAATTGTATTGATGTAGTACAATGGTATTAGAGCAAATAAGCTGTTGATTAGGTAGTTGACATTCAATGTGCACAAAAAAAAGCTGAAACACAATTTTTTAAATTACTTTACTAAAAATTAACTCAAAAATATTTGAACAACAAGGCTTTTAGTAAAGTTTGGAGCAAACACAAGTGGAACAAACACTTCTGGTAGTCAGTCAAGCAGATAACTTTTTTCAGCTATTGCTAATCATATCAGTATGACAAAACAGGCCCAATTAATCAACGTTACATTGGTCACTTGAAACAAGAAAAGGAAATCAGCTATAGACCTCAATGTTAATATTTCCAGCAGAGCCATTCTGTATTTTATTTTATATTTATAGAAGATTTTGAAAAAGATTTACTGTTAAATGTTAACCAGACATTTAGCTTAATTGGAGAGATTGTAATAGGAAAATGTGTGCATGCCAGACCACCCTGCCCCCTCTATCAGCTTGACTTTAAGATGGTCACTGCCCTTGAGCTGTCACATGCTTAGTCCATAAATATCACCTTGAGTCAAGCCCAGACAGGGCCACAGAGGGCCAGCGTGTTAGAGTCTATTTACAACAATCAGTTCACAAAAAACCCCAGCAACAAGCAGTGACAAAGAAACCGCTCCATCCGTTTTTTCAGTCAGATAAGAGTCGCTTTTAATCAAACAGCATGCAGCGGCATATTCCGCTCTGAAAAAGCCAGACTAATTATAAATTAATTCAATTCATATTTGAAGAGTCTTGTCTGCCCATCTCCATCGTTTAGATAATTGAGAGTGGAATGATTTTGACGGCGTCACTAAGCATGTGGTGGTGTTTAGAATCTGAATTTAAATCAGACTGACAGACACTGACCGTGCAGATTTTTAAAGATGAGGTGAATAGAACACATTTAGTCCATTAGTGGTAGAATCTATGTACAGGCCTTAAATAAATCTTAACTCATGGGGTCTGTGGTACCAAACTGTCTGGATAACATCTGTGGTTTTCTTTGACATCTTCTTGTGTCTGTGGGTTCTAAGAGTCTGCGAGTTGGAACCTTATCTATTTTACTTAATGATCTGCTTTGCTAGAATCATGCATAATCTGAAAATATAATAAATCTTTTATTACATATATATGTTGATGTATAAATAAATATATAATATTAAACGAAAATATTAATGCAATAGATATACAATAAATAATCATATGTATATGAATAACTTTGATGCATAATAATAGATAGAATGTATAACAGTAGAATAATATGCATGTATTTATACATAATAAATAATACAATATATACAGTATAAAAAATGGATGTAAAATGTTTGCCTTTTCATTTGTTTTGTTCTCAGCTACAAAAACAAGTCTATGTAGTCAAATAATATAGTACAATATATAACTATGACAACAACATAACAGCAAAAATGCAAAACAATATATACATTTTGATAATGTACAACACTGTCATATCAAAATGTGTTCAGTACTGTTTATAAAATTATGGTAGTGCATACAATATTTGTTAAAATGCCGCAGTGTATCACTGTCAATTCTCGGTATTGACATAAAATCTTTTAATATTTTATGACTGTTAAGATTCAAAATTCTTTTGATCTTCCAGTGATACTTGGCTCTGGATTAACAGTAGAGTTTGAAACTACTCTGTGCACACAGAAACATTAAAAACAACAATAACATATACATACAGTTGGGCATAATGTTGGATTGTTATGCTTTTGTTAAATGCTGATTAAAACGTCAGAAAGGCATATGCCATTTATGGTAATTAAAAAATATTTCCTTACACTTAAAAAGTCCATATAATCATAAAAAGGACAGAAAACTGTGTTAGTGACCATCCATTGCTTTTTTCATGCATTGCCTGGTTTGCACCTTATTGGCTTAGAGCTCTGCAGCACTCTGTGGCATTGACATTCTCTCTCTGAAAAACAGAAGAAAAAAATGCTTTTTATCTCCCTTTGCAAAAGCTGTGCCCATTCATCTGTGTTTTGTCATCTTGGTGAATCAACTAGCCTGAGAATGGGTATCAATTTTTAATTTTTTATGTGCTTTTAGTCAATAGTAGCTTTATTATTGCACACAACTCAGCTCCATTATACAATACAACACAAGAGAGCGTTGCAATTATTTTTTGTGAGCTCTGAAATGTTAATTTATAAGTGAGCCAATCAATTCAAATTAAAACAAACTATGACATGACTGTAGAACAGTTTTACCAAAGCAATGGCCAATACAAAAAACACAATGAAATTTATACAAATACATAGAAGAGAAATTATAGCCCTTCAGTATGTCCCACCCAAACTTCCATTTCCAATTGTAAATACGTCAACACAGGACAGAAAACTGCACCCGTCAAGCAAAGTCATGGGGTCTTTAAACTCTATTTGGCCCTGCTGGACATATTTCTAGAAAGTAATCTTTTATATTTATCATGTGTGAGTTTTTATTTAAAAGAAGATCAGTCTGTGTAAGCATGTATAATCTCAAACCTTGAAACAAATGGACCATAGTGACTAGAACATGCTAAGACTAAACATATAAATGAATTTGTGAGCTGTTAAAGTGTTGTTGATTCAGTTCATGTTAAGCTTTATTGGCAAAACAAAAGATACATTTCCATTGCATTATTAGACACTATACATACAGATATAAAACAAATTTAATGCTGAAGTTTCATTTTCTGAAGTTTAAAATCCCAAAACTATTATTTTCTCTGGCAGCCGTTCAGTCTCTATCACGCACACGCTGGGTCTCTCACGCACGGTTTTGCTTTTGACACTCACTGGTCCAGATGACAGTGAGTTAGCATTTTCGAGCAATGCGAGGAGACACAGCAGCTTTCCCCTATCTTTCCCACACCTAGCTCACCACTTGGGGTGAAGTCTCCCTTCTCCATATAGTAAATCCGCTCCCATGTTTATTATGCCCGGGACATGCGTTGCATGTAATGAATAAGCGTGCACTGCTCCACACAATCAGTTTCTGTGCTACAATGTGCAGTCAAGTCGAACATGTGCCTCCTGGAAATTTATATATGCCAATTTTAGCCACATAAAGAGGGGAAAAACATTAGTGAAGTGGATAATGCATTAATTGCGTTAATTTTTTTGAACGTGTTAAACAGTCAACTATTAATCTCAGAAATTAACAAGTTAAATTTCCCAGCCCTTATTATAATATAAGTTAAAGACATTAATTAAGAGTAGCATTTAACTAAATTTTTAAATTTAAAAAGAAGACCTAAAATACCAAGCAGGGGCTCAAATCGATTAATCGTTTATTGAATCACATTTACACAAACCGTCTGAACGAACAGATTTACTAGAATGAATCAGACTGTCCAGCATAAAGAGGACGGTTTAGGATGAATCGACTCACTTAAATGACTCAGACTTTCTAACACCACATGATAGAGATGATCGTTTAGGACGAACCAATTCACTTGAATGAGTCGGACTTTCGAATGCTCGACTCACTGAGAAGACAGTGTAACACGTTTGTTTACAGCCATACAGCTGACCTACTGTCACTACTTCCCAACACTGCCTACATTACACAAATAAGGCAGGTTAGGAACTGTTCAGACAGAATGCGTACTTGTGCTAAAAAAAACTAGACTCAGCGCAATGAAGAGAACAAAACACAGATGTCTCGAGACTCGTTTTTATAAGTTTACGTTTTTTTTAACCTTTGTCTAAAAAATGTGGCGCTCCTGCACAAGACGCTGAAAAACAGCGTTTGCCAAAGATGTCCATCTAGTGCATGTTTACATAGGAAAACAATTGAAAAACAGTGTGGACGGATGGAAGAAGCTAATACAATAAAAACTGTTAATAGATCTGCAGGACACTAACACCATGTCTTCTCTCCTGCAGTTCTCAGTGAAGACCTACATTCCAGCTTGTATTTTGTCAATGCATCTCTGCAAGAGGTAGTGTTCGCCAGCACCACGGGGACTCTGGTTCCCTGTCCTGCAGCAGCGGTGCCACCTGCTACCCTGCGCTGGTATCTGGCCACTGGCGAGGAGAGCTACAATGTCCCAGGGATACGCCATGTCCACCAAAACGGCACCCTCCAGATCTTCCACTTTCCTCCGTCCAGCTTTAGCAAAGTGATCCACGACAACACTTACTATTGCACAGCGGAAAATCCTTCAGGGAAAATCAGAAGCCAAGATGTTCATATTAAAGCAGGTGAATGTTTGTTTTAAAAAGTTTAAATATATTTTAGATTGTATCAAATGTTTTAAAATGCATGGCCATATTATTTATACACTGCAGAAATTAAGAAATAAATAATCTGAGTTTTATGTCTAAAATAAGTGAAAATATCTGCCAATGGAAAAAGACAAGATACACTTATATTGTAGATGCATTCTGTGAAAACAAGTCTTAACAGTGAAGTCATTTTTTAAGTTAAAATACTTTTTTCTGTTCCAGTTTCAAATGCATAGACAGCTATAAGTAACTCATTCTGAGTTCCCATGAAAAGTATGAACACAGTTCTTTGTTTGAGAATTCCCAGGAGCCCAACATAGCATCCCTTGGTTCAACCAATATTGTGAGTTTGGGGCGGGACTATGTGTTTGGCCAACCAATCAAAAACAGGGGAGTGTTCAGGGAAACCTGTTTGAGAACAGCAATTTTAGCTATTCCAGTTTGTTGATGCTAGTGAGACAGAAATGACACACTTCACCTTAAATGTCTCATGTAATTTTGCTTCTCAGGTAAATTTATATAATGTTCAAGATGTTTAGATATTTATACTAAAAAACATGTCAAAGATACTGATTAATTTTTTTTTTTTCAGTGTATGGCTCTTTACCAATGACATATTAGCTTGAAGTATAAATCTCAAAGCTTCAACTCTCTCTTTCTTTATAGTCTTACGAGAGCCCTATACGGTCCGTGTGGCAGACCAGACCGCGATGAGAGGCAGTATAGCGGTCTTCAAGTGCATTATTCCTTCCTCAGTGGAGAACTACATCACTGTTGTGTCATGGGAGAGAGACACCGTACCACTCGTCTCAGGTAGGACACTGTACATTCTCTTGCATTTTAGCTCTAAGGACAGAAACATACTTTACGCAAGTATGGAAAATACAATGGCTTGGCTAACGCATTGCGAATCATGTTAAACATACTTTATGTGTGCTCTTGCATTACTGTTGCAGCAACAAACCTCAGTATTTAAGGGGGCGATAGAGTAACCTACAAATGTATGTGCCTTTAAATGTGGTTTTACCCAGGTAGCTAGTTATAAACTTGTCAACTTTAACTTGCTCGGCAAGATTCTCTTCAAACTGTTCTTCGGCCATGACAGTAGTTGACCCGAAACAGAAAACTGACCATAGAAATGGTGGTTTACGCATAATTTATTGCTCACTATAGCGCCCCTTGTGGCATAGCTGAGAACACAACGCATTCTTGCATTCTTTTGTGGTCTGACATTCAAAATTGAGCCTTTGCAGCAAGAAGCATATGCATTCATGCACTTGAAACAAAGAATGTTTCAGAGCTGAGACTTTCAACTCAAAGAGATGCAGATCTTCTTACCTTATTACGGATTTTAATGTGCCTGTGCACACCTTAATATGGCGTGATGTTAAAATGTGTACAGACATCCCTGGGGAGTGGTGCAGTTTTGATGTTCCTAAGCAAAATTCAGCCAATTAGAGTTCCCCGACTCTGGTTCCCCATGATTTTAATATGCCCAAGCCTGCTCTTGAGAGCACATCCACATATTTAAGTCGTTTCTTCTCCTATTGGTGACAACGCAAGATTTATTAGTCTCTAACTTCGCATGTTGTCATAGTAACGCTCTAAAAAAGAGCTCCTCTCTTGGCTGTTTAATCCTGAAGAAGTGGACGGTGGCAGTCGTGTCACTGAGCTTCACTGTACTGACCCACTTCCCTTCCAGGGGCAGCCAGCGAGAGTGCATTTTGAAAATCCACATCAGTTAAATAGAACACTCATCTACACAACTGTTTCCCCCCCTCAGGGCTGGCGGCTCTTTTTATGGAGCATTTAGCAAATTCAATAAAGACTCAAAAGTCGTTTAGACTGGGAGTGAGCGAGGATATTTTCCATCGATGTGCCACATTTTTCTGTACAGGAAAAGATACTGATGAGATATATGAATCTTTTATTCATCTTTAGAGAGTAATGTGACAAATGTTCCCCTGGAGCTGACAGAGGGGATGGTTTTGTCGCAATATCCTAAATTACAGTCTTTAAATTCTTCAAACATCTCATGTCTAATGCTCAATCTCAATTTGTGCACACATTTTATTCTTACAGTAGGTTATATGAATGTCAAAGCTTATTTTTACCGGAGATGGATTTATTTTTATGTAGATCGTGACAAGAGAGACATTGTGCAATGAATTTGACAGATGTCGGTCATTTAATAGAGGCTGTCACAAAACATTAGCTTGCGGTTGTCTGCGCCCCTTTTCCGTGCTAAATTTTTCATAATGAAAGCAATATGTCTGCAAACAAACACAGTTTAAACACAGTTCAGTGCATGTGGAACATTTGCACTTTTCAGCACAGGCTGTTGAGATAAAATATACTCTGAGACTGTTTTTGTTCAAAACATATGTTTATTTAAAAATAAGTAAATAATCTTGGGGATTTATAAACTGAACTGGGGCAACACTTTTTCATCCGTATTTATCTTACCTAACACATTTACTGTAACTAACATGTTAACATGTAAAAAAAAAAAAATGGTTCATAATGTGTTTATTTACATTAAAAATAGTATTTAATTACATTAAAAGAGGTATTTAAATTACATGGCCATGAATTCCTTCTTAAAGATGCAGTATGTAAGATTCAGAAACCCTTGTTATTAATGACACCTGTGGCCATTAAGTGAACTGCAGCCAGCTACCTGTTGCTCGTGCTCCACAGGGACGTAAGCAAGCGAGCATCGGCCAAAACAATGACGTAACATATAAAGAGACTGAACGTGATCCACCGGCATCATGCTGACAAATAAGGTAGCATAATTAAAATTACACAGTTATGATTGTTTTACTACAAACTTTGAGACTAAACTAAAACTACTTATCAGCTAGCATAGCATACTGATACACACATACAGCTACATACTACCGAACTATACCAGACAGTTTACTGTTGCACTGCACTGTTATGTTGCACTATTTAATGTTTTATATGTCATATGTTGTACTACGATCAAGAAACCAGCGTATTTGCTTAAATTGATCCTGTATTCCTGACTTTTAGTATAAAGAGAAGATCGTTGAAATTATTTGAAAGTTACGAAGCAAGGTAGCTTGCAATTCTTCAGCATTAGCAGGCAAGATCAAGTTAGCTAAAATTACACAGATCAATCCTCATGGCACTATATTTCACATGCTTTGCAGTTATGTAAGCTTACCTGTCCAATAAGAAGAACGCCAATTCAGGGTTGGTTTTGATCCCCAAAACCGAACGAAGGTCCCTCCAGGAATCAAATGCCCTGCTGATGTTCACTCTAGTTTTCGCTCGACCGCGATCACGTTACTGCTTAGCCAGACGGGATTCAGTAGATAATTGTTTTTTTTGTTTGTTTTTTTGGCTTACTCTGAGTTTGTATAGGAGTTGGTGTTGTGCTGGGAGCCGGCTGTTTGCTGGATTCCATCTCTAAGATAACGTTACCTAGTGTTGCAGTTTGTTGTTGCTGTTGAATAGCAGAAGAGAAGCACTGAGGCAAGGCTCTCGGGAGCGTGCATAAACGTCACATACTTTGGATTTTCCCGGCAAAACCAACCCGCTTCCTTCGCATGAAAATCAGTCTACAGTCTTTAATAGGCAACCTAGGAAGTCCGGGAAGGGCTCATTTTTTAAGTTGCATTAAAAGCTGTTCACACATTGGCAAAAAAAAAAAAAAAAAAAAAAGAATATTACATGAAAATTTTTACATACTGCGCCTTTAAGATCTGGCTGAAGAACAAATATAACCTTACATCCTCAACTAACATATAGGTTTCGATTAGCTTTACTTTGAAAATAAAAACATACAAAGTAGGGTCATGGTTTATGAAAACTGAGAAAGAAAATTAAGATCTGCTAAAGTCTGTATCTTTGTCAATATCAACACACTTAAGAGAACAATGGCAATCTAATGTAGAACTGTCTTTTTACACAAAATAAATGTAGCCTAAAACCGAAAAAGAGTGTTATGTCTGTTTTTCCATTTTAAAATGTTTTTATCCTCCCATTCAGTGAGTGCAACATTTGCCTTCCTTATCCTGCACACATTAATTTGCACACAGCAGCCAGATACTTATGCAGATATTAATCATTAGAAACGGTGAACAAACTGATTTAATGATGTTCGGGATTGAGAACGATGTAGAACCAAACACTGTCAGGATATATGCATAGGCAATTTCAATGACAATTCACATAATCTTTTTACGAGCACTACAGAATAAAAGCACATTTTCCTATGTATTTTCTTTGAAGGTTCTGTTTTCATCATCGTTTTGCCTCTTGTGAAAAAAGGTTGTACATATGAGCTGACATCACTTCTTCTGTAACAGCTTTTTTTTTTAAGTCTGTAGTTTTGACTGCACCCAGCAGCTAAGCAATTTGTACAAATATATTTGAGTGAATAAGACGCAATAAAATGTGCACACACAAAAGTTGCTGGTTCATGTTTTGGAGAAGATTGAAAATGAACTATGTCCAGACAAGCTTAAAGGTTTCATCATTAAAAAAGTTTAACTCTTAAAGAAATGAACTGTAATTTTGCAATATATGTAGGAAATCATGACCACTCACTTTAAAATGAAGAGTCCGGTCATATCAGTAACCTTATAAAATATGTTTTATTCTACATGGAGCAGGTCCGCACATGGGGGCTGCCATGTTAGAATCACATGACCAGTCAAATACTACTCGCTTAATCTCAGTAACCGTCCTGTTATTTGACACTTTCACTCATTGATTAAAGTAATCATGGCTGGGGCCTGGGTAGCTCAGTGAGTATTAACGCTGACTACCACCCCTGGAGTCGCAAGTTTGAATCCAGGGTGTGCTGAGTGACTCCAGCCAGTTCTCCTAAGCAACCAAATTGGCCCGGTTGCTAGGGAAGGGTAGAGTCACATGGGGTAACCTCCTCGTGGTCACGATTAGTAGTTCTTGCTCTCAATGGGGCGCGTGGTAAGTTGTGCGTGGATGGCGGAGAGTAGCATGAGCCTCCACATGCAGAGTCTCCATGGTGTCATGCACAATGAGCCCCGTGATAATATGTGCGGATTGACTGTCTCAGAAGCGGAGGCAACTGAGACTTGTCCTCTGCCACCCGGATTGAGGTGAGTAACCGCGCCACCACAAGGACCTACTAGGTAGTGGGAATTGGGCATTCCAAATTGGGAGAAAAGGGGATAAAAAATTTAAAAAAAGTAATTATGGCTGACTGTGAATACCAGATTTCTACAATGGCATCCGAAACTGAAAACTAATTATTTTAAATGATGCTGCATCCAAGCCATTAAGTGTCAGTGTAAATCCAAGATGACACAAAGACAAAAGTTACTGAGTGCACCTTTAAACACGTGTGCTCCTCCGGAAATGGACCACAGATCGCTTGATGGCAACCAATGCTCAAACACGTGTTGAGTGTTGCTAAACTCACCGCTGAGTTTTGTGCAGATAGCGTTCGGATGTTTACTGCGATTTTATCAAGATCATTTGGAAGGTCAGATATAAGTGATTGGCAGGCCACATCAAATCACTGACTTAATTATATTAAGACATTACATCGTACCGGGAGACTCTGAGAAGTGGTAGTACGCAAGAAAACTGCCAGTACTCTGTAGAGTCAATTATAAAAGTGCATACTGCCCCACTTCTAGCAGTGTCTAAGACCTATTCTTCTGTGATGCCTTACAAATAAATAAGCTTTCTAAGCGATCTCACATAAGATCTCACATAAGATGGGGTAAAGCAATCTTCTTTTATAATAAAATATTCATTTATAGATCTGTTTTTCTGTCTGGTGAACTTTTGGACATCAGGTAGCTACACATTTTTGCCAAATAGTTTGTTTTCAAGTGTTAGAATTCCACATTATTAAGGCTTGTATCATGTAAAATGGATATAACATCACAGTATACATTTTTAAATAAAAACTCGCCAGCACGATGCTATGGTGTTATGGGTGGTTACCAGAGTGTTGTTATGTGGTTGCTAAGGCATTGCTAGGGTAATCTGGTTACTTTCCAGTCCAAATAAAAAGAGCCCACCCTATGTCTCTATTTTATCCTGGTACCATGATATGGCTCGGGTCCCTCCTTGTACATCCACAGGACCCATTTCATCGTCTGCCAGGTGAAAATCATAAGTCTGGCCACTTAAAGTAATAGTACACCTCTCCTAAACAACATAACATAACACAAACAGTGCAGGATGAGTTGATAATTAGGGTTTTGAAAACACCTAACTTTTCAGTGGCTTTGGTTCTGGAAGTATTTTTACTATTATTTTTCTCCATAGGAATTTCATAACATTCTTTAATAAAGAGAGTTGAAACAGCATAAATGTAATGCATATGACTCCAGTGGTTTAATACATGTCTTCTTAAGCGATTGAATCAATTTTGTGTGAGAACATACCAAAATATAACTCCTTTTTCACTGTAAATCTTGCAATTGCATTCTCTAGGTACAATCATGATTTCAAGCTCGATTACACTTCCTAGTGCTTGACACATATGCAGAGCTCTAGATGGCAATAGGAAGTGTAATCAAGCTTGAAATCATGATTGCCAAGGAGACTGCCGATGTCAAGATTTATTGTGAAAAAGGAGTTATATTTTGGTCTTTTCTCATCCACAACCGATAGGATTTTTTTGTGATTAACATTTTTTATTGATTCATACATTAAACATATATACAAAACATATATACACAGAATCAGTATTTAACCCCCACTATTACCCCTTCCCCTCCCAATCCCCAACCCCACCCCCACCCTGACCCTCAACAAACATTCCTGTGGTCACATATGTGTATATAAAAAAAAAAAAAAATATATATATATATATATATAGAGAGAGAGAGAGAGAGCCCTCCAAAAACACCAAAAATTTGCCCCATTTCCCCACAAACGTGTCCAAATTCCCCAGTCTTCAAGATGACCCTTCTTCTATAGCCGCCACCACTCCTGAAATGGGGGCGCTCCAGACGACTTCCATCCCCTTAAAACAATTTGTCTGGTGATCATGACACTGGTTAGGACCAAATTTTTTATGTGTTTATTTATTCTATATTGATGACCGCCCCATTGCCTAAAATACAGAGTCTGGTGCAAAATGAAATTTGAGTGCCCAATACGTCACACATAAAACTCTGAAACTTCAACTAAAATTCTTGGATCTTAACACACCACCAATAAACATCGGTTGTGTCTCCATCTTCTGATTGGCATCGCCAGCAGATGGGTGTGATTTTAAGACCAAGACTATACAGTCTAGAGGGGTCCAACAGAATCAATTTAAAATCTTGAATTGCATAAGACGCACCCTTGCATCTCTAGATGCAGACTTGATGTTTTTTAGAATCCTAGCCCTCACTCCCTCCTCCAATCCCAAGTTTAAATCTTTCTCCCATTATCTCTTGATAGAAGTTAAAGCTCCATCTTCCAGACTCTGAATTAGCAGGGAGTAATACACTGATGCCTCATGACCTTTTCCAGAAGCAGTAATCACCACTCACAGAGTGACTGCCGCTTTAGACCTGCTACTCCCAAAAAGTAGTACAGAACAGGTGGCGCAGCTGTAAATACCTAAAAAACTGAGATCTGGGAATCCCAAAATGTTGAACCAAATTTTCAAAGGATCTCAACACTCCACTCTCATATAGGTCACTGAGTGTATTAACCCCCCTCACAATCCACTCTGACCAGCAGAAAGGGGACTTATTAATACATAATTTTGGGTTCAGCCATATGCTCGAGACAACGTTTAAATAAATGTCCGAATTAAACACTCTGGACACTTTTGTCCATACCGAGTGCAAATGCGAGATAACAGGGTGTAACTTAACTTCTCCGGTTAGTTTGATAGAAAGGCTTTGCAATGGTGAAATAGGGGCAAGAAATTCCTGTTCAACACAAAACCAGGGAGGGGCTCTCTCAGGTGGAAGCGACCAATGAGCCAAATGTCTGAGACTGAATGCATAATAATAAAACAAAATCTTGGGTAGGCCTAGCCCACCTTTGTCAGTCGGCCTATGCAGCTTACTGAAATGTAATCTGGGACATTTACCATTCCAAATGAAGAACTTCGCTATGCTATCAAATTGCTTGAAATAAGAGAGGGGGACATCTATAGGGAGAGACTGTAGCAGGTAGTTGAATTTTGGAATACAATTCATTTTAATAACATTAACCTTCCCAATCATAGATAAATGTAATGAAGCCCACCTGTCCACATCACTCGAAACTTTTTTATTAAAGGGTAAATTTTAACTCTAACTAAATCACACAAATTTGCTGGGGATAAAATGCCCAAATACTTAATGCCCTGTTTGGGCCGCTGTTTGGGCGCCCGGCTGAAAAGCCGTTACCAGGCAGTACGCTGTGAGAGCCAAAGCTTCGGATTTAGACCAATTAACTCTGTATCCCAAGAATTTAGAAAAGGAATTAATAATTCTGTGGAGGCAAGGCATAGATCTAGTAGGGTCGAAGACGAATAATAAAATATCATCTGCATAAAGCAAAAGCTTATACGCCACACCTCCCGCCAGTACCCCTGGAAAATCATCCTCCTTTCTTATCGCGGCTGCTAATGGTTCCAGGGCAAGACTGCCGGGTGCCTCTATCCAGAGTAAAATAATCTGAAATTAATCCATTCGTTTGTACCGCCGCTACCGGATGTCTATAAAGTAATTTAATCCAACCAATAAAAATATTCCCGAACCCGTACATTTCCAAAATCTTAAAAAGATAATCCCATTCTACCATATCAAATGCCTTTTTGGCATCAAGTAAGATGGCAGCGACCGGAGTCTGATCATTTGCCACTAACCACATAATATTGATGAAACACCTAATGTTATCAGAAGAGTTACGGCCCTGAATAAATACCACCTGATTTAAATGTATAAGAGATGTCATAACTTAATCAGATAGCCAAAATTTTTGACAATATTTGAACGTCTAGCTGGATCAGGGAAATTGGACGGTAACTCTTACACTTGCTTTTTAAGAATCAAACTGATCCGGGCTTGTGTCATGGTTGGCGGAAGCTTTTCGTTCTTTAATGGTTCCATATAAACTTCTAGCAAAAGTGGAGCCAGTTCTGTAGCATAAGATCTAAAAAACTCAGTGGCAAAGCCATCTGGCCCCAGAGCCTTGCCTGTAGGCAAGGCCTTAATTACCTCGTCAAGCTCCTCCAAGGTTATCTCAGAATCAAGAGAATTTTTTTGCTCAACCATCAGTTTAGGAAGTTCTAATGGTTCCACAAAGTTTCTAATATCCTCATCAGTAGACGAAGACGTGGAACTATAAAGATCATGATAGAATTCTTATTAATATCGATGGCTGAGGTAAATATTTCACCACCAGCAGATTTCACTGAGGGAATGGTAGAAAAAGACTCTCTCAGTTTTATATATCTAGCCAGAGGTTTTCCTGCCTTGTCCCCCGACTCAAAGTATGACTGTCTTGCCCTGAATAGCCAACACTCCACCTTCCGCGACAAAATAGTATTATATCTGTATTTCAATGGGGTCAATTCTCTGAGGCCATCAGACGACATTCGGCACTTCAGCTCTGCCTCGGCACTTTTAATATTCCCTTCCAAATCCACGAGTTCTCATGCTTTGGATTTTTTGGTGAATGAGGCATACTGTATGATCCGATCCCTAAGAACCGCTTTAAGTGCCTCCCAAGCCACACCCATAGAGGACACTGAGGACCAGTTGGTCTCCATATAAACATTGATTTCAGCCTTTAACATTTGTTGGAATTCAGTATTTTGCAAAAGGGATACATTAAAGTGCCAACTATATGATTTCCTTTTCTCCATATGTGGCAACACCTCTAAACTCACCAGGGTGTGATCTGAGACTAAAATGTTTCCAATTAAGCAATCAACAACAGATGAAATGAGGAACTTAGATATATATATAAAAAAATCTATTCTAGAATAAATCTTATGGACTAATGAGAAAAATGTATAGTCCCTACCGGATGGGTTCAAAAGTCTCCAAATGTCTGTAAGACTAAGATTTTTACACATCCTGTGAAGTGTCAATGTTGCTCTAGGGGTAAAACCGATAGGATTACTTCAGAAGACATGGATTAAAACACTGGAGTCTTATGGATTACTTTTATGCTGCCTTTATGTGCTTTTTGGAGCTTCAAAGTTTTGGTCACCATTCAATAGCATTGTATGGAGATCTTCTTCTAAAAACCTATGTTTGTGTTTAGCAGAAGAAAGTAAGTCATACAGCACCTGGTATGTTATGAGGGTGTGTAAATTATGAGAGAATTTGCATTTTTGGGTGAAGTATCCCTTAATTTCTTTTGAGGCAGTGAACTAACTACTAATCTCACTCAAATGACGTAATCAAATCATAATCAAACTAATATATAGTGAGTGATTATAGGTATAAAACAATATTTTGGGGTTTATTCCTAATATTCAGATATTTATAGTTAAATTATTATTTATGGGGGAAACGAAGGGGATTAGTCATTCCGGAGCCTGTTGCACTACAGTATATAGTGATGCTTGCCTTAGTAAGCTCCACTAATGACTGAAATACATTCATTATTGTTTGGTATTGCACAGGTGTTTTAGTCACAAGGGATGCTGGGAAGATCTGGTTGCAAGCGGCTGTGTTATGCAGCGGTGAGCCATAGAACAAACTGCTACAGGCACTTTAGAGGGTCCTTAGCATTCCACTCACACCAACCCTCACACTGAGACCTCTGGCCAGAGAAACCACTAAAGAGAGAGAGACAGAGACTTTCTGTTCCATTTTTCCTTCTTTCTGATTCTACCTTGCTCAGATTCCGCAGTTCTGTCTCTCTGACGGACAAATGCAAGTTGGTGCAGAAGGATTTGGTGCATTACATGATCCGTGGGTCACAAAAGATGCTTCATAGTATGTGTATGCAGTGAGTAAATAAAAATAATGAAAATATATTCTGCCCTGTCTGCAAAACATCACTTTCAAAATTGTGTAAACAAGACAAAATACTGATTAAGAAAATATTTTTCTTTTTCCTTATTATTATTATTATTATTATTATTATTATTATTTTGTTTGTTTTTTTGCAGTGTACATGATTTATTCATAGATTATATGCTGTAAAGAATGTCAGTTTTTGCTTTTTCTTTTTGAGTGAGCAAATCCCACCTTGAGGCTTGTGTGTCAACTGAAGCTGGTGCTATGGCTGAGAATTTCCATGTTTTCCAGTTTGTGTTGTTGACATTTTGCAAACCATTAAGCAGCAAACAGACTGTAGTCTGAAAATCACAAATCACACCCGTTGCGGGGATAAGCACGCGTTTAACCCAACGCCCATTTAATGGGGGGAATCTAACGAGGCCCAGCAGTAACGAATGGATTCATTAGTGCTAATCTGCTCCATAAATACTCAGAAATGCTCAATATTTAGAGATGCAGTGGGGCTGAGAGCAATCAATACAAATTCTTACTAGGGGTGATTGGTATGACCAAAATCTTATATCATGGTATTCATGGAGTAATATTATATCAATGTAATGCTATATATCACAATATAGTTATTTTTACTAAGGAATTCAAAGTAAAATGCTTTGTATTTTAATAATTATTTGCTCATGCCTTCTTTTTATAATCCAGTGAATTAAAAACTTGACTCAAAGATGAAAAATACTTAATCTCATTTGATTCTCTTTTTTTGTTTGGAGCTTGATGGATGCAAACAAAAAGATAAGATTGGTCATAACAAAATGAGTAGGTCTGGCATCAGTGCAAAAAATGGCTTTACATTATATAACCAAAGATTATAAAAAGGGATAGTTCTGATTCTAAATTCTGATTGGATGAGCCACATACACAGCTGTTGTAGGTTGCGATATATTTACACTTATCAAGTAATTTATCAAGTTGTGACATTGCTCGCAAAACGTAAACAACTTAACATTCACCCTGACCTGTTTGGGACATGTTTGAATCTGTATTATAACTCAACGTTTCTTCATCAATAACATGTCCTGCCCACTTAAAGCCTTGCAAATTCTGTATAGCTGTCACGGTATAAACGGTAAAGCAACTAACAATTTAAACAGGTGTTTAAACCTGTCCATAATGTTTTTAACTGGTCCCACTGTGGATTTACTCAGAACTGGGTGAGACTGAGCTCTCTCCTCCGCAGACGTGCAGCGTGTTCTGTGAATGACAGGCAGGATTGGGGGCTCTTGTCCTCAGTTTTTCCCTGTGATTGAAGTATTGTAATCTTGAGAAAAATGGGTCAGCCATTCCGCAGAGGACAAAATGTGTAAACGAGCAAACCAGAGAGGAACTCGCTCTGGGCTGGTGAGTGATGCTCTCTGCAGCCAAAACTGTTAAAAACCTTTTCTGTACATCAATGCTCAGTGAGCAGAATTGCAAGAATTCCCATCCCTCTCTGAATCCATGTGTCTATTCCCACTCAGACAAAGATGAGAGGCTTTGCTGGATAAATAAAAGGGATACTCTGTAAAGGAGCAGGAAAAAATCAATATCAGTGTGCATTAATCATGCTGCCTGTGCCAGAGAGAATTATGGCTACATAGAGAAGTGCATGTGTGCTTTAGGTTCTCAGGCAAAGGCTTACAGGTTTCTCAGCTATCAGACTGTGGTGTGGTGAGCAGTTAGGTATACTATCTTTCATTTTTGCATATTACATTTCTGTATTAATTCAACCTGTTGTAATATTTTTCTATGCAAGGATCATCAGTAAACTGATGGTTAATATTTTTTATTGTTTCAGAGATGGTACTTCATAAACTGATCAGCCTAGGATAAGGGAAAACTAAGCAATTTTAAATTAAAATAAAGAGAATGTAATATATATATATTTTATTCTGTAGTGTTAGCTAAGCTACATCTCTCCAGCACAGTCCAACAAGTCTACGGATGACAAGACAGCAAATTCCTATTCAGTTTATTCTTGGTCTTTGGAAAGATCTTATTTTGATTTAAGTTTTGACTTTACAAGGTTACAGTCTAATCTTTGATTAAATAGCCTTGATTAAATAACCACTCGTACACTTGCGTGGACATTGTATTTTCGCTTTGCTATACGCAGTGCATAATTTAATTTAAATCGACTGATTTCAGTTCAGGAGACTCTGGGCTGTCAGTAAATGGTTAAAAATTCGATGTACAGAATCATGTGACAAAACAACATGGCTCCAATCACAGCGGATTTTGTCTTTGAGAGAAACACCAACAAAACTACTTCTTGTAAGAAACCTAATTACATTTTTATACTGAAACCTGTTTGAGCAAAAAGTTTAGAGTCTCTAGTTCCCTATCTGTCACTCACTCGACGTTGTGTCAATGTAGTGACACTAGGGGTCACTCTTGGTAGCCCAAGACACCTCTGGTCTTTGATAAAAGGCCAATGAAAATTGGCGAGTGGTATTTGCATGCCACTCCCCCGGACATACGAGCATAAAAGGAGCTGGTATGCAACCACTCATTCAGATTTTCTCTTCGGAGCCGAATGGTCATGCTCATTGAGCTGAATACTACTGTTCATTCACCTCTGCTGGATCTGACGGCGCATTTCAGCGGCTTCTCCCTCCTCTGCACTGGTGCACTGCAGAGAACGCCCCTGGGCGCTTCAGCAGAAAAACAAGAGAGTATATTTTTTTGAAAGAGCTTTTCCTCCTCTAAAAGAGTATATATTTCTCTAAAAGAGCAGCACACACAGAACGTCTTTTTAAAGATGCCTTTCCGATTGTGTGTTATTCCTGGTTGCGGTCATTATCTCTCAACTTCGGATGGTCATGATCGCTGTCTTTCGTGTTTGGGCGCGACCCACACAGAGGCAGTGTTTGTGGATGGTTCATGTGCTCACTGCGAGAACATGACCATGGCAACGTAAGAAAAGCCCCAGCGGCTCCCCGCATCGGTCCTTCAACCTACGGGTATGAGGCCAGCGTGGCTAGCACTGGGGGCGATTTGGGGACCCCAATGGGATCATCTCTGCCGGGTATCCCCCCTCGGACCTCCCATTCCCCAGCACGCTCGTCTGCCCCAATCGGGCTTCCGGATGAGTTTGCCGGCTCGTCTCATGGCGAGTCTGGCTTCTTCTTCGGAGCCCGTGAAGATGATGAGCTCTCGAGCGCAGCATCGGAGAGCGGGCTTGTCCAGTCGGACGCAGAAGCCTCAGCTGGGCTTCCCCCTTTGGGGATGATTGCCCAGTCACAGGCCGATGCCGAAATGACGGACATGCTTTCCCAGGCGGCCACGAGCGTCGGGTTAGAGCGGAACCCTCCACTCTCCCCTGAACCCTCGCGGCTTGATGATTGGTTCCTGGGCTCGCGGCGCCGCTCAAAGCAGCCACACCCCGCTCCAGTGCCATTCTTCCCGGAAGTGCACGAGGAGCTGACAAAGTCGTGGGAGGCACGTTTTACTGCCCGGCCCCAATTCCGCAGTTTCCCCGCTCTCACTACCCTCAATGGCAGGGTGGCCAGGGGCTATACGGCGATTCCCCTGGTGGATAAGGCGCTCGCAGTGCACCTATGCCCGCAGAGCATATCTGGCGCGGACGCCCTAAGCTCCCATCCAAGCCCTGTAGGCTCACGTTGTCCCTGACGGCTAAAGCCTACAGCGCTGCTGGACAAGCCGCCTCTGCCCTGCATGCCATGGCTCTCCTGCAGGTCCACCAAGCCAAGGCGTTGAAAGAACTGCACGAGGGTAGTTCCGGCCCAGATTTGATGCAGGAACTGCGCTCGGCGACCGACCTCACTCTCCAGGTGATGAAGGTCACGGCGCGGTCTCTCGGGCAGACGATGGCCACACTAGTGGTCCAGGAGCGCCACCTTTGGCTCAACCTGGTCGAGATGGGCAAGGCCGACAAGACACAGTTCCTTGCTGCCCCCATTTCCCAGGCGGGCCTCTTTGGCAACACCGTCGAGGACTTTGCCCAGCAGTTCTCAGCGGTGAAGCAGCAGACGGATGCAATCCGGCACATCCTGCCCTGGCGCGGTTCAAGATCCCGCACCCCGTCTGCTCGTCGCCAAGGGCGTCCCCCTGCAGTGACTGCACCGGCTCTGCTGCAGCCCGCCCCTTCAGCCCAGCCCCGGTGTGGAGCCCACCGCAGGAAGCAGACGCCACCCGTCTCACAGCCGGCGCCTAAGAACCCACGGAGGTCCTCAAAGCGCCCCTGAGACGGGCGACCCAGGAACGAGGGAACCCACTCACGTGGAGCTGGTAAAAAGACCACTCCATCCCACGGTGGAGGGCTGGGCGGAAAATATTTTGTTGCCTTTTTGTTTGATTTCGCTGCATGCCCAAGTGGCTGCGGTACCCAACAGTTCAGCAAAAGAGCGGCTTCCTTCCTTCCTGGGTCACATACCCGGTGTGTACGGTCATCACCACGACTACCGTCCACGGGTTTTTTCTTGCGGGATTGGCACTCCAGCTGTGGCCTTTCCACCCCTGAGCACCCAGCTGTGGCACACAGCCACCCCCGATGTGGCCCCACCTGCCGGTACATCCGACGACGTTGTCCCCTTGGTCCCCCTTGTGCGGAACTTGGACGCGTGGCTCACGCTTTCCAATCCATCGCAATGGCTGATCCGGACCGTCCGACTCGGCTATGTGATTCAGTTCGCCAGGCGCCCGCCCAGGTTCAGCGGTATTCACTTCACCTTGGTCAAGAGCAAAAACGCTGCCACCTTGCGCGCGGAGATCGCTACCCTCCTACGGAAGGGCACGATAGAACCTGTCCCTCCAGCCGAGATGAAGAAAGGGTTTTACAGCCCCTACTTCATCGTACCGGAAAAAGGCGGTGGGTTGCGGCCAATCTTGGACCTGTGAGTACTGAACCGGGCTTTACACAGACTCCCGTTCAAGATGCTGATGCAAAAACGCATTCTGGTGAGCGTCCGGCATCAAGATTGGTTTGCGGCGGTAGACCTGAAGGATGCGTACTTCCACGTCTCGATCCTTCCTCGACACAGACCCTTCCTGCGGTTTGCATTCGAGGGTCAGGCGTATCAGTACAAAGTCCTCCCTTTCAGCCTGTCCCTGTCTCCTCGCGTCTTAACGAAGGTCGCAGAGGTTTCCCTTGCCCCGTTAAGGGAGGTGGGCATTCGCATTCTCAACTATCTCGACGACTGGCTAATCCTAGCTCACTCTTGAGACATGTTGTGCACACACAGGGACCTGGTGCTCTCACACCTCAGCCGAATAGGGCTTCGGGTCAACTGGGAAAAGAGCAAGCTCCTCCCGGTTCAGAGCATCTCATTTCTCGGTCTTGGCCGGGGGTGCCTCTCTAACAGACATTTGCAGAGCAGTGGGCTGGGCAACACCCAACACCTTTGCAAGGTTCTACAACCTCTGGGTGGAACCGGTTTCGTCCCAGGTAGTGGCACGCAACACAAGCGGATAAGCCCGGGATAGCCGGCCGGGTGTATCGCTTGCACATAGCACCTTCCACCTCCTTTTGAGCTGAAGACGTGCGCCATTAATTCCCAGTTGTGTTCACAAGTTTGTTCCCTGGTTGACTTCCTCCGAGCCCTGTGGCAGTTGAGTTTTTGGAGAGACTCGCTGCCGGCCCAGTATACGTGCTAACTAAGAGTCCTGTTCTGGGGTAGGTGCTCCGCATGTGGCAATTCCCTGTAAGGCTAACCCCATTCGATTATATATTTTCCGCTAGTTCGTTTCCCTGTTGGCAAACTGCGTCTTCCTTGGGCAGAGCCCCTCTGCCCCAGTCTCCATGTTTGTAGTAACTCCTCCCCCATTGGGTAGGATCTACCTTGAAGACTCTCCACATGGTTGGAAAGACCATGTGATGTATTTTTCCACTTAAAAATCCCCCCCTCTCTTTGGGCGAGGTGTGGTCTCTGTGGTGTCTTCCCCTTGGGAGGGACACCCCCCGACTGGACCTGGTGGCCCAGTTGGATAATCCCCCTTCTTTTTTGGGAGTGGAAAAAAAGAAGGGGAAAAGAGGCCACGACTGGGTTAGCCTGTCTCTATCTTTTGGGTAGTCGACTTGTCCCCAAAGGACCGTTCGACACTCATAACTATGTTGGGGGAGGTTACGTGTCGACCTTGTGTGCTGGCTATGAGGCACACAGTAGTCTGCCCACCACACACCGCCAGTTCACATAACACAGTTTAGCCAATTGTGGCGTTTCGTATAGGGACCCCTAGTGTCACTACATCGACACAACGTCGAGTGAGTGACAGATAGGGAACGTCATAGTTACTTGTGTAACCTCCGTTCCCTGATGGAGGGAACGAGACGTTGTGTCCCTCCTGCCACAACACTGAACTACCCGCTGAAATGGCCGGACCTTATATCGGCTCCTCAGCATAAAACCTGAATGAGTGGTTGCATACCAGCTCCTTTTATACCCGTATGTCCGGGGGAGTGGCATGCAAATACCACTCGCCAATTTTCATTGGCCTTTTATCAAAGACCAGAGGTGTCTCGGGCTCGCAAGAGTGACCCCTATTGTCACTACATCGATACAATGTCTCGTTCCCTCCATCAGGGAACGGAGGTTACACAAGTAACCATGACATTTCATTCGATACGCCATTTTTAAAATTTTAGCAATTTATCGTGGAATGGCATGCTGCAAAACACAGTGTACACTAATGTGTACTTTAGCGCTTTTTTTCTTTAGAAATCCTATATTTACTATGCATTTTCACATTAAGAGTCAATGGGTTCATCCAAAAGCTGAAAAGTTTGGCTTTTAGAGGCTTTATATGGAGATAGTATGAAAATAAGTTGCATTTCGAACTGTTCTGAGAACAGTGCAGACAGACAGCACACTGGAGGTTAAGTCATTCACTAAATAGGGAGTATAGGAGTATCTTATAGCTTTCCTATGCAGCTGAGTGCATTCACTCCTAAAATCCAAGCAAAAGTTAATTATCAGGCTGCAGATGATGTTTGGACCACTCAACATGTTTGGCAGACAATGGCAATCAGTACATAGATACAGAACTTATAATGCATAATTTTATTATAACATGGTTGGCACTGATGGGATGATGCTGGCCATTACTTTGAATCATAATTATTTATGCTAATTTCTGATGTAATGTCTCAAAAACATGAATAACCAACACTCCTGGAAACATAAACAATTTAATAAAAATAAAAAAATCTGACTTTCTATTGTGAAAAAATTATAATAGTTAGGAATATTAAAACATTATTATTTATGTATAACATATTTTAAGATAGAAAATGTGGACATCAGTTTTTAGGAAAAACTATTTGCTCTAGATGTTTTTTTGTTTGTTTGTTTGTTTTTTTGTATGTTTATTAGGTGCTAGTAGTTACAAATCAAAAAAGGAAATGGAAAATGCACACAGCAGTCACGCTCGGGTCTCAAGAGGATAGTTCAGAGTTTATGCTTGTGCTCTGTATAGTTTTTTTATTAGTGGTCGACTGATATCAACGAATTGATGTTAAATCAATACAATGTAGGCATACAATTTTGCCTCCTGTCCAACACTTTATTTTATGGATGGAAACATCAGAGAACAAAGTTTGTTACTTATTCCATATTTATTTATGCAACACAATTGTCTGATGTATTTCAATAACCTGTAATACACTTTCTGTACAATGTTTTCTTCTGTGGTACACAAAAGTTTTCTTTTAAAATCATGATTAGGTTTTGGTTTGAGGTTAAACGTAGAAAAAAATGTAATTACATTGTTGGTTGGTTAGTTAATTTTTTCTGTATCGGAGTACATGCCGTACGTTTTTGTACAAGCCAACTCGTACTATTATCAGGACTTGTCATGAGACTGGGTTGTATCGGCCTAATAATCACTTTTAATTTATCACTAATCACTAGATGATTTTGGCTCAGCCTGGTACTGGATCATATCCAGTTTGTAAAAACAACATGCAGACCCATGGCACAGATTAACAATAAGTACATAGCAAAGGCTAATTATAACTGGACTGTGAAATTAATCTCAGATTATGAGCACTATCACACCACATCATAAATGGTCACAAAATTGCATAAAAATTATATTTTGTTTCCCTAAAGACTGAAGTTGGAGTATAAAAATATGTCCCACATATTATTATTATTATTGTGAACATACTTGAAAATATCTGATCTGGTTAATTATTGTGATGTCATAATCATGGGGTATCTATCGTTTGACCTTTGACTCCTAATTGTGTAACCTGCAATCTTTAAATCAGCTTCCCCACGGCAGCAGCTAATCGCTCTTGAGGAGCGTATCCATGAGCCCTTATCATCAGCGGGCAGCTGCCACAGAGCATTTGGATGGTGCCGATGTTTTTTTCATCATTCATTGTATTCGTGACCACAGCCCCCTACCACACCGCTTTCTGCTATTGTTTACTGAGAGAAACGGGGGAAAACCTGGCAGGAGCTTTCATGATAATCTTTGAAATGTTCGTCAATAGAAGAGGTTGGAATGCTAAGTAAAGGAAGAGTAAAACATTCAAGGTTTTTGCATGGCAACACTGTACTAAACAGCTAAACAAACAGCAACCGCGACGACTTTGCTGTTTAAAGAATGTTAACTGACGAATGTATGCTTTGATACAAATGTCATTTTTAACCAGTGACAGTCCACCATACAGTGGAAATATGCTCTACAAGGTTCATTCAACAAAACGGGTGCCATTTCAGTCACCTATTTACATACTGTATATGTGAAAAAAAACAAAAGGGGGCTTTACATTAAGGGTTAGGGGTTAGTTAATAAAAATACAATTGTTCATTGTTAGCTCATGTTAGTACATAATGCATTAACCAAGATTATAAATGCTGTAAAAGTATTGTTCATTGTTAGTTCATGTTAACTAATGTCGTTAACTAATGTTAAAGGAATATTCCGTGTTCAATACAAGTTAAGCTCAATCGGCAGCATTTGTGGCATTATATTGATTACCACAAAAAAAATTATTTCGGCTCGTCCCCAAAAATCTGGGTTACAGTGAGGCACTTCCAATGGAAGTGAATGGGGCCAATCCGTAAACATTAAAATACTCACTGTTTCCAAAGTGTAGTCACAAGATGTAAACAATGTGCGTGTTAACATGGTTTTATTGTGATAAAATCACATACTAACCTTTTCTGTGTAAAGTTATATCCAATTTTACAACTTTGTTGCCATGATGACATAATGCTGTAAACCCTGCAATCCTGAAAAATTACAATTTAAGCAACTATACATTTCTAATAATACACAAGTTTTAACAGAATAATTAATGTTAGTGCTTTTATAAAATTATAAGCTTCACAATTCTGTCTTCAAACCCTCCAAAAAATGGCCCCATTCACTTACATTGTAAGTGCCTCACAATAACCTTGATTTTTACTTCTTTATTAAGAAAAATAGGGACGAGTCAAAATGATTTTTTGTGGTAATCATCATTATGCCACAAATGCTGCCGATTGAGCTTAACTTGTATTGAACCTGGAATATTCCTTTAACAAATGGAACCTTAATGTAAAGTGTTCGTATTAAACTGATACGCATGACAAAGAGAGAAAAAACAAGTAAGTGCTATTTGGATACGTTGAAGGGGATTGCCTGCATTCAACTAATCCTTTAAAATTAAAAAATAATAGAGGTTATAAATGATCGGAATCATATTTTTTCAAACTAGGTTAAAACTTCCGTGATCCTCAATAAATAGAATTGTTGTTGCTAGGGTTCTTAGCTGATAACTATGCAGGTAAATGATTGGCTGAAATGGTGCATGCCTCTTCTATTTGTAGCCAGTAATATCGTCTGTGGCTTTTTTTTTTTTTTTTTTAATTGCCAGGAGAAATTTAACAAAATAACCGAAAAGGGGGGGGGGTTGTGTTTCATCTAATTGAGAGCTTCATATTATCTGTGCGGAGAAGATAAGCCTTGTTCTCTTAACAGTTATTATTCACTCTGTTTGTAAGTATGTTTCATCCTTTCTCATGCGCTCTGTGCTTTCAGGTCCGCTATCTCTCTCTTCCTCCCACCAGTAAAGCTATATCTGCTAGTGAAACTGCTCAAACATGCAAACTCCAAAATGGAGGCCAAATCATGTGACTATGAGCAGCCATCTTCTGTGTGACTGCACAGTCAAGTTTGACTCAAGACATGGCTGTTAATTTATACGGCTGAACTAAGTGTTTTTTGGCAAGAAAAGAGTGGAGAAAACTATGGATTCATTGTTTATCATTGCCATTCTACCAGATAGACCTACATAATCCAGCCAAACCCAGGCTCAGAAATAGCCACAGCTTGAGGCAAAATGCAATAGAAAGTGACAAAAATGCTCCAGATATTGCTAATGTGATATATGATTGATATTTAATTTGTTAGATTTCAGGCTTCTGTAGCATAATGCCTCTATGGACACCATAGTGGCCTGTACACAGCAATACATAATTTTCTTAATCTGTATTTGTCTTAAAACAAGTTCTCTAAACAAAGTCTTAATATCTTATGCAATTTTGATTATGCAATTTAAGTATATCTATATTAGTACATAAAAAAGGGTTAGACAAAAAGAGTTAGGGTTAGGGTAAGACAAAACTTTTGATAAAGATAAAAAATAAATAAAAAATAATCAGTGTTTGTCGGATATTTGTTTTCGATGTTGATTTTATTTTATAATTAACAGCCATAATTAATCTGATTGACAATCTATTTCAATTAATTGATTCAGCTGAAGTATATGACATACTGTAAATGACTGGCACATGGTGTGTTTTTATATGGTTAAAAGTGTATATATTCTAATTGAGGTAAAAAATAAATGCCCCTGAAAATCAATTCCGGCAGGCAAATGTTTCTAAAAAAAAAAAAAAAAAAAAAATGCCTCTCAATAAGTGATAATTTGCTTACAATGACTAGATGAGTGTTTCTCAATGTGCTCAGCTGATCTACACTGGCTTGTTGCAGCATCAGTGGAAGCCACAGGCACTAGACACCCATTCCTTTCCAGAGAAATGAATCCTGGTATGAATATCATGAGCATATGGTAAATTATTTATGAATGACTGACCCCAGACGCCACACTTGTTAAAATGTATAAATGTGTTCTCTTCTCAACCTGGATCTATAATTGATGACATGTGAGCAGGTGTGCAATCTGGCTAACAGTAACTTTTTCCAGTGTTAGCAATCAGATTTTTTTCCTGAATGGAAACAACTGCTCTGTAATCTCTATTGTCAGCTTCTAGACACTGGGAAAATATCGGTGAGTGATCAAACCGCACTTCAAACAGCTTGTGTTGTTGTTGTCATGGCTTGTTTGCCTGGTGTTCTGCGTGGGGTGCATCGAGCAGATGGGGCTCGGCAGATTAGATGGACAGATGAGAGGAAGTGGGGGTTGGGGGATGACCTGAACAAGCTGACCCTTGAGATCTAAGATTTAGAGGAAAAAGGAAGACCGTGCACCAACTACGCTAAATACAGAGCTTCAGTGTCCTGCGTAAAAAGAATACTCTACAACAGAATAGGAAATTAACAGATGACAAAAAGTAGTGTATTAAAATGTTTTTTTTTTTTAATTGTTTACAAATTTTATAGGAATTGAAATCAATTCAACCATTAGAATGTGAAGCTAATGTAAAATATGCATGATGTTTTTAAATTAGAACATTGTTCAACACATTTGATCAAATTTGATCAATGACAACCTACCTGAATGAGAGAATGCCCTATGTCAGTTTTTAAAATGAAGGTAATCCCTATATCCTATACTAATCAGGTATAAAAAGAGAATATGCTAGTTTAAATACTAAAGTTAAGCTGTATACTAATGTTAAGCTCTTTAGACCTCAGTTTGTTAAATTAAATGCAGAGAAATGTACAGAAATGCACTTACAATGGAAGTTGACATCCATCGTAAGCACATTTCTGTCCACACATTTCTTCAATTGTTTACTGGCTATTTATAGGAACCAAATCATGACTTCAACCATTAAATGGTAAAACTAATGCAAAATATGCATGTAGTTTTTAAATTGGAACATTATTTAGCACATTTGACCAAATTTTATCATAGACAAATTACTTAAATTAGAGCATGCCCTAGATCTGTTTTTAAAATGAAGGAAATCCCTATAATCAATACTAGCCTGGTATAAAAAGAGAATATGCTGGGTTAAATACTAAAGTTATGCTCTATACTAATGTTAAAACTCTGTAGACCTCAGATTGTAAAAGTAAAAACAAAAATAAATGTTTGTACAGAAATGCACTTACAATGGAAGTCTATTGGGCAAGTGGGTTGCCCCATAGACTTTTATTGTAAATGCATTTCTGACTTATAATGCAAGCACATACATAGCTATCAACGCATTTACTTAGTTTCTAGTAAATAGTAGAGTTCTAGTAGAGTTCCTAAACCTTTTGACCAATGAATTTCCATGACTTTTCCAGTTGTATATGATTAATGTACAAGGATTTAATAAATAAAAATTATATATATATATATATATATATATATATATATATATATATATATATATATATATATACACACACATACACACACAGTTGTGCTCAAAAGTTTGCATACCCTGGCAGAAATTGTGAAATTTTGGCATTGATTTTGAAAATATGACTGATAATGCAAAAAAACTTTTAAGGATAGTGATCATATGAAGCAATTTATTATCACATAGTTGTTTGGCTCCTTTTTAAATCATAATGATAACAGAAATCACCCAAATGGCCCTGATCAAAAGTTTACATACCCTTGAATGTTTGGCCTTGTTACAGACACACAAGGTGACACACGTTTAAATGGCAATTAAAGGTTAATTTCCCACACCTGTGGCTTTTAAAATTGCAATTAGTGTCTGTGTATAAATAGTCAATGTGTTTGTTAGGTCTCACGTGGATGCACTGAGCAGGCTAGATACTGAGCCATGGGGAGCAGAAAAGAACAGTCAAAAGACCTGCGTAACAAGGTAATGGAACTTTATAAAGATGGAAAAGGATATAAAAAGATATCCAAAGCCTTGAAAATGCCAGTCAGTACTGTTCAGTCACTTATTAAGAAGTGGAAAATTCGGGGATCTCTTGATACCAAGCCAAGGTCAGGTAGACCAAGAAAGATTTCAGCCACAACTGCCAGAAGAATTGTTCGGGATACAAAGAAAAACCCACAAGTAACCTCGGGAGAAATACAGGCTGCTCTAGTGTGGTTGTTTCAAGGAGCACAATACGATGATATGACTGCGTCAATGCCACAAAAAATCCCCGTTACAATATGCCCGACAACACCTTGACATGCCTCACAGCTTCTGGCACACTGTAATTTGGAGTGATGAGACCAAAATAGAGCTTTGTGGTCACAACCATAAGTGCTATGTTTGGAGAGGGGTCAACAAGGCCTATGGTGAAAAGAATACCATCCCCACTGTGAAGCATGGTGGTGGCTCACTGATGTTTTGGGGGTGTGTGAGCTCTAAAGGCACGGGGAATCTTGTGAAAATTGATGGCAAGATGAATGCAGCATGTTATCAAAAAATGGCGTGAAGCCTCCACACGCGCTATGTCTCCGTGGCAACGCGCTCAACAAGCCACGTGATAAGATGCGTGGATTGACTGTCTCAGACGCGGAGGCAACTGGGATTCGTCACTATGCGACCATGAGGACTTAGAGCGCATTGGGAATTGGGCATTCCAAATTGGGAGAAAAAAGGGGAAAAATCCCCCCCCCCCCCAAAAAAGAAATGGTACATATATTACCAATTCTCCAAGGGTATGCAAACTTTTGAGCACAACTGTATATATATATATATATATATATATATATATATATATATATATATATATATATATATATATATATAATTTTGGAGCTGATGATAATTAGAAAAATGTATTTTCACTAAAGAAAATTATAGAGCTTTTCATGACTTTTTTTTTTCAAGGCCAAGAAATTGCAATTGTCCCCCCCCCCCAATTTGGCATGCCCAATTCCCACTACTTACTAGGTCCTCGTGGTGGCGTGGTTTCTCACCTCAATCCGGGTGGCGGAGGACAAGTCTCAGCTGCTTCCGCTTCTGAGACCAGAAGACAGCACCCCTATTGAGGGCGAGAACCAATTAATCGTGACCACGAGGAGGTTACCCCATGTGACTCTACCCTCCCTAGCAACCGGGACAATTTGGTTGCTTAGGAGACCTGGCTGGAGCCACTCAGGACACCCTGGATTCGAACTCGCGACTCCAGGGGTGGTAGTCAGCGTCAGTACTCGCTGAGCTACCCAGGCCCCAAGAAATTGCAATTGTAAAATTCCCTTTTATTTACAGCTTTTCTTTGAGTACTGGAGCCTTTTTACACACTTTTGCAAAACGATATTATTTTCTGTGATGATCAACAGTATACCACAGATGCTGTTAATAGAGCTTATTTTATCTCATCAATGACACTGTTTTATATTTGCTCTGTCTTTGGTCAGTTAAAGATAGCACTGTTTAGTCTCCCCTGTGATGGTGATGCCACTTGTCTGATTAATAGGTTGTAAAATGGACCCATGGGATGCAATCCAGGGCCACACAGACAGGGGCCATTCAGAGTAATTAAAGTGTCCACGTCCAGACTGCAGATCTGTTGGTGTGTGGTAATCCGCCTGGCATATGGTGATGAACAGAATTAACGCAGAGACCAAAACAAATGAATTAAACCGGCTAGAAGCTTAAAAGCGAATATTTGGTTTTTGGTGACATGTTAGGATTCTCTGCTGAGCTGAAGAGGTTCAGACAGCAGCTTTCTGACATACTCGCTGACCCAGAGCACAAGTGAGTTTGATGTCTGACGTACATGGGTATCTCTTAGGGTTGGGTGCTGTGCCCTATTTGTTGCTGCAAATGATATAATGTGTCTTGAACGGCCTAAAACATTATCAAGGTTTTATTAAAGAGGTATTCCGGGTTCATTTCCGGAATTTTCAACCTACCTTGATGAAAAACCAAGCATAGAATAGCTGATTTGTTTTGAATGCTGGTTGCTAGGATCACCAGAAAACCATGCTGGTCTATTAGGTAGACCAGCACTAACCAGCATAATCCAGCCTAGACCAGCATGGTAATTCATGCTTGTCTTTTTATCAGGGTAATGTCATGGATGTGTAGCTTTACAACAGAAAGAAAATCATATGGGTTTGGAAGGACATGAGGGTGAGTAAATGATTACAGAATTTTCATTTTTGGGTGAACTATCACTTTAATTAATGTGCTGGGTCCATGTGTTTTTTTTAAATGGAAACCATTTCAGATAAAGAAAATTAGTCAGTATGTTACACAGAGCAGTACTGCAGTGTGTATTTGATGTGTCTAGGCCTGTGTATGGTGACCGAGAATGTGGGCAGAGACAGAGCACTTCTCTTCAAGGCAGTAAGTCAGGTCGTTAATGTCTAATTGGCACCTAATGAGGGACTGCTGTCTGACAGCCTCTGAAATTCGCTCTCATTACCTCTTCAGTGCCCACAACATCATGACTGTTTTGATCTGAAAAGCCATAGTTCCATTTCAAACTCTTTAAATGATCAGGTCAACGCATGATTTTAATCAGCCCAATCAGGAGGATAAAAAGACTGTGAATAATTATTATCAACTATTCATTCACAAGCTTGCTCTTACAAAAATTGAGAGTTCACTGCAAATTTGCCTCAAACTTGCCTCAAATGCGCCACAGATAATTTTCACATGCAAATGAGCTTTGCAGCAAACTTGTGGCAAATTGTCCATTGTTTCCAAAGGTTTGCTGGAGGTTCACCACTATCGGTGAAGAGTTGTGAACTTCTGGCAAACATCTGCGGCAAATCATAAGCTCATTTGCATGTGAAAATAATGAGTAGCAAATTTGCGCCAAGTTTGCGGCTAATTTAGATCTTTTGTAAGGGTGTAACTTGCACACAAATCAGAGTGGAGGGAATGAGTGCATTTTGCATTTAGTGGAAGCTTTTATCCAAGGTTACTTTTACTGCAGTCAAGGAATACATGTTTTATTTTATTTTTCTGGGAATCCAACTAACAACCATGGCATTGTTAGTGCCATGCTCTACCAGTTAAGCTACATTAGTAATTACATCAGTTTTGCAAGGGTTTGGGGATTTGTTCGAAATATGGATATTTTTCTTTACTGTCAAAAGCTCCTTAGGTTTATTTTAAACTTGTTTCTAAGCCAAGGCAAATATAACACATGTATCTAGTTACATACTACAGGATTATAGAGATCAGGCTCTCTCTGTATATGCCAATCATAAAATCACATGTGTTCAATGTTCTCAAGCAACTAATATGACTATTTTTTACAGATCTTCCACAGGATAAGACATCTGCTTTAAAAAAAAACAACAACACAATAATACCTAAATCTCTCTGAAGGATTAAATGAACTGTTTTCAGCTGCTGTACAGATTTTTTTTGGTTTGTGTACATATTGAGGAGAAATACAACTCCAGTGCATAGAGAACACATGCACATTTTATACACTTGCACTCTTTTTATTTTTTATTTATTTATTTATTTTATCACTATTTTCACTTTAAAATGTTCTTCAGGTAGCTATATGATTCTGTGAAGATTAAGGGTGCTTTCGCACTATCACTTTTGGTGCGCACCCGGTTTCGAATTATGTCAAATTCGGTTTATTTGGATTATGTGAACGCTGTTTTCCGAACTCTGGTACGCACCAGCGAACAGCACCCGAGTCCGCTTGAAAAGGTGGTCTGTATGGGGTACGGTTCATGTGAAGTCCAATATTGTTTGCTGCTGATAAACTCAGTCGTACCAAATCGCAGAAGTGAACCGCTTGTGATGACGTATAATTTGCGTCTTTGCAGGCTCCCTAAAAAAGTTCTCGGTTTTACGTTATAGGTCTTATCTAGTCTCATCAGTGCCCACAGTCTGTTTACTGACTGTCTGATACATATTCCGTAGAGCAAAGGCAAGCTCTAATTTGATTGGTTGGCTTAACGTGACTTCTGGGAGTTGAGGTGCAATTGTTTTTACCAGTCCACCTGTAAACTTCTTTTGCTAGGTACCGCAATCCTACATTGAACATTTTGGGAAAGAACTAATTGCTAGAATAGCCAAAGTTCTCCAGGTTAGTGGCATCAGATCTACAAAAAATAGTCATGAGGCACACAGTAGAATGTTAAACGTTTCCCAAAGTCTAAGTGGAGTTTAACTAATTGAAATAACTATTTTCCCCATTGGTTGCATATTCATTGCAAAGGGCATTAAATCTCTTCAAATCTCATCCTCCACAACATGAATCTGCCAGTAGACTGTGGCTATCTGCTTTCCTACAGCAATCATGAAACTAACCATGAAAAGCACTTGCAGACAAAAACGTCTTATTCTGCGTTTTGTGATAGTTAAGACTTGACCTGCTTCTGTGGTAATTAAAATGCACCTTAGGCTGAACAATACTTGATTTCTATCACAAGTCCCACCTGAGCTTGTTTTGTACATCAATTAGCGCTATGTGCTCCTTACTCCATAATTTTATCACTGACAGGGAAGCGCTGTCAGAGATTGTTTTATTTATTGAAATAACAACCTCCACAGCTTTATCATAGTAGAGAGCGTAACGGTCAACTAGTGTGTTACGACAGTACCGCCCATAGAATGTCTATTGGACTGCCACGTTATGCTGTTTTATACTAAGATTGTAGGCTGGTAGAAGGGCTCTGGCGCTTTTGTGTGTCTGTTTGTGGCATTTGCATCAGTGTTATAACTCAGAGCGGACACATTACAAAGGTTCCGCCATTCAGTGTTTATGCTGTATTAACGGTAAATGCATTAATCACAATTAAGAAAAATTTACGTGCTAAACTTTTTATAATTAATCGCATGTGTTAACATTAATTTTGACAGCTCTAGAAATAATCAGTACTTACATATTACTTTTGGAAAATGTCATTGTGATTACAGTACAGTACAGTACAAGTCTACACACATCTGCATATTTTGAAAATGTTTTCTCTGCACAGCTGATCATGAACTGACCGTGCTGAGAAATTACACAGCAAAAAATCATTTATAGAGTATTTTATAGTATTTTTGTCTTATTTCTAGTAAAAAAAAAAGCCCTTTAAATTATGTAATTTCTAATGCCACCCAACACAATTGCAAATATAAACAATGTTTTATAAACAGCTTTCTGAATACGACCCTCGCTTGCAGTTGTTCAAACAGTCAGATAGTTCTGCCCCCAACTCATGCCATTGGTTGAGTAACATTGTTGGGGAGGGTCTAAGCGGTTCGCTCAAAACAAACTCAGGAATTTTTATAGCGTCACAGAGAAACAGTGTTTACAATTTTACCCATGAATGGCTTACTTATAGTTTGTCTCTGCATATTAAGGTGGGATAGGAGAACGTATTTTAACACTGAAAAAGTTACATACTTCAGCTTTAAATTTCTTGAAGCAGTCTTATTTTCAGAGAAATCTAACAAAATTTAGTGTAGTTTATGCTAAAAAAAAAAAATAAAAAAAATATTTGTCAATGGTGTAAGAAAAATATAATAATTTTTCCTTTAAATCAAGTTTTTTTTCTTACCCCACTGGCAAATAATATTTTTCTTGTAAGTATAAACATTACTAAATTGTGTTAGATTTCTCTGAAAACAAGACAAAATATTCTACGTCAGTTTGCAAGTACATTTATTTAGTTTTAAGAAAGTTTAGATATTTTTACTGGAAAACAAGACAAAAATACCTGCCCCTAAATGGCACCCTAAAAGCAAAGTTAACTGTGGTTGGCCCTTTATATTTCGGTCAGACAGTTTCTTTCTGTCTAAAGCCGCCTTAACACAACAAATGACAGATGATATCCATTTCCAATGGAGAGTCACATGGGGGCTGTGTGGAGTTCTAACCATCTGGGGCTGCAAAATTTCAGATATTTCAATATTTCGACTTGTGCGACTAGACCGTGTGCAACCATCCAACTGGATATAATGTATTCCAATTAAAAACTACAAGCGCAAGTGAGAAATATCTGCGATTTTTGTACTTTTTCAAAAGCCTGCTACTTTGGCATATTGGACAGTTATGATTGAAGAAGTCAGAAATGATCATTTACAATGCAAAAACTGTATATCACAAAAGGCATTTGTAATTAAATATGTAATTAAATGTGTCATTTATTTCTGCACATGTAAAGAATAAGCTGCAAAGTGGACCAGACTTTATGCTGACAGTCAAATGTCAAGGTATCATCCATGAAAATAAGCCTTCCTTGATAGATGGTTTTCTAAACAACCTTGCAAATTAAAAAGGTTTACAATGAACTATAAAAAAATAAATAAATAAAAAACATTGTGTCTAAACGTTATTTTAGAAGAGTTTTATGCTGTTGGTTTGTACATGTTGCTAATCGGTGGTCCCTCCCAAAACAGATCTGTTCCTCTTAGCAGTGGCGGACTGGCCATTGGGAGAATCCAAAATGAGGCCACATGGGCCGCCGCGTTATGCAGAACGCGCCATAAAACGGCGCCGCGATATGCGGCAGGGGGCAGCGATATGCAGAAAAGGACAGCAACCCACCAACCCTGCCTCAACAACTTTTGAGCCAGTTTCTATGTAAAATCCCAGGCCGAATTTTCTTCCCAGTCTGCCCCTGCCTCTTAGAGACGTGGCAGTCTGCAGCCTAGCTGTTGTTTATGAGTAAAACTGGCTTGGCAGGATTACATGTATGTCCTAAAATTAATCTAATTCAGAAAACAATGTTTGCTCGCAGGAAGAAGCTGACCCTGTGCTCCTGCATTTCGCATCCGACTGCTCTCTTAACTCGACTGCCTAAAGTGCGCTTCACACACAAGTTCATCTGCATAAGATGATACAGTATCACCTCAGGATATGAACAGATGGGAGTGTTTAGCAAACTCAAAACCAACCTCACTACCCCCGCCACAGTAGGCCGCTCCCCACGGGTGGCTCTGTTAACCTGTCACTTGCCATCACAGAAGATCCAGGCACCATATGCCCAGAGCACCAGAACCTCAGTTGACATGAAAGCCGATGTGTAGAGAAACAGGCAAGCTTCTTTTTTTGTGTGGAGTCTGTTTTTTCGTGATCAAAGATCTGTCAGTTTTCATCTGCATAATGTAGAAAACTGCTCTGATCATGCAAAGTCATCTGCTTCTCAGATTGATCTCTAGGAGGCGTCGCTAGCACTTGGATCTTTTGCAGATACCTGTTAGTTTGGAACTCCTGTTGACTAATGGTTCACGCCTGAAAGGTGGAAATTGTGTCTTTCATCTGTGTTTCTGGGGAGACTGTAGGGATAAATGACATCCTGAGGTCTTTTCTCATCATGTAAAAGTTTCCTCCAGTGTAATGTGCACAGACAACTTATAAGTTAGCCAGGGTTGATTCCCCCCCCCCCCAAAATTGTAAACATTTTGCCTCTGACACTTTCAAAATATTGCTTTGTTTGGTTGAGCATCCCGACCAGCCCGACACAGCAACATTGGCGCAAACAATGGTTTAAGTTTGGGGTGGGGCTATCTTTTTTTTTTTTCGACCAATGGCAGACGGGGTAGTGTATGGAAAACCTGTTTGAAGCATTTTTGCAATGCCTTAACACTAGTGATATATAAATTATACACCTTAACAAACAAAAAATGATTTTTTTTTTTACAATAATGCGCTTACAATGTAAGTCAAATTTATTTTATGTGGTGTCAATAGAGTTCAAGTTTTAACTAGTTGAAAGTACATTGGTTGCTCCCATGAGTGAACTGTCCAATTGCATTATTTAACCCGACTGCCAAATGGATAAAGAAAAGCATTTGTCAAATGGACGCAAAAAAGCAACTGGCAAATGGATTTAGAAAATGCATTTTTTTTTTTTTAAAATGCAATTTAAAATGTGCTTTTAAAAATTATTTATTATTATTGTTATATTTAACTACATTTTAAAGCATGAATTAAATCAACAGTTTTACATGTCTAATTGTCAATAAAAATAAAGAAAATCATTGAATATTGTTTGGTATACGTATTTAACAACGTTTTAAAGCATGAATTAAACCAACAGTTTTGAATAAGTCTATTAATCTGTCCATTGGAAATTTGTCTATTTATTTATTTACATTTGTTTGAATTAATAAACAGATTTGTTAATTTCCTTTTTAAGTGTCACTCCTATAGTCCTCCATATTAATAGAGCTTAGGCTGTATAATTTAACATGGAATATTTTTTATATATGTCTGTAGTTCCACTGCATGATCAGTGATATTCAAAACTATATTTTTACTTTTTGCTTTTTTGCTTTTCTTTTCTTTCTTTCTTTCCTTTATTTTTATTTTTAAATGTATTTATTTTTTGTTGCTAGGTGTAAGGTGGTTGCTATGGCATTCTGGGTGGTTGATATGTAGTTGCTAGTTTGGCCCTAGTCAAGAGCCCACCCCCAAGGGTCTTTTATATTCTAATCTCTAGGGATGGCTAGTGTCCCTCCTATGTAAGCCTATAAGATTAATTTTGCCTCTTTTATGGTCCAGCAGGTGAAAATTGCACACCCAATCCCTTAGAAAGGTAAATGCCCACCTCATTTTAACAAGCCTCTACAGTTTTAGGTATTTTTCATGTAGCACAAACGTGCGGGACGAGTTAGGGTAAGTCATTTTAACAAACCCTAACCCTAGATTAGCAATAGCAATGCTTAACATGCAATTATCAGATAATGTTATTTCTATAGCAAAACAAAAATGTTAGATTTCTGTCGTGCACTACATGTGATTAAAGGATGTAAAAATAATGGTATTAACAGCAAGATATTCTCTCTCTCTCTCTCTCTCTCTCTCTCTCTCTCTCTCTCTCTCTCTCTCTCTCTCTCTTTTCCAGGGTTAGTGTGTAATAGTCTTTCTGTCAGCTGCTCCACCTGAACAATGTGCACTGAATGTTACCGTGGAGACAGACAATTATTCCATTACGCTTTTGTCGAGCTGACATTGTTCTTTTAGCTGTCTACATCCTTTTCTGGAAAAATTGCGTTTTTCCTCGTGCAAAAATGTGTTAAAGTTTCCAGAACCTACATTACAGTATATAAATCATCAAATCACTGATCTTTTGGCTTATGGTGTTCGACACCATAACATCCTAAAACTTGTCTACTATTTTAAGTGAACAACGGCATTGATGTGCTCGAATTTTATCTCGCGTCTCCACCACAGCTGCTGCTATCTGAGGTAATTAGCCCCTGGCTACACTTTAATTGCCTGTCAGCACATGCAGTAAAATGCAGGTTAAATGCCCAGGTGCCAAAAGGCTGCGTTTCCTCGGTGCCTGCCGCCCGCAGTGTTGTGTAGTAGACAGACAGTCAGTATGTGACGGGGGCTTTTGCTGCATACAGCTGTCCTGTGAAGCTTGCAAATTTACAGAAGTCAGGTTGTCATGCCTGAAACACCCACTTTACCCCCCATTGCCCCCTCCCCAACCTCTCTTGTGCAAGACTGCAGTTGTCTTTCTATTTCTCTCTCTTTCTTTCCTCGACAGCAGTTCTTTTCTTGCAATAAAAAATAGTAAAAAAGCAAGAGCTTTTAGCTATTTCAGAGGCATATCTTTTGCTTGCAGTTTGTATTCTCTACTACTCTACTACAAGATGCATTGCTCACTTAAGGTGTGATGTGACAGGGAGAAGAAGGTGAGTTGGTTACTGTGGCAACCAGTGGAGTGACTCGTAGGCTGTGACATTATCACGGAGAGGAAACGGGTGGAGATGAGGTGTGGGGGGTGATATTGCTGGAGGCAGATTACAGCAATGTGTCAGTGGGCTACTGCACCAAGAAATTCTCCCTGTCTCCTTTGCACAGAAATGAGCTCTAGAAGAAAAAAGAATCCCTTTTTTGGGTCCTGCCTCAAAGGACATCAAGCTCCCAGCAATGTCTTACTCAAATTTACTATTCATTATACATGCAGTACATGGAGATTTTTTGGTGGATACAGATGTACAAATCTGGCCTCTGCTTGATTTCGCAACATCAAAATGGCAGTCAGAGCTCTGGGGAAAGTTGAATATTAAAAAAAGATGAGACTCCACTGTTTAATTAGTTGTATTAAATCAAGCATCACTAGTTCAAGTGCTTGAAGTTAGCCGTTACGCATCGGTATGCAGTATCGACAACGACGACAAAATTAAATTACAGTACTTGCAGCAACTTTTGCATACCAGCAGCTCTTCTGTGATGACGGTACTGTTGCCCAGGTGGAGAAACGCTCAGGGGCGTCCCACTCCCGGACGAACAGAGCCCCACACCTCCCCCACACCTCAGACAGACAGAGAAACTCTCAGGGACAACACAACCAACACAAAATACCAACACCAAATACCAACACAAAAAATACAGGACAACAGGTGAATTTTTGGCATCATTTCGGCCAAAATATAAGACGTCCCAGCTAATACATGACAGTTGGCAACCCTAATCCAGACTGATCACATTTGCTGGGTTTCCATCCAAAACGTTTAGCATTTAAGCGCATTTCTAAAAATTAGACTTATTGTAATACTAATTGTTTCCATCCACTACGCATTGCGCATTATCATGAGGGAGCCTTCATGATGGAGCAACTGAATGACCTCTCCCTGCTTTGGGGACAGTTTTATTTGCAAGACTGGAGCAAGTATCTCATTTTATTAAATGCATCCATGAGACACCGCAGAATAAGTGAAATATCTGATATAATGTGGGCTGAAATAGCTGCAATGCCCACACGCCGCCAGTCTCCGCATAGCTGGGAGCGCCCGCTCTCAAAACTGTTCTGGCGGATTGTGTGGACCCACTTTATCGACCAGCTGTGGGTTAAACACTTCTGAATGACAAGTGCTATGTTCAAAAAATTGTGTGCCAAGGTCGGACCTTTCGGTGGGCTAGTCACATCAAGCTATCGCACACTCATAACACATGCACGAATGGTCAAAACACATCATCGTTTTGTGAATAAACCATTTCCATCACTTTAATGTGCATTTTTACTAATGCAAAACTCTAGAAAATCCACCTCCTCCTAGTGTATTAAATTTTAATGCCTGGTTCCCGCATGACCAGAATCTCTGTCTTGGAGTCAGTAGTGCTGGAGGGAAATGTGCTCAGGCTTATATTGATGCAAAAATGTCTGATGGGGGATGGCACTTGTCAGTAAAATGGCTGAATATGGCTGATTTCAGGGTGCATTAACTTTCAAAACCAACATGTTGATTTCCTGTGTGATCATGCTGACTACTATATATCTAAATACCAGAATATCATAGAAACTTGGGGATGGCCTTTTGATTTTGGCCAGTTGGAAACCACCTAGAACACCCTAGTAAACACCTAGCAATGCCCTAGCAACCACCGAGAATACCATAGCAGCCACAGAGCAACATGCTCAAACCATTTGGAACACCTTAGCAACTGTATGGCAACCAGTGCTGGGTAAGTTACTTTTAAAAAAAGTAATCCACTACAAATTACTAATTGTTTCTCTAAATTTGTAATTATATTACTTAATTGAAAAAGTAATCACATTACTAATTACTTTTAAGTTACTTTCTAAAACACTTTTACTGCTCAACAAATTCAAAATAATGTCTTTATTACTTTCTTGTTCATTGTTACACACAACTCATACACTCAGCACCACACATTTCTCCTTCACAATGACTCGTGATGGGGCCATAATTGAAGTACACTGCATAAATAATATATTTAGAAATAAGCATAACCCTAAAATGTACTTAAGTAATTAAATTACTTGAAAGTCAGTAACTGTAATCTGATTACAACAATTTTAAATTTAATGCATTACACTACTTTTTTTGACTTAAAGTAATTAGATAACACTAACTGATTACTTTGTAACTGGATTACACCCAACACTGATAGCAACGCCCTGGCAACCACCCAGTAACTACCAATTTAGCAACCATGGGCAAGCATCACTCAAAAAAAAAAAAAATGCATTTTTTTAATTAAATTAAAAAGAGCTGATATTCCACCCCAAACAAAACTTTAAGATCTACATTAATTATATGTGTAGGCTCAAAAAATGAAATATGGGAGAAGACAAAGCTTGCACACTGCCCGCACACCAAAATGTAATTTAAAAAAATATCTTGTTTGGTTTGTGCAAAAAATATTATCGACTTCAGATTATTTACGATATATTAGTGTCTATAAAGTAAATTACATAAAAAAAATAAAAAAAATGGACAAAACAGTCCAGTCGCTTTGTCTTTGTTGAAGAAATCCAGTAACTGTAATTGTATGCAGTTGAATGTGTCTAGTTGACATGGAGAAGTGTTGTCCAGGAGTCCCGGGATGCACGTTACCGTCTGTTCCTGTTTTCTCTGACAGGGATGGCAGTTGTGCCAGCAGTCACGAGGGGATGCAAGCTTCCCCCCTGGAGCAATTAAAACCTGAGGATAATTGACAGGGTGTTATAACACCTCATCTCTCCACTGACTCACAGAGAGTGAGGCGCATGGAGATTATTTGCAAATAAACCTGGTCATCAAATATCCATTTTGCAAAGAACCCATTGGCAGTGCACTGACTCCTTTAAGCAAACTAGATATTAGTATTACACCTCGTAATGTGTGAGCATCAAAGCCTAAATCAATTTATTTAAATCATTTTACATTCCATTTGTAGACGTCTTTATCCACAGCCACATATAGTGCATTCAAGATATGCATTTTATTTCTTTAGTGTTGGTTGTAAATGTCCTTGGTGTTGCTAGTGCCTTGTTCTACCAGCTGAGCTACATTAAATGTACATTTTCTGTTTAGAAATATGAGGAAAATTCAGAGGTGGGTAGAGTAGACAAAAACTGTGCTCAAGTAAAAGTACCATTACTTTAAAAAAACAATTACTCAAGTAGAAGTAAAAGTACTTACATAAATAATTACTTGAGTAAGAAAGTATCCAATTAAAAGAGTATTCAAGTAGTGAGTAACTCGTTACTTTCACAAATGACATAATGGATGTTAACTCCCCTATATTCCATTACATAATACATATTTAACGTGTTACAGAATTATTATTAATGGAAATTCTGTCATCATTCACCATGTAACGATGCGCTGGCATTTGCAATGACAAGGGAGACGATGAAATGAGAAACCCAAGTGCAGATTATTTCCAAACGTGATAACCAGTAAGCCTAACTATAAACGTGAACAAAACAAAACATATACGACTTAACTAAACTTGACATGACTTGACTTGATCATAGACTACGTTACACCAAACACAATACCTAACAAAAGGACAATGGAAAACATGAGGGTTTAAATACATGGACATGGGAGAACATAAACCAATGAACAAACAGAACTCTAAACAAGATAATCAAACAATGTACCAGTGAAAACAAGACACATGAACATGGAGGGAAAACAGTACATCACATGACCAGGAACACATGACGTGAAACAGGAACTAAACTTTTAAAAATAAAAGACATGAAAAACATGAATCAACAAAATACACATGACATATCCCCCCCACTAAGGGGCGGCTCCCAACGCCCCAACACATGAACAAACACATAAAACATGAATCAACACAAAGTTCTGTAGGGAGCTGGGGGGCATGGAGCAGACTCAGGATCCGCTCGGCGGCCATGACGTGGGACTCCGGCTTGGTGGCCATGACGTGGGACGAGAACGTAGAACCAGTAATCTGCAGGGCAAGGTCAAAATACTGAGCCAGGCTGAGGGAACTGCGACCACCAGGCATCAAAGTGGAAATTGGCTCGCTCAATCCAAAACGGAAACAGTCTTTGAGGGCGACCTCGTTAAAGTCCACCCGGCAGGCCAGATCGCAGAAGTCCTCTACATAATCCTTCATGGGACAACTCCCCTGACGAAGACAAAGAAGCCAAACTGCTGGGTTCATTATGGGCGGTCAGGTATTCTGTAACGATGCGCTGACGTTGGCAATGACAATGGAGATGATGACGATGAAGTGAGAAAACCAAGTGCAGTTTATTTCCAAATGTGATAACCAGTAACCCTAAATATAAATGTGAACAAAACAAAACATGAACAACTTAACTGAACTTGACTTGACATGACATGACTTGACTATAGACTTCACATAAACATAACATGACTTGACTTGACTTGACTTGACTTGATCATAGACTACGTTACACCAAACACAATACCTAACAAAGGACAATGGAAAACATGAGGGTTTAAATACATGGACAAGGGAGCATAAAAAGCATTTTATGCTGCCTTTTATAAAGGCAGCATAAAAGTAATCCATAAGACCCCAGTAGTTAAATCCATATCTTCAGAAGTGATATGATAGGTGTGGGTTAAAAACAGATCAATATTTGTCATTTTTTGCTAGACATTCTTCTCCCTGCCCAGCAGGGTCGATATGCAGAGAAGAATGTGAATCACCAAAAACACAAGAAGAATGTGAAGGTGATCTGTTTCTCTGTTTCTCATCCACACCTATCACATCGCTTCTGAAGATACTGATTTAACCACTGGAGTCTTATGGATTACTTTTATGCTGACTTATGTGATTTTGTTTAGCTTTAAATTGTTGCCACCCATTCACTTGCATTGTATGGACCTACAGAGCTGAGAAATTCTTCTAAAAATCTTCATTTGAGTTCAGCAGATGAGAGAAAGTCATATACATCTGGGGTGGCATGAGGGTGAGTAAATAATGAGAATTAAAATTTTTGGGTGAACTATCCCTTTAAAGGCTCTTGTCAGATCTGGATGAATTTGTCAATAAGAGAGGTCTGGAAACATTTCTAGTAATTATTATGGTGAAAACAAATATATAATGCTGAAATATAAACCAAAGCAAGATTATGCTTTATTAATGCCTGCTTTTGCTATTTCATAGCTTTTAATGTCCTGTGTGGATTCTTATTTCAGTGTCGAAAGAATTTAGATTATTAGTTCTGTATAGCAGTACTGCCGCTCTCTAAATGCAGAGTATGCATCCTAGTGTGTAGGGCACCAACCCTGGTCGTGGAACACTCGCTGTGTCTGAAACCACCCCCTATCCATTATAGTGTGAACTATATCTGGTGTCCACCATTTTGTAGGAGTGTCTGAATTCTGAGTGAGCCACTCATTCCCTACTTTTTTTTCACTCATTCTTACCCACAATGCACTCTTATTTCGAGTGTACATTTGATGAACACTCGACAATGGTTAATTGCCCACAATCCACCATGGGAAGACATACCAGCTGGGAGTTTACTGCTTCCTTCACTCCTACAATGTTTTATTTCATGCTGAATATTTTAAATTACTTTTTGACAAATAATTTCTTGATTAAAATAACATGATAACATATAAAGAGGCAAACATACAGATACATTTTAAAATGTGTTTACTCTTTATATTAACATACAGTATATATTAAAAATGACAAACAGAATGAAGATTTATTGTATTAATATGTATTAATAAGAATAACAAGTAAGGCCCAAGTATTTTAAAAGTGCATATGTGATGTTGTTTCTGCGACAGACCCAGAGCTCTGACACTTGGTGTGTTCGTCAGTGTCTGAATTCACTCACTCATTTCGTTCACTCACTGCTGAGATGAAGTGCACTTACTGCCATTCACTATATAGGAAATAGTGAATTAGTGAACTATTTCGGACACAGCCACTCTCTTCGCCATATGATCGCCTTGCACTCGCACATCTCTCACGCACGTGCCCTGCGCATCTCTCTGTGCACACACGAACAGCAGAGCAAAAGGCATTTACACTTAACTTGGATGTTTACATGGATTTATACAGTTAATCCACCCGAAGTAGCTGCAATAGTTTCCAGTAAATGCGTAAATACTGCTCATGACATGCGGGACATGGGACAAAGCGCACTGATATATTGCTGCACGGATTTAAAAATGTACACATAAAAACTGATGTCATAAGAGCCCAGTTACATTTATCACCCTGAAAATGACCATCACATTACACAGGAAAGCTTGCATTAGCTTTAGAGCCAAAACTTACCTCAGCGTGCTGCCTTAAGTTGAAGCTGAGATATTAATATTGAAATATCTTGGTGTTAAATGAAGGCATTGCATGACGAAACTATTATTTTTTCACCGTGCGGAGCGAAGAAAGTGTTTCACTTTGAAGAGTTTGTTGCTGCAGCACTGATGACTTGAGTGACAGTCTGTGACAGCGCGCAGCTGTGTGAACTTCTGCTCTCATAAAAGTCCCATTCAGTAATCTCTCAATAAATTACACATTCATTAAAATTAAACCCAGTAATGTAACGACAGGAACGCCACCCATTGTAAAGAAGTAAAAGTAAGAAAAATTCATTAGAAATCTACTTGAGTGAGAGTAAAAAGTACCCACTTTTAAACCTACTCTAAAAGTAATTATTTTTCCAAAAAGTTACTCAAGTAAATGTAACGGAGTAAATGTAGTGCATTACTACCCACCTCTGGGGAAAAAAATTTTTTATATGTTATGTTGTACTCATGAGTTTGAGCTGTTTTTAAGAATTTACAATTTTGTCTGTCCTACATGTCAGATTTCCTCCAAAAACAGATTAATATATTTATTTGCTTTATTTATGATTTGACATATATAGGCTTTGGTTCGTTGCAGTTTTTTTCCCCAGGAGTTTAATGAACTGAGAACTACAGCAAGGACATGTGTTCTCACAAGCTTTCATCTGTCCATCTATCTTTCATTTGTCCACTCCCTCCCTCTCTTTCTCTCTCTGTCTCTCATGCTGTGCCTCGGACCTGAATATTTAATGCCTTTGAATTATAGTGCCTCTCATCTATAATGAAGAGATATCAGACAAACGAAGCTCTGTTTTCAATCACTCGTTTTGCAACTGAGCAGCTAAATGATTTTAAGGGTCAGGTTTGTTTGAATATCTAATCCTGATTTATTCTCCATGGCTGCTGTGTGTTCTCTGACTCAGCACAGTAAAGTTCTGTCAGCTGCCACCAATTACTGAGATCAGAAGCAAAAATAAAACATCACACTGCTGGGAAGTTAACTGTGTCATTTAAAAAGATTCCAAAAACTAATTGGTAACACTTGGAGCCTGCATTATGCATTATAAATGTATTCTTAATGCACTATAATGTATTCATAACATCTTAGAATGCACTTTATATTCAGCTGTATGTTCTGTAAATAACTGTAACCACATACAGTATACAGTAACACATTCAAATACTTACCTTTAATGGGTATAATTATGCACTGAAACACATGATCAATAACCGATTTCATGTGTTATATCCTGCTGTGCTATAGGACATCATACTCTTTAAAGGTGTATAAATATTAGTCTATAATGTAATATTGCTCTAGTTATAATTATTTATGAAAATGTATAATGCATTACATTGTGTATTACAAGGCATTTTATTTTTTTATTTTATGACAAGGCATTACACTAGTTAGTTCTTGAGGTTACACTTAGAATGGAAGTGAATGAGGGCAATTTTTGGAGCGTTTAAAGGCAGAAATGTGACATTTATAATTTTATAAAAGCACTTACATTAATTTTTCTGTTAAAAGTTGTGTATTATTTGAGATGTAATATTGTTTAGATAAGTCATTTGGTCATTTTGGTGTTAATGAACACTGAAATATTACAGACTATTTGAATGTTTGTAAGTACTGCTGGCTTTAAGATCAGTCCTCTTCAAATGTAGAGAGAAAAGAGGAGTGTGCGTACAGTAGCAGGATGGACCATGTTTCCCTGACAACAGCAGCTGCTGTCAACATCTCACTCTCTGACCAATTATGCTTTTTACAGCCGTGTTAATTGCATTTCATCCCTCTCTCTCCATCCCTCCCTCTCTCTCTCTATCTCTCTCTCTCTCTCTCTCTGTGCGTGTGTCTGTCTCTCTCTCACTCCCTCCAATAAAGACACTGATCAGACTGAAGCTCAGTTATTAGCATGATTAAGCTTTATTAAACGCCCCCCCACCTCTCTTTCTCTTTCTCTCTCTCTCTCTCTCTCTCTCTCTCTCTCTCTCTCTCTCTCTCTCTCTCTCTCTCTCTCCGATAAAGACACTGATCAGACTGAAGCTCAGTTATTAGCATGATTAAGCTTTATTAAACTCTTGGGTTTCTCTCTCTCTCTTTCTCTCTCTCTCTCTCTTTCCAGAAAACTCTCCCCCGGTTTCTTAAAATGTGGCATCTGTATTACACTTGACCATTGATTTATTTATTTTATAGCTCACTTGACAGAGAAAAGGATAATGTAACCAAAGTTGGATTCACATTAACTAGAGGAGAGAAATGGCCATTTAAAATGTAGGAATCAGCTGTTGGTTGCATAAAGAGATTAGATAGAAAGTGTAATACTTTTCACTTATTATCTAATCTTAACAATGTATCCTATCATTGTACATATCTGTCAATATTGTATTTCTACATTGCTAACTGAAAACTTTGCAGCATCACACAAAAACAACCTTGTTCGTGGAAATCAACTACGAATGGATTACATATAGATGTATCTGCATAGTAACCCCTTAGGGGGCGCTATTTCACGAATTAAGCTTATGCTTAAAATGTTAAAGTCCCCGGATATGTACACAAGTCAGGTATATAGGGTATCATCTGAAAGCTTAGAATCTGAACTGTTCATAGAATACCATCACGTTCACAATTATCTTTCATAAAATCACAAAATAATGGCTGAAACCATATGTGTTGCAAATAAGCGCCACCTAGAGGTCATGTGGTAGAAATATGAATAAGAACATAAAAGTCTTTCACATAGCACTTAAATGGAAGCATGCTAAACAAATCATCTGAAAAATATGTTATGGACTATTGGTAATAAAATGTTGTATATCATTGCAAAGGGCTTTCTGGTGACACATAGACTGTGCTTCTAGTCCACTCAGAGGCCGAGATATTGGATGAAATAATGGGGGTGGTGCATGAACTGAAAATTAGACTGAATGTCTATGGACTAGCACATCTGTGAGGGCTAAAATGCATTAGAGCACCACCTACATTTCAGATCTGCATATTGTGATGGAAGGTGATAGAGAAAAAATATTTTTCCTAGTTCTTGCTGCCATCTAGTGGAATGAAATAAGATTTCTTCCTGAGAGATAAAGCAAACAGAATCAGAACTACATGCTTACAAATTTAGGATAACAACAACAAAAAATATATTTTTAAAGAAATTTCTGATTACCATAAGATTGTAAACATATACACTATTATTTATGAATAATTGGAGTCTTTTTTTATTTTATTTGTATTTGGGGGGTTTTCTAAAAAATGAAAAAAATGTTTGCAATTAGTCCAAAGTATGCGTGAATTGTGCACTTTTAAATTTGAGTGTGAAAAATTGCAAGTGGTAGCCCAAAAATGCACCAGTGTTTAATATTAAGCTGAGATAGGAGAACGTATTGGCACAATAATAATAATAAAAAAAATAATACACTTTTCACGTTAAAGTGATGTGTTTTCAGAACAGTAAACTTCTATCACAGCTTAAGTAGCTTGTAATCATCACATTTTTATTAGAATTGCAGAAATAAGTTTGGCTGTTGGTATTGTCTAAGGAAACAAAATCAGCAATTATTTTATGCCTTTATTTTCATTGATTTATCATCTCATTTATACTTAAATGCTTGTTTACTTTGTGTGTTGTTTGGAGTTATACACCACTTGTACTTATAATCACTTGAACATTCCATCATCTTAGGTGTAGTCAGCACTTTGCTTGACATTAGTTCAAATGTTTGGGATGTACTGTACTGAAGGAAGTGTGTGCTGGGGTGTGTGTTATGCACTGAAGTTTGCTGAATGAATCTGAGGTATACACAATAATATGGTGTGAAATTCCATCATGAGATTTTGTGACTGGTCAGCTAACAGAAAAATATGAGACGAAATTTTGGAAAATGCCACGTAAACAGTATCAGCAGTTTTTAGCCCACTTAGAGATTTTATGAGGTCCAAATCTTCAAGAATAAAGTTGTTGGGGGGGGGGGGTTAGGCGGTGGTGCTTGGGTAGCTCAGCGAATATTCGCATGCTCGAATCCAGGGTGTGCTGAGTGACTCCAGCCAGGTCTCCTAAGCAACCAAATTGGCCCGGTTGCTAGGGAGGGTAGAGTCACATGGGGTAACCTCCTCGTGGTCCCGATTAGTGGTGCTCGCTCTCAGTGGGGTGCGTGGTAAGTTGTACGTGGATCGCGGAGGGTAGCATGAGCCTCCACATGCTGTGAGTCTCCGCAATGTCATGCACAGCGAGCCACGTGATAAGATGCACGGATTGACTGTCTCAGAAGCGGAGGCAACAGGAACTTGTCCTCCACCACTGGATTGAGGTGAGTAACCGCACCACCATGAGGACCTACTAAGTAGTGGGAATTGGGCATTCCAAATTGGGGAGAAAAGGGGATAAAAAAGAAAAAATTAAGTTCTTGAAGGAACATGATTTTTAGTGTTCATTAAATGTCTGAGTTTAAAACAGATTTACTGCAAGACATTAGCCTGAATTAGCATATGAAAATTGCTGTACATTTTTTTTTTTTTTTTTTTTTTTTGCTCTGTGTACTATATATTTGATGGGCCCTTTTGTAAGTCATTAGACTTACAGTTCTATCTTTTCCTTTCACTTCTCTTTCATTCTGATCTAAAGGTTTTATGTACAGCAGCAAACCAAGAGTTTATCTTACAAAAGTGCTGATGTTTTTCATCAATCGTTTAAAACTTTTCTTCGCTTGTTTTGGTCAATGACCTCTGTATGATATAATTCTAAGGTAATGTTTATAGTCTTGCAAAGACAACAGAACTAAATTAATTTAGTGATTTAGAGAATTTTAAGCTATGGCTGCACAATTTGTTCAAACATTCATATCGCGATTATTTTGAAAATTGAGATTTTGAAAGAATTATTGATTTATATGAACTGCTCTAACTGATACGGAAAACATTTGTTGATCACCTGCTTGCTTGAGCATTGCTTGTGTATAACTGTAAGGTTAGTTTAATTTTTAAATCATAAACAGTGCAAAATTTGACGAAATCTATGTAGCTGAATTGCAAACATTGATAAACAGCAGTTTCTAACTAAATGTCGACTTCTTCGCAGCAAAGAAAGACGCAAAAATTCTGCATCTGGACTTATTATGAATGTTTTCATGCAAGATAGATACCTTATAACCAGGGTTGGGGAGTAACGGAATACATGTAACGGGATTACATATTTAAAATACAAAATATAAGTAACTGTATTCCACTACAGTTACAATTTAAATAATTGGTTATCAGAATACAGTTACATTCAAAAAGTATTTAGATTACTGAAGAGATTACTTTGCATTTTATTGTCATTTGTTTCATTTAATATTTGTCTGTTCAGTTGGAAAACATTTATCCATATAAATGATGTGGTCCAAAGAGTGGTAAAACACTTTCTCCTGATGAGTTTCATTCATACGAGCAGACAGAGGTCACTTTCACACTGTTATGAGTGAAAAGGTGGATATGATGTCATTGAGAAACTTTCCACATATTCAGTATATACTATCAGAAAATGATGTTGTTGTGTACACTCTGAGGGGTTTTGAAGTAATTTGGAGCAGCAAAAATAGTTCATCTTGGGTAAATTGTCATAACATTTAGCTTTATGCTACACTTAATGCTATTTCTAGCCCTTTTACAAGGCATGATTATATTTGCTTCTAACAATCCATGTTAGATCATTATTATTTTTTTCTCTAGTAAGACCTGTGATATTAGTGCAATGATGTACTGCAAAACTTGTATTGTGTTTCTGTAAAAATATCAAAATATCCTTACATTTGCATTATCTTGTTTTAGAAGCAACACTGCTTTAGGCTTTTTTAGAGTGTATTTTTAGTAAGTTTATTTTGTCTTACTGTACTGGCAGACTTGTTTATAGTAAAAACAACAAACTCTGTGTAATCCAAAGTATTTAGAGTACATTACTTACCTTGAGTAATCTAACGGAATACGAAACAAATGGCCTTTTACAGCATGTATTCTGTAATCTGTAGTGGAATACATTTCAAAAGTAACCCTCCCAACCCTGCTTATAACATTATAAGTGGATTTACATTAAACTACTGCAAAATGAAAAATATGACACCTTAAAAGTCAACGTTGTACACAACCAATTTTGCCATTGAAGTCTGATGAATTTATTAGTGAAACAGGATATTGAACGAAAAATCCGACTTGATTTAGTGGTAGAGCATTATATTATACTTTGATGAAAGACTACAAATACCTTTTTTTTTTTTTTTAGAATGTGCACCAATGAATACATTTACATTTACATTTACATTGTAAATAGAATAGTGAACAATAAGACCAGGAACATGCATTAAGGAGGTAAATGGGGTCCATTTTGATTTCATGTTGACTTTAAGCTCCAGACAGAGAATTGCGTTAAAGAAAAGGGTTAAAACAGTATTGTGGGATATGTACTTGAGGTAGTTTTTCAAAAAGAGAGAGAGAAAGTGAGATTTCTATAGGGAGAAATAGAGAAATCTGCTTCTACAGAAGGAGAAAGGAAACAAGCAACCTGTCATTTAGACACAGTTAACGCACCTCAAAAGCTCCCGCTATCAGATTAAGAAACTGGGGCACACGGCTCCCTATCGGCTCTTCTGTAAGTACATTCCTCCTCAACGCCTGGCCCTTTTTATTCCACCATCTCCAATACTAAATAGCATGGCATAGAAATGCTGCAGAGTTAATAATCTCATTCGAAATAACCTGGAACGTCTTCTCCTCATTCTCAAGACAAATACAGCAGCATATTAAGTATGACTGTTAGTAGAAATTTAATTTGCTCCTGCTCAAGTGAATGTTTGAGTAAATGGGAGATAGCTGCAGTGCTATGACAGAGATGTGAGAGTGTGTGTGTGTGTGTGTGTGTGTGTGTGTGTGTGTGTGTCTGCGGTCTACTGCGGTCCGCTGAAGCTATGCTGATCCCCCCCCCCCCCCACACACACACACACACACTTCGTTATTTTCTTTTTGTCACAGAAGACAAGCTGTCTACTTATATACCAGCACTGCTAGCATGCAAAGGGTACAGATAAACATGTACTTCAATGTTATGTGTCTTGCTGAATTCGGACTGAAGGGGTGTAAAATAATGTGAGGAAATGAGAGCAAGTAAAAAAAAAAAACATTCTTAGCATGGTTTGTCATATGTCTGTAAGAAAACTGTATTTATAGTTTAAATGTGATAATAAAATGATATTATTGGGACACCTGCACCATTAATTATCAGAAATATCAGAAATGTCAAAGGTCAGTTTTTTGTGTATTGTTTTACAATGCATGTTGTTTTTAAATCAGCTTTACAGCAAATGATACCTTAATACCCCCACCGAGCATCAAAAAAAAAAAAAAAACATTATAATATTATGTCAAATAATACAATAAATAATAAAATAAACCTTTATATATTTTAAAGTGATAATGTAATCCTAATTTAACTCTAATCAATTAGCTTTAAATTTGGACCCTTCCTCATGCTAGAGGTTTAAAAACAGACAGCTCATTAATCTTTGCTTAGACATAATGTGTGTCTCTATCTGTGTGTGTGCCTCTCTTTCTCTCCACCCACTCGTGTAAATTGTAGCTCGTCACACTCCACATTAAGACCACGACTGGCAATGCCTGCAGGGCCTAAGATCTGCGGTGTGTCATCTCTAACTGGGTCAGAACTCACAATAGCCATATCTCGCGTTTGGCTCTCTGTAGCTTCTTTTATTCATTGCTAAACTCTTTACTTATGGTCCTTGATTTAACACACAGAAATGAACACACTCACATACACACACATTTTGTAATAAAATGGAAATGCTTTCTGGAAAGAAGCCCACAGGATAAAGAGAACAGAGAGAACAGAGAGAACAGGTTATGATTTGGAATTAAAGGGGTAGTTCACTGTCATTATTTACTCACCCTTATGTCCTTCCAAACTGATATGACATTCTTTCTTCTGTGGATCATACAAGGAGACATTTTGAACAATGTCCTTCATAGCGTTTTTTTTATTTATTTTTATTTTTTTTCATACAATGAAATTGATGGGGATGGGGTCCACAGCTCTTTACACAGTTTAGCTCTCAGATATCGATACATTTTGCATGCATTCAGATATGGTATAAAAAAGGTTTTGTGTTTAACACTTCATATTTGAATGTGTGTGAATGCGAAAGAGATTTGACAGCTGTCATGAAGAAGAAGATTTTCAGCAAATAATAATTTACATTTCAGTCTATTTTCCATACAAAGTTCCCTATTTTAAGAGTTCTAGCACTAAGCGCAGCGCTATACTTTAAGTCATATGCACAAAGTCAGTGGGCATGGTCATGAAGTTGGTACTTTTGTGCAAGCATGTGCTAAGTCTAGGTGCAAGTGGGTTTGGCGAAATTACGCATGCAAAGTGCTAATGGACTGGGTCAAGTGCAATTTAATTCTGAGGTTTTTCTCTGGTTATTCCACCGTTTGCATCCTATTATATAGTCCATTCCCTGTCAAGCACCATTTTCATACTGACACACAAATCATAGCTAGTATTAACAGTGATTGTATCGGAACGCACTTCTATCGGTCGATTTTGATTTTGAAAAATTAAATGTATTTACTGAAACACGAAAAAATTAAACCAAAATGATTTCTAAATGTAAATTACACTACAGTCTAAATGAAAATATAATCAAAATAACGAAGTGGTCAAAAAATCATACCAAATTCAAACATTTTACTCTGTCCAAAACCAGTCCCTTTTGCAGTGACTTAAAAATCACATGCTTTAAGACCTGCTTTTGAAACGTCTGAGCGCAATGGCCTATTTCTCAGGAAAACGGCAAACTGTGCTTTGCGCCACTTCATTTCCATACAATACACCCACAACTGGATAAGACCTTGACCGAAAATAGCTCACGAGTCGTATGCACTACTTTTATGGTGCATTAATGGTGCTTTTTTGTCAGTGTTGAGGTACATGATTCCCTGTCCCCTGGGGCAGACTGGCCCTAGGGAGAACCGTGAATTTTCCCGGTATGCAGAAAAGGACAGTGACAACCTCAAACTTTTGGGCCAGTTTCTATGTAAAATCCAGGGCCAATTTCTCTTCCCAGTCCGCCCCTGCCTGTCCCCATTCACTTTCATTGTATGGCAAGGAACGACCAGGACATTTTATAAAATATATCCTTTTGTTTTCCACATCAGAATGAAACTATTCCTTTTTAAAAATATTGAACCGGCTCATACAGTACACACTTTTAAGGGAAGTTTTTATTTATTTATTTATTTATTTTTTTGTTAATGGACAATCATCCCTTTTTTACTGTGATGAATTTGTCATTTTAAATTATTTGTGCATTAATTTGCTATTTTTTACTACTATAATAAGACATTTCTGTGCCTCTGTTCGAGGAATTATGAAAACTGAGTATCACTTTCGCTTTAAATGACATAGTGGAATTACCTTCCCAGTCAAGGGCCCTGTGATATGTTTTTATTACAAGAAGTGAGACAAATTCATCCCCCCAGTTTTAGTCATTGCGTAGAAAGGACAGCAAATGACATTCTCAATCAAATCTGACACAGACATCTCCTCTGAGAGGCCTTGCAGAGCATGTGGCAGTGCTGGCCGACATGATTCCTCATAAACTTTTATGACCTGCATATTCTGAGTGATCAAACCATTAGCATGAAATCAGCATTTAAACATAAGTGAGCGGTGGGCCAATCAAAACCCCACATGTCCGCCAGGGGTGTCTGTACTAAATCAAAGCGGGTTCCTAAACGGAGGCTGATGTTAAAACAAGCTTCTGTTAACTAGACCCATTTTGTCTCATTATGACATACAGATGTTACAGATTAACTGTTTGAAGTTCACCGATTAACCCCAGAATGCTAATTTCTTTGCAGATTGAAGCAAAATCTGCTGAAAAGATGTTTATATACATTCATGCATCATATTTTGTGGTTTCAGGGGCTCGATTTCTTATAACGTCCACTGGAGCCCTGTACATTCTGGATGTTCAGAAGGAGGATGAATTATTCAATTATCGCTGCATGACGAGGCATCGCTACACTTCCGAGACCAGACAGAGCAACAGTGCACGGCTCTTTGTACCAGGTGAAAGAGTTTAATGGTATATTCGATTAGCTGAGACATTGTGCACAGCCTTTAAAAAAATTACAATAGCTGGTTATTTTTAAAAAATTTTAGCAGATTGAAATTAAATGAAATATAAATTAACCGAACATTTTCATGTGAAAGATCCCACAAACTCTGCACCTGCAATCCTCGATGGGTTTGAGAAATGGGAGGTCATGGCATCACACAGGGTGGAGCTCCCATGCAAGGCCTCGGGACACCCAGCGCCAAAATACCGCTGGCTGAAAAACAACAGACCGTTAGAACCGGACCCCCGTTTCCATCAGAGCATAACAGGCCTGCTGATTGAGAGAGCCCAGCCCAGTGACACCGGCAGCTACATGTGTGAGGTGTGGAACAGCTATGGAAATGCAGAGGTCATAGGTCGCCTCACAGTAAAAGGTATGTTCTTTTTTTCAGTGTTTCAATGTAAACACTGTACTGTCAGTGTACTGTAGTCTTGGTTGAAATGCTGGTTCGTTCTGAGTGTACGTGTTGTTCCAGAACCTCTGAAGGTGGTGGTCAGCCCGCGAAAGGTGAAAGGCAGTGTGGGTAGCCAGGTTTCACTCACCTGCAGTGTAACTGGCTCAGATGAGTATGAGCTCTCGTGGTATCGCAATGGCGACAAGATCAACACCGGCGCCAATGTGCGAATGAACGGAATCAATAAGGAAAACCTAGTGATGGACGGAATGGCGAAGAGTGATGGAGGAGCGTACCAGTGCTTTGCCAGGAAGGCCAAGATGTCAGCTCAGGATTTTGTGCAAGTCATTTTAGAAGGTCAGTAGGCATTTGATTAAGATTAGAATTTTAAAGCAGAACTTTAATTCTACTCAATTATCCTGATTAGAAAGGAAGCATTTGGCTCTGTTGCGAGCTGAAGTGAGCTGCCTTGCTGTTTACTGTCTATACGGTCAGCTGCATTCTTAGGGTCCGTTCTCAAAAATGCAATTTTTTAAGGCTACGTCCACTTTAATCCAGATACATTTGAAAACTGCATTGTCGAAACGCTCTCCATCCTGGCTGGCATTTTCAAGCATTTTCCAAAAGTTTCTCGTCCACACTGCAACATATGAAAACTGTTAAATCCCCTTACTGTGCATGTGAAAAACTGCCGTTCCATGTACGTACAGTCTGAAACACAGTTGTCCTCGTTTCCCATCGCTGGACAGCAATTCCGAGTAAACTTCCCGTCACCTTTGAAGGAATGTAATGTGAAGTTTGTACAAAGTAACATTTATCTTTAACAACGATATCAATATAAATAGCAGGCACAACAACACCGCTACAACATGGGCAGACATCTTGATTGTTTTGAGTTGAATGGATCACATGACTGCATCACATGACAACAAATACGTCATCGTTTTCAGATATCTCCATTTCCCCTGTCCACACTACAACGCGAAGATGCTGTTTACAAATTTATCCAGTTGGGAGAGCATTTTCGAAAAGCTCAGTTTTCACCATCAAAAACACAGTCTCAGTTTGGATGGAAGGCCAAACCGTAGCGAAAAATATGCGTTTTCAAACGAAAACGTATTAGTGTGGACATGACCTAAGCCCATCTGATTTTCAATTGCTTTTCTATGTAAATTTGTGCTAGACGAAAGTCTTTGTCTGCATCTGATTCAGACCAATCGCGTTCTTGAGCTTAAGAAAGCTAGTTGCAATGAATGGAACAGAACGCAGGTGTCTTGAGATTCATTTTTTGAAGTTTAAATTCTTTTAATTTGAAAAGCCTTCTAAAAAATGCAGCACTCCGGCATTCTTAAGGGCTGTTCACACTGAATGTGCTTTTTGTTGTCCGCCTGTGCTGTTTTTTGATCGTTTCTTTATGAAAACACATGGAGATGTTTTTGGAGTTTTTTTTAGGTGCGATTCAAAATGTGTCTCAAGACACCTGCGTTCTGTTCCATTTGTTGCGTTGCGTCAAGCTTTTATTTATTTTTTTACTTTGTAAGCAACTCCAATCATGGTAACTCACATAGCTCACATAGCCAAGCAAATAGTGCTCTTCACGATGAACCATACATCTTTTGTGTGCGTGTGTGTGAACACTACTAACGCTCACAGTTCATTCCAATATAGTTTTTTCTGCCTTCAAGTGCATCTGGGAAGCTCCTACGTCCATGTCGGGAATCTGTTATTATAACATGTCATGCATTCAACAATGATAAAATTTGTTTTTTTCTGTTGTGCCAGTGAATAAGCATAAATGAATACACCTACGTCACTTTTACGGAACCTATATGATTTATTAATGCATGGTATCTAGCAAATTATTCATTCATTTGCATAAAACAAACCTTGAAGGGTGTCATTAGCTTTACATTAGTTGACTATTAGGTATAAGATACTTTAAGTCATATATAATAAATATATAACTGAAAATAAGCACTGAAACAAAATAAAATGGCAAAATAGGGATAGGGCATGTCAACATGCCTCTTAACGTCCAACTTGGCAACTCTAGAATTCGAAGTTTCCCATTGGTAAATACAACTTCACTTAGTCATCGATGTTCTCGGAACTTGTAATTATGATATTTGCCGCATTTGATGTTAACATCTCGCAAAGCTAAAGACTCAATACTCTAATACACACAAAAATTACATATCAAATATCACAAATATTGAGGTATTTGTTGTAATTAAATGTAGCTATTAGCTATTTGTACATTTCAGTACTGTTTAAATATAGATATATTTTTCCGTTCACCATCTTGGATGACAAATTTCACAGATTTTCATCTGATTTTGAATTTCTCTGATCAGAATGGCATTGCATTCTGAGATTGGATACATGGCCGTGGTGTCTTATAAGGTAGCGTAACTTTGCTGCCTACTGTTTCAAAAATCAGGAGTGCGCTTAAGATGCCAAAATATGCTGTCTAGGTAGGCAGCTCACTAGATTTTGGCTTGTTGTTTGACAGCTAATGGCTTGATAAAATTTAACTTTACATATGGAATTTGAGAGCATGTGTCATAAAAAAAAACTTTGTACACTGCCATTAGAGGCAATTTATTCATAAAAATAATATGGGAAGTTGCTGGTTCCATTTAGAGAAGATCATATGAGGCATATGGGAGAATATAGGAAATATTATGTTGCATTATTAGAAAACATAAATTACCTTATTAAAGTTGTTGTGCTTCTAATGTATGCTCATACTCTTGATGTCTTAGAGCTTAATAAAATCTTCATGTCTGCAGATGGAACCCCTAAGATCCTCTCCGCCTTCAGCGAGAAAGTGGTCAGCCCGAACGAGTTTGTCTCTCTGATGTGCCACGTAAAGGGAACTCCACAGCCAGCGGTCACATGGACTCTGGATGATGACGTGGTCATGAAGGACAGTCGGCACCGCTTAGGTCACAGCATAACGGCAGAGGGCAACGTGGTCAGCTACCTGAACATCTCCCACACCCAGGTCCGCGACAGTGGGGTCTATCGCTGCACCTGCAACAACTCGGCAGGGACGGTCTCCTACCAGGCTCGAATAAACGTAAGAGGTGCTTGTCAGATCGGCTCCTCCAAAAGCACACACACCTATTTCATTCTGCTCATCTGAACTTCATGCATGAGACGAGGGCCTGACTAACATTAAGGGTTATTTTGGTTCTAATGAGCTTTTTGTTTACATTAAGTTTGTTGGCGTGTTCTTGTTGTTTTTTCTGCTGTGTGACTGTAGGTTTTCCTTCAGTTTTGGTTGCCCCTCTACTACTTTCAGAGTTGTAGTTTGCAATACCAGTTTTATTGATCTTGATGTCTCGGTCTTGGAAACGTAAATGGAGAACAAAAATGAAAATTCTCACCGTCTTGTTCCAAAACCATATGTGAAACACAAAAGGAGATATTTAACATTATGTTTACCTCAATCACTATTCACTTTCATTGTACAGGCAATGCAAAGATGTAATTTTAGTGAATGGTGACTGAGGCTAATATTCAACCTAACATCACCTTTTAAGCATACAATCACTGAGCACTTTATTAGGAACACTATGGTCCCAATAAAGTGCCCAGCGTGGTCTTCTGCTGTTGTAGCCCATCCACCTCAAGGTTCGACGTGTTCTCCTCACTAAAATTGTACAGAGTGGTTATCTGAGTTACTGTAGCCTTTCTGTCAACTTGAACCAGTCAAGCCATTCTCTGTTGACCTCTCTCATCAACAAGTCATTTCCATCCGCAGAATTGCTGCTCACTGGATGTTGTTGTTTTTTGTGCCGTTCTGAGTAATCTCTAGAGACTGTTGTGCTTGAAAATCCCATGAGATCAGCAGTTACAGAAATACTCAAACCAGCCCACCTGGCACCTACAATCATCCATGCAATTATCTAATCAGTCAATCGTGTGGCAGCAGTGCAGTGCATAAAATCAGGCAGATACATGCCAGGAGCTTCATTTTTTCCCCCATTCTGATGGTTGATGTGAACATTAACTGAAGCTCCTGATTTTATGCATTGCACTGTTGCCACACGATTGGCTGATTGGATCATCGCATGAATAAGAGTACAGGTGTTCCAAATAAAGTGCCAGATATAATGTGACATGTTCAGAGAATATAGTTTTAGCATTTGAAAAAGGGAAGCAATGGGAGAAAAGAGCGGCCATTTAGGAGTGTAAAAAAACTGCATGAATTCTAGTCTTTAACTTTGTTTTGTGTTTTTATTTCTTTGATCTTAGAAGAGCCCTTGTCCATTTTCATCCATTTTCTTTCTTTTTGCTACATTTAGTGAAAATCAACTAATTTGACTTTCATTACTATGTAAATATCTTTTTAAAGAGAATTGTTCTTTTTTTGTTGTTGTTCTTCAAAGGTGCTGCTGACATACGCCCAATGAAAAACCTCACAGCTATAGCTGGGCGGGACATGTACATTCACTGCCATGTGATTGGTTACCCGTACTACTCCATCAAATGGTTCAAGAACTCCAACCTTCTTCCTTTTAATGACCGTCAGCGGGCGTTCGAGAACAATGGCACGCTGAAGCTGCTGAATGTGCAGAAAGAGCTGGATGAGGGCGAGTATAGCTGCCACGTGCTCGTTCAGCCACAGCTGTTCAGGAACCAGAGTGTCCACGTCACTGTGAAAGGTAGTGGATATGTTCAGTGGTGCAAATGTTGTGAACAAGGACAAACTCAAATTAAAAACAATCCATTTTACCCACTTACCTCCTACTGATCCTGAGCTTGGCCTTGGCCACTCCTGATGCTGGTTTCATCTTGGTGTCAACTAAAGTGGCCTTGACTGCAATCCTGAGTCCATCTGGTTTTTAACACTTAAAAAAAAAAAAAAGTCAGTCAAGGAAAATGAATGCCTCGTTAAATAATAAATACATTTAAGAAATCTAATTTGTAGAATCTAATTTTGCCAAATCTGTGTACAGGTTTCCCATACTTTTTGACCAATGAATTTACAAGACATTTTCATGACTTTTCTAGTCGTCTGTGATTACTAGATTTTTTAAATCATTTTGAGAACAACACAATCATTTGTGAACCACTTTAGCCAATTCATTGAATTGAACTGACTGAAGAGACATTACTATAGATTATGAGCAAGGTTTACTTCACACAAGACCAAAATGTAGCCGTTGAAATGTTTTAGGCAGATGCTATTTGCACACTGGTGTAAATAAAGGTAGATGCTATTTACACCCCAGTGCAAATAGTGGCAAATATTATTTGCACACAAACCCTAGTACAAATAATGGTACATGCTATTTGCACCTGGTCCAAAGAGTGTCAGATACTTTTTGCACCCCTAATTAAATACTAACATACAGTATAGTGACATCACTGCAGCATAATTATTGTGTATATTTAGAGTCCCACTGACACCTTACACCAACCCCTACCTCTAAACCTAACCCTAACCTACCCTTACAAAAATGTATCTTGGTTTTAACCATAGTAACCATAGTATCTCCATGGCATTTTGTAGTCAAATTATTTTAACCACAAAATTAAAAAATGGTTACTATATTAACACCATATTACTGCAGTAACACCATGGTTAACTGCATCAAATCTATGTTTTCCACCAAGAAACATGGTTATTGCAATATTATTATAGTAAAGCTACCTTTAAATTAATTTTTATGTATTATAATAAGTAGTATTAAAGAAAATATTAAGAGTGGAGACAGGATACAGAAAAGGCTCGGTCGCACTGGCGTTGGATCCCATGCCACTGCAGCGACACTTACAACACAGTTTGCCGTAAATTTCTAGGTTTCCAAGAGACTATTTGAGTGCAGATAGCCATGCTGTGTGGTCAGTGCTATTTATACTTTGGTTTTACAGCAGAGCATAACTACAAAATGTATATTTACTATGACTTTTCCAGGACTTGGAAAGCACCATTTTAAAATTCCCTGATATTTCCAGGTTTTCCATGACCGTGGGTACCCTGTTCATAAAAGCTAGATCCCTTTTGATTTGCCTTAAAAAGAAATGTGTTCCTCTGGTTGTTTTCAGTGCCTCCCTTCATCCAACCTTTCGAGTTCCCACGGTATTCCATTGCCCATCGCGTCTTTGTACCTTGCGTTGTGCGGTCAGGTGACCTCCCTATTTCTATTACCTGGGAGAAGGATGGAAAACCCATCAACGCCAGCCTAGGCGTGACCATCGACAACATCGACTTCACCAGCTCATTGCGAATCTCCAACCTCCAGCGAGTGCACAACGGTACCTACACCTGCATTGCCCAAAACGATGCTGCCGTTGTGAAATACCAGAGTCAACTCATTGTGAGAGGTAAGACTCGGATTTCAAACAAAATTCAATCCATTTCTCCAAGACACAACTTGTGAAATTGTAAACATTGTAACTTATTTTGAAATTGTGTAGTTCCGCCAAAGTTCAAAGTGCAGCCTCAAGACCAGGATGGAATCTACGGTAAATCAGTAATCCTTAACTGCTCTGCGGATGGTGAGCCACGCCCAACTATTGAGTGGAAATACTCTAAAGGTACATGGCTTCACTCCTAACTGGGCAATTCCCAACTGTGTCAAGAAAATGTCCTGGTCCTACAGTATTTTACACTAAAATCAAAAGAAACAAATAAGAAATTATATTTTGCATATAAAATATATATATATATATATATATATATATATATATATATATATATATATTTTTTTTTTTTTTTTTTTTTGTTTGTTTTTTTTTTTTTTCATCTTAGGGAGTTTTCACAGTTACACACTTTTTACCCCCTAATTCCCATTAGCACAATGGCAAAAGAATAAAAAAGAAAAAAATATGTATATTCTCATTACCGTTATGTGAAAAAAAATTAAAATACATTTTAAAGTATTTATACACCATCGTAGTACTGCCTTGGTACTGCCTTTCATTTTCGCTGATTTTAATTTTAAAAAATAATTTTAAAACACTGTACTTACTGCAGTACCATAAAAAAATTACTCATCATTGAATCACCTTTGAAAATAGTAGGAAAAGTAAAAGTAAAACATCTGGATAAGTTACGTTTATGAAACTCCTGGGGGGTAAATTGTGTCCTGAAAATAATGCAAACAATCTTAATGATACTATTTTTTCAGATTTTTTACTCTAATAGCGTAAAAAATTACTGTCTTGAGGTAATGAGAATCCCTAAAAACAATGGGAATAGTAGAAGTAAAACGTCCAAATGCGTTACTGTTATGAGAACTAGGAGAGGTTAAATATGCATAACTGTCCTGAACGTCACAATGCAAAAAATATTAATGGTCGTAAATGTACACTTCTTTTTAGAAAATGTTTACTGTACTACCATAAAAAATTACTGTTACTGTAATGAGAATCATCACTGAAAACAATAGGAATAGTAAAGTAAAACATTGGGACACGTTACAGTAATAAGAATTGGGGGGTTGAAATGTGCTTAAGTGTCCTGAAAGTAATGTCACAATGCAAAGAAGAAAAAAAAGCTTAATGGTCCTCAATATCGGCTTCTTTTTTCTTTATTCAAAATGTTATTTCATATTATTTTTGTATTGATTTGGATTTAAATAGGACCAAGACATTTTCTTGACAGCTACTAACACTGATGCCACCAAAAAATCTTCAACGGTTTAACTGGACATTTCTTCTTTGCCAGGTGCTGGAGTGCCCCAGTTTCAACCTATAGCTCTAAACTCGGGTTTCAGGGTCCAGCTGCTCGGAAACGGCTCGTTGCTGATTAAGCACGTTCTTGAGGAGGACGCAGGATATTACTTGTGCAAGGTCAGCAATGACGTGGGAGCCGATGTCAGCAAATCCATGTACCTCAACGTGAAAAGTAAGAAGGCTTATTGTACTGAGATCTTGGCTGGTTGTTTTGACGATTCTCTTTAAAATTTGGATACAATTCTGACCTCTCATCTGTACTGAATATTTAGTGGTTAGTTGCAGGGACTGAAAAAGTTCCAAGGAACGAAAAACAAAAAAAACTATGTTTTTTCAGAACATAACCGAAAATGGGAACAAAGTCCCTCTCAATTGTTTTGAGGTGAAAACATCATTTTGAAAATGTTGTTAATCAGTTAATAACTGGTTTGCTTTTTATATGAAAACTTGGCTTGTTATGATTTCTATGCTGAAAAAAATGTAATTGCTTATTATCACTTATTTTGGTTGAAGCAAGTCCCTCAAATTTGAGCTTGTTTTTCCAGACCAGGACCATTTTTTTTCTTGAGAGACTGGTAACACTGCAACTGGTACATCGCCCACCCTTAGCACAGAGTACTGTCATTTTAAATAAAGGACGCTATTGAACTGACATTATTCTTTAATTTCGTTTAACCAGTTACCAGTTGGAAAGGAGGCAGCGGAACGCTGGAACTGGAACTAAAAAAATTAATAAAATACAGTTTCTACTAAGAACGAACCGAAATGAAAAACATTTAGTTTTTACTCCCTGGTTAGTTGAGAGTAAGAAGTAATTTAGCTGACACTTTTCTTGAAAGTAATTTAAAGGGATACTTCACCCAAAAACCCCAAAAGCTGTACCTGATATTTCAAAGCAAAGCCGTATTTGGGTCACCTTTTCAACTTTTTTTTTTTTTTTAATTCATGAGGTCATAGAGCTGTGTAAATATTGTTAAGACTAAATAAGAGTTCATTGTGCAAGGATTTCTACAGTGAAATCTCTGCTGAAGCAGTGTTGTCTTCCTCAGACACATGTGGGTTTTTATCCATGAGTAGCCAAAAACCCTTTTCTCCCTCATTACACTGTGAACTCCTGCAGGAGCTGACATGTGGGAAAGCGTGTGCTTTCAATGTGCTAAATGTGTGTGTAAATCTAATTCCTTTTCTGTTTCCACCCACTCTCTGCCTCACTCTTTCAAACCACACACACACACATGCACATGCACATGCATGAGGACGGAGATTATACTTCCGATTATATTCATGTATTCAGCTATTCTGAAAATGTTTCATGATGGTTGTGTGAGAGGTATTAAAATGACAATCCAAAGTAGATTCCATATTAGAGTAGGAACAAATTTTCAAGTGCAACAGGGTATTTAGAGCATAAATTGGCTTTATTTGATCCATCTGGAATTGATAGGATTTTGATAAGTTGTCTCTATGGGTGCCCTTCAAAGTCTTTACTGAACTGTGAGAGCTTCGGATGGCTGATTAGTGGGAGGTTTAAAAATAACACTAATCCAGAACTCACTTTTTAAGTGATTTTATTGGAAATTCTGCTTTGAACAACCCTAAAGCTTGACTGCTAACTTGACCCTAAAGCTTGACTCCCTTACGAAAGCATCATTTATGTGATTTGAATGCAGTGTTTGTGTCAGGTGGTTAGAAGGGAGGAGCTGAAAACTGAAAGGGCTCTGAAAAAGAAAAGTTGTTTGTTTTACATTAGATAAAGTAAAAAATCCCCTTTGGAATACCATTCTGATTTATTATTTTCAAAAATAATTTTATCTAAATTATTATTTTTTGCAATTCCATTTGGTGCCACTAGCGCCGCAGAAATTACACACTTTATGTGTAATTTGTGGCATAAATATTGATTACCACAAAAATTTATTTTGACAAAAAACTGGGTTCCAGTGAAGCCCTTACTATGTAAGTGAATGGGGGCCAATTTTTGATTATTAAAATACTCACTGTTTCAAAAATATAGCCATAAGACATAAAGAACATTAAAAATTAATTTAGAGTGATAAAATCACTTACTAACCTTTTCTGTGTAAAGTTATAGCCAATTTTACAACTTCGTTACCATGACGATGTAATGTCAACAAACCCTAAAACCCTAAACTGGATGTAAAAATGACAATTTATACAACTTTACAGCTCAAATAATACACAAGTTTTAACAGAAGAATTACTGCAAGTGCTTTTATAAAATTATAAGCTTCACATTTCTGCCTTTAAACCAAAAATTGTCCCCATTCACTTCCATTGTAAGTGCCTCAATGTAACCTCGAATTTTGCTTTTTTTAAAGAAAAGGAGGGACGATAATCAACATTATCCCACAAATGCTATCGATTGAGCTAAAATTGTCTTGAACCTGGAACATTCCTTTAAAGGAATAGTTCACCCAAAATTAAAACTTCATAATTTCATGATTAAAAATAAAGTCATAATTTGCTCACCCTCATGTTGTTCCAAACACAAAAGGAGAGCATAGAAGCAGAATGTTAGGGACTGATAGCTTAAGTCACCATTCAGTTTCATTGAATGGAGAAAAAAATAAATAGTTATCAAAGGTCAATCCACTGAAAAAAGAAAGTTATAAAGGTTTGGAACGACATTAGAGTGAGTGAATGATGAAAGAATTTTCATTGAACAATCCCTTTAAGTGAGTATATAGGGTCGAGTTTTCATTTCATATTCACTTAAAGGGTATACATTTTAATTTAAAAAATAGGTCAAATTTATGAACACTTGTGTTTACCAAATCCTGAAATTTATTTGATTTAACTTTTTTTTTTTTTTTTTTTTTTTTAACCTCTCATGACACAGTACCCAAATGAACTGTGTTTTAATGCTGGGTTCTCCAACTAATCCCTGTCTGCCGCTCCTATGCAAAGGCGGCTACGTTCTCATTTGATCAGAGTGTGATGTTAGAGAGGCTTATTTTCACACCCTGCTCTTATCAGCACACAGCAGGAGCTTCCCCGCAGTGCTACTCTCTCTCTCTGCCCAATACAACCTCTCAGTGCATCCTCTCTCTCTCTCTCTCTCTCTCTCTATTCTCTCCACTGCTCTCCTTGTCATGTCATGTAACAGCACACACACAAAACTGTGTTTTCAGGAGAGATCGACAGGGGCATGTCCAGATGGGGGGCATGGGGTGGCCCTGCCCCCCCCATAGAATTTGACTGGCCACCCCAACTTCTAAACTTTGATTGGTCATTTCCCAATTCGGAAGTGGGCCTTCAATAAAACCATATAGAACCTCGTTTAAATAATGTGAACAGGGCTTGAGGAAATCAGGTCAGGGACTGTTTTGTCCATTTACATTTATGCATTTGGCAGACGCTTTTATCCAAAGCAACTTACTATCTGCCTCAAACAAAGTTTTTAAAAATCTTTTTAAAAAAGATACAATGCCACATTGCCATGAAACTTTTAAACTTTAGGTTTTTTATCATAATGATGTGCTGGAGTTAAAATTAAATTAATACACCTATCAATTTTTTAATTAGCAGAAATTTTAGTCTTCATATAGCCTATATTCATTTCCTTTCATAATGTAATGTATTCAGTCTTAATACGTAGTATGTATTTATAATAATACATAGAAAATATGCCAAATGATTATTTATTTATTTTTGGAGATCAGGAAAACTCTGTTTAATTAAATAATCAAATTACCTCAAATATATGGCTAAATTGAGTGTCCTACAAAAACTGAAATCCATGCAAATTGTTTATGTGTAGGCCTTTGATAAGATTAAGACATATCTTCAATATATTCTTTATTTACTAAAAAAAAAAAAAAAAAAAAAAATATGATAGCCTACTTGATGGTATTACGTCACACCATGGAAGCGTCATCTCTCCAACTCTAAAACTCCACAAAATTGCACAGAACTACCATGTTCATATTAGCAGTGTCCATAACATTTATGCAGTTTATAGACACACAATATACATAAAAAATTATACTGAAAAAATACAAAATTAAAAAAATAAATGCTATTTGGATTCTTCTGTGTTTTACTGTATAAACAATTAATCAGTTGTTTTGCTAAGCAACATTTGACTATTAAACATTCCTGAAAATGTGCGTATCTTATTAGTATTATTATAATTAAAATCAGTGATGTTGAGTTATGCCTTATGCCACCCTTGAATAAGTCTGTACCCTACATGGGCCACCCCAGTTTAAAAAGTCTGGACACGCCACTGGAGATCGATCAGGGTGACAGGTGAAATACTGTCGTATAATCATGTTTGTGAGAAGAGCTCTGCTCCCAGAGGCACAGGGCTGTTGTTGTGGCTCGCTGTGGTAATATGAATCTCCCTGAGAGGTTTGTCTCAGAGTCCATTGCGATCTGTCCATTTATCTCAAACGAGCTGCTCATTATAATCGTCTGTGATCACAGAGAGCTCAGACATTTTTCGTAATAAGTGATTATGAACTTTTAGGGGAGTTCATATTTAACTGCTTATTTTTTGTATCGTGATGATAAAAAATAGCAGACATTAGCATGCTAACTTGTCGTAGCTAACTGCGTTGTGTCATTCTTTATATTTGGAATGGAACACTTGTGTATTGCTTACTGCATAGCTTTCAGTATATTATACTGTATACTGCTTATTATTTCTTCAAAATAGTATGTGAATGAATGTGCATACTGTACATAATATATGTATGTGAAAATAGTAAATAGTATGTGAAGTAGAACGCATTCGGCAATGATAAACATTTCAAATATTAGTGTGCTACTTCGTTTTCATATGGCCTCATCACGTTGCATGTTTAACTTTAATGCATACCTCGGGTCTTTAGTGATGCGGGACCTCATTCCACCCCCTGTACCTCATCCATTTTTTGGAGTTATGCCCACACCTCATTAGTATTCCTCAACCATTCTCTTCTGAATAATCTTAAATGTTAATGTGTGTAATGATTTTTTTGTTTTGTTTTGTTTTTTCACTTAAATCATATTTTTATGATTATATCATATCAATATAAGGTAACCATCACAGGAGATATATTTATTTGTTTATTATAAGACAAATGAGTACTATATTCATACAAATGACTAGTAAATCATGATTTTCTGTGTGATATGTTATTTCTTACTCAAGGTGGCGTTGATGTGTCAGTGATTGACTTGATTTACATTTGACTTTGCTATTTGACGAAGAAGTAATGTGGAAGTAAACTATAGCAAGTGTAACACATGAACAGTATGATTTGGCATTTGGGTATACTTCTCAAATTATGTAAGCTGTGCTTCTATTTAGACTCAGAAAGTGCCTGAGAAAATACATATGTGCAACTTATGTTGTAGCTCAGTGTGTGTTTGACAGTCAGTTGCATCTCATGAAATTTCAGTTTGGAAGTAATGAATCCTGTTCTAGATTTGTTGCATTGCCTCTTTGATATATGAAAAAAATAAATAAAAAAAACAAACATAAAAATATATTATATTCTTTTATTTTCTAATTGTCTTGCAAATGTTTTGAAAATTTGACACTATCTGTGCATTTTGTAAATCTATTTGTGATATAGAGGTATACGTGCCGGGTCTCTGAAGACCTGAGTATGTAATAATGTTTGGCAAAAAAACATCTATGCATTTAAGGGTTAATGCAGCATTCAGTTCAGTCATTTTGGAAATAAAAATGGTTATTTTTAATTTAATTTGTGTAAAAATATCTTAAATCTTGGCATTATGAGTCAATTGGCCCTATTTTAAGAGCACAAGTGTTAAGCGCAGCGCAATGCTTTAAGTCATAAGTCGGTGGGCATGGCCATGAAGTTTTGGTATTTTTGTGCAAGTGTGCGCTAAGTCTAGGCGCAAGTGGGTTTGGTGAAATGGGATGGAAATCGAGTGCAATTTAATTCTGAGGTTCTTCTCTAGTTATTCCACCGTCTGCGTCCTATTATATAGTCTATTCCATGTCAAGCACCAGCGATATAAACAAAGACAGCACATTCATAAGAAGTTGGTAGTGTAAATAGACAGTATGCACTGAATTAGAAGAATAGAAAATTACGTTGTTTTGTGCATTAACTGCGTTCTTGAATGTCAGGCAAAATTCTGTGACAGTAACACACTCCTTTTTATTAGCATGGAAAATGTTATTCTCATCAGAATTTGGATGTATGCTCCATTATATTATAGAGAGAAATAACAGTGATTGTATCGGCACGCACTTCTACCGGTGATATTGATTTTGAACAATTAAATTCCTTTATTGAAACATGAAAAAAATTAAACCAAAAGTATTTCTAAATTTCAATTACACTTCAAATGAAATAAATAACAAAGTGGTCAAAAAAATCATACCAAATCCAAACATTTTTCCTTCCACCGGCCCCTTTTGCAGTGACTTAAAAATCACTCTACGCCAACAGGTAGAAAATTAGTAGTAGGATACAAATTAAATCATAAATACAAATGTAATAAAAAATTATAATAATACATATAAACATAATAAAAAATAAACCATGACCTCTAGAAAATATCTTGCTTCAACAGCGATGGTCAGGGACATTATTTGATGTTCTGTACTTTCAGAATTTGGACATGAACTTTATTACCACATGGTGAAATCTCCAAACTGCAAATACAGGAACTGAATTTGGACTTTGCACTGAATTAAGAGGTGGGATTGAAACGACATATTTCCCAGGAAAATAGCAAATTGCGACATTAACATACAATACACCCACAGTTTATGTGCCTACACCCACAGTAGTGCAAACACTCCCTCCCACGCCCACTTGCGCTTTGCACTGGCAAGAAAATTGCACTTATAATTAGCGCTTTCACGAAAAGTGGATAAAACGTTGCACGTGGTAGAACACTTTTATGAAAGATGTTATGAGATCTCTATGAAAAAAAGTTATGGGTAAAATAACAAGAACCAAGACAGCGCCTGGGTGGGCGCTGTAACAGTCTATTCTGTGCAGTTTTCTCTTGTATACTGCACATTTTGGCAAATGTACTATTCACACTATACATACTATATACTGCAGAAATAGTCAGAGTAGTATTGCAGTATGCTATTCCAAACTTCGATACGCTAAGTTGAGTTTTAAACCAAACCGAAGCAGACACATTGACAATTAATGATAACTGTTTATCAAAAAGTTGGTTTTAAGCAATTAAATGCAGCCCATAAATAATAAACTACGATCCCAAGAAACTCCATTAAATGTGATATAATGGTGCATCACATAACTGGCCATTTTAACATGATGCTTCCCTTTCCTTCTCTCTGATTGGCTGCACGCTTTTCCATTTTTGGCATCATGATGCGGCTCATTCTCCACGCAAAGCCCAATGGTGCAGTAAAGGAGGATATCAGGCAGCAGTGAACACGGCCACTTAACCAGTCGGCTCTCTGTTTTACCATGATGCATCATGAAGCAGGGACTGCTGTACACATGCGTCTCATCTGGCCGCTGGCCCCATGAGGCGAAGGGTCTTGGCCTACATCCCCCACACATAGCCCAGAGTGCTGATGCGATAGGGGATGATAGGTGCCCTCACAATGCCTGCAGAGAGATAGGACTTACTATGAGACTAAGATGAGAAAGACATCACACTAGGGGGGACACACTATCTTAACCTATTCCTGCTCAATTTGTAATGCAAAAAAATTAAGCAGGTAAAAAAACATTTTTTAAATAGCGTAGACTGGGGCTAGTTGTCACATTGCCGGTATCTCAGGTTTTGGTACACAAGTCTAATTAAAGTAGGTGTGTTTTATCTAGCAGTGGTTTTATAAATTGGTTTGAAAAACCTAGTTTAAAATCATCTTAAATTATAATTTTTTATTCTGTCCTCCAAACAAGAATTTCATCATTTATATATTTTTCTTGTTTATATTTGGATAAAAAAGTAACTAGTCAATTAAACAAGACTAGAATACATTCATGCAAGGGTCACCTATTTAATAAAGATAGATTTGTCTAGAAAAGTTTAACTTGTTGGCCAAAATCATTTTTTATACATAACCTTTAAAAAAAAATCTGTTTCATGAATTGTTTTGTGAAATTGTTGTTCAGTTTAAAATTGGCTAAAAAGCTCATACAGGCTGTTTAATGGCAGCTTTCACTGTGACTACTTACCCCATATAGCAGGGCATGTTGTCATAAAAGTTTAATGTGTGTTAAATTAACTTTTTTTTTTTTCTTCTGGGCAATAAAGTTGGAAATGTTTAATAGCTTTTTTGTAGGCAGGACTTTATACAGAAATTGACTTAAAATAATACCTTGAGAAATATTCACAAAGTAAAAAAGTTATTTATTTATTTTTTACATTTTTTTGCGATTCTGTCATGCAGTGTAAGGGAAACTGGATCGTATATGTGTGTCCATTTCAAACATGCGGCAAAAGTGTCTCCGATTCTCAGATTTATGTGTTGATTGATGGCTTGGGGTCAAACGTCTCAGAGCTGCACAGCCAGTTGTCAAATCTGACCACTTGTGGCCTAATTAGACTGATTAGTTTGACAACCCCTCCAACCTTATATGCATCAAGACATCAAAGACACACCATTTTTATTGTGCTTTTACCCATTTATTTTTTATTATTTTTCTGAAAGTAAAAAGGGGAAGATTACAAGCATCATCTTTCCAGAGACAGATATTCTGTTTGGATCTGTGATACAAACATAATACAGGCTGGTAACTGCTCTCCTCTGAAAATCAATTCTGGATATTTGTTCTATTCTTGTCCTCTATTGACAGCACCCTCTTACAGCTGGGGGAGAGCAGGCAGGCCGGAGCTGGTTGTCATGGTAACGTGTCCAGGTGAAAGGGAGATGCAGCGGGGGTTCTCATAGGAGGGGGGTTGAGGAAAGCAGCCAGGATTCCCTGCGGACTGGATATAAACCAGAGACCACAGACTCCTACTGTATCTCAGTCAGCTAGACATGTCAAGGACACAGTGCTACTAAATTAGCTCTGTTGATAGATAGATAGATAGATAGATAGATAGATAGATAGATAGATAGATAGATGTTTTCCTCCTAGGATCATATAACAATAGTCAATTAATTATGTAATAGGAACAGTCTTTAGAAATCACAAAGATCAGTATGCAACAGTTGTAAAAATTTGGTAAACACCATAAAGTAATAGTTTACCCAAAAATGAAAATTCTCTCATCATTTACTCTCCCTCATGCCACCCCAGATGTGTATGACTTTCTCTCTTCTGCTGAACACAAACAAAGATTATTAGAAGAATATTTCAGCTCTGTAGGTCCATACAATGCAATTGAATGGTGACCAAAATTTTAAAGCTCCAAAAAGCACATAAAGGCAGCATAAAAGTAATCCAATCGACTCCAGTGTTTGAACCTGTCTTCAGAAGCAATATGATTAGTGTGGATGAGAAACAGATCAATATTTAAGACCTTTTTTTCTATAAATTCTCCTCCCTGCCCAGTAGGTGGCAATATACACGAAGAATGCAAATTGCCAAAAATAAAAGTAGAACAATATGAAAGTGGAGATTAATATTAAAAAAGGACTTAAATATTGATCTGTTTCTCACCTACACTTATATAGTTTCAGAAGACATGGATTTAACCATGGAAGTTTTATGGATTAATTTTATGCTGCCTTTATATGCTTTTGGAGCTTTAAAGCTTGGTACCCATTCACTTGCATTGTATGGACCAACAGAGCTGAGATATTATTCTAAAAATTTGTGTTCAGCAGAAGAAAGAAAGTCAAAAACATCTGGGATGGCATGAGTGTGAGTAAATGATGAGAGAATTTTCATTTTTGTTTGAACTATTCCTTTAACTGTATTTAATAAACTTCAAGATGTAAAATATATTTATTGAATAATTCACATATTTAGCATTAATTCTGACAGCTTTGATAATAATATATTGTATACTATACCCGTATACATAAACTGGTGCATACTTGTGCATTATTTTATTATTTTAGTAACATTTTACAATAAGATTGTATGTGTTAACATTAGTTTACTACATTAGTTAATATGAGCTAACAATGGACAATACATTTACAGCCCTCATTAATCTTGGTTAATGGTCATTTTAACATATGCTAATACATTTTGAAAATTAAATGTTGTATATGTTAACATTAGTTAACTCATAATGAGCTAACTTGAACTAACAATGTTAAAATGTATCTTTATAAACTAACATTAACCAAGATTAATAACAGCTGTTAAAATATTGTTCATTGACAGTTCATGATACCTAATGTGTTAACTAATTTTATCAAATAGAATCTTATTATAAAGTGTTACCAGCATTTTTGACTAAAGTGAATAGAAGTTGTGAAGTGTTGGTTGAATTAATGTAGTTCTTCCTCTCTGGTAAGTAACATTATGTTGCTGTCTCAGTTTGTCTCTTGTGACAGGTGAATCTCACTTACTCCGCCCTTGATAGGCCAGGGAATAAAAAAACAGCTACCCAGAGAGACGGTGTGTTATTGGGTGTATATATGCTTTTTTGAACTCTAGGTTTCTTGTTCCTCAGCTTCATTAAGTGCTTTTCAGATTTTTGTCTGGTACCCTTAGGACAAACATTGGTTTGATGTTGTTATCCAGAATCTTACTATTTTAATACTAAGTTACTGTTACTTCTAGGTTCAACTGCTAGTCAAATATTCTTAGTCCACTTATTCAAAAGAAGTGTGTTTACTTAGATTTTGTACTGTACTGCAATCAATTTGCATTTTTTTGAATATAAGGTCAACTAATTAGATTTAATAGTATCTCAAGTTCCTCACATGCAAGCTTAAAATAATACACACACTCGTGAGCAGAAAGCGACCAAATACAATTTTTGTCCGATTACATTCCCTAAATGAATGAGTAAAATGAGCTAAAATCAATCAGAGAGGATTGAGAAAAGACGTAAATCACTCCTACAGCCGAAGAGGATGTTCCTGCCCAGCAACGCTCTGTTTCTCTCTCTGGTTCTCAGGAGGGGAATTAGCACCTTCGCTCTCAGTTCAATTGCTGCTTATAATTCTGCTGGATATTAAAGAAATACATCAACATAGCAATTATGCAGCCTTGATGAAGACAGCTCGCAGCCTGAGGGAAGAGACAGCTGCCCCTCCAAGACACAGACTACTTTCCTCTTTAGTGTTTTATTCTGGATAATCACATAACTACAGAGCGCTCGGCCACGATAAGAAATAGGATACCAGTTTAACCTGCCTGTGTCTTTCACCGGGGGACTGCACAGCTTCATTTATACCCTCTGATCAACTGTAGAAGTTTTCATAGACTTCACACGTTACTGAAAGTATCCTTGCAAGCCCTTTAGGGGGAAAAAAGCAATGTATAGATCATTTAGATGGATGAATGGATAGATGTACAATGGGGTACAATTTACACAATATACATTGACACTGTATACAGTACGTAGTACAGAATTTAGTATAGTATGTTTTGCACTATATGTATGTGTATGTGTATGTACAGTACAGTATATATAGAAGATTTTCCTAGTTCAGGGATTGATAAGTAGAGGTATGATGGATGTAGATGTAAATGTATATGTAGATATATGGATGGATAGATGTACAATGGTGTACAATTTACACAATGTACATTGACACAGTATACAGTATTTAGTATAGCATGATTTGCACTATATATGTACAGTACAGTATATATAGAAATATAAGATTTTCCTAGTTCAGGGATAGATAAGTGAAAAAAAAATATTTAAAAAAAAATTAGCATCCAAAGTCAATCGTTTTTTTCTTTATTTTCTGCTGCTAAGAATTGCTGGAGTGAATAAGAGATGACATGTAAACGGTCAGGACTTTCAACCTGACATATTCAATCACATCACACGCTGTACCGGCACTCCCACGTACACGCCTGGTGCTCTGCTCCCCCAATAAATGCCCCTCGGGAACCAGGACATGAGTGTGCACAGCGCTGGGCTTTGTGTGTGTGATGGATACTAACTGAGCCTCTGCATAAAGCATCAGATTTAATCTTGTTTTGGTCACGGAGCTTTAAAACATTTACCTAGTCTGGGTTAGTAAAGTGTTCTGATCCTCGCTCTTTAAAATGTTACATTGCATTTGTACAAATGTAAGTTTAAAGTGGTTTATGTCATAAGAGAGAGTCATTTTGTTTGATTCACAGTGATGTTGCATTTGTTTTCATAACCTACATGTTCACAAGTCTCTTGTCATAAGTCTTAAGGTGCACTCAGTAATTTTTTCCTCATTAATAAAGTTTAACTCCTAAAGACATGAATTGTAATTTTGCAATATATGTATGAAATCATGACCACTCACATTAAAATGAAGACTCCAGTCATATCAGTAACCTTAAAAAATATGTTTTATTATACATGGAGAGGATCTGCACATGGGGGCTGCCATGTTAGAATCACATGACCAGCCGAATACTACTCGCTTAATCTCAGTAACAGTCCTGTTATTTGACACTTTCACTCATTGATTAAAGTAATCATGGCTGACTGGGAATACTACATTTCTACAATGGCATCTGAAACTGAAAACTATTGATTTGAAATAATGCTGCATCCAAGACGCTAGGTGTCAGTGTAAGTCCAAGATAACACAGAGACAAAAGTGACTGAGTGTATCTTTAAGTAGGAATGGGCATTTCAAGTAATTTTGTAGTCGAGTACTCTTAACACGAATAATCGATTACTTGAAGTTTAGAATTTAAGTTCAATCTTCAAACTTTGAACCTGTTTTTCTTATTAAGAAAATTATTACTATGCATTCAGAAATAAAATGCATTCTAAGTCTTCTGAAGTGATAGTCACTTTAAATAATCATCGATTAATCGATTACTCATGCACATCCCTAGTTTTAAGTCAAGTCTCAAGATTTTCAAAGCCAAGTTTAAGTCTTAGTCTTTTGTCACAAGTCCAAGTCAAGTCTCAAATGCATTTTAGTAATTGTGTTATGCATGCTGCAGATTAGTTTTATAAACATTGCTGTGGGACAATTAATTTAATATATTTTGAAAAATGTATTATTTCATGGGATATCCTGGTTGATCAAGTCAAGTTTATCTAATAGAATATATGTGAGATTTTACTTGAATCTACAAACATTGACAAGTCTTTAATTTGGAGACCAAATCAAGTCTTAAGTATTTTTTTATTTTATTTTATTTTTTATTTTTTATTTATTTTTTTTATTTTTTGTGCAACTGAAAGGGAAAGTACATCCAAAAAGGAAAATTTTGTCATTTACTCAACCTAATGTTGTTCCAACCATGTATGACTTATGTGGAAAACAAAAGGATACAACCTCAGTCACCATTCACTTTTTTTATTGTATGGCAAAAAGTTGCAATGACAGTGAATGGTGACTGAGACCAAAATACTACCAACATCTCCTTTTGTTTTCCATGGAAGAAATAAAGTCAAACAGGTTTAGAACAATATGAGGATGAATAAATAATAACAGATTTTATTTATTTGTATTTATGTTTTTGGGTGAACTATCAAGTTAAGTTCGATATTGAATGTATCTCGTCTTTTTCTGTCTCTTTCTCTCAGTCCCAGCCATGATCACATCATATCCCAACAACTCACTGGCCACTAAAGGAGAGAAGATAGAGATGAGTTGTAAGGCTCATGGTGAGAAGCCCATCATGGTTCGATGGGAGAAGGAAGTGGAGAAGGAGAAGCAGTCGCATATGATCAATCCAGACATGTGGCGTCACACAGTTACGGTCAAGAAGGTCGGCGACGAGGTCATCTCCACCCTGCAGGTCTGCCTCTTTATTTACCATTCATGCATGCTTTCTGCTGTGTTAAAGGGAAAGTTGAACCAAAAATAAAAATGTTGTCATTGTTAACTCACCGTCATGTTGTTCCAAACCTGTGTGACTTTCTCTCCTCTGTGGAACACAAAGGAAAATGTTAGGCAGCATGTTATGAGGGTAAGGGTGAGTAAATGATGGCAGAATTTTCATTTTTGGGTGAACAATCCCTTTAAGTCACAACAGAATTACTGTTCACATGTCGGTTAGGAAGTAAACTGGAGTCGGGATTAGGATCAGGGCCCATTCAGGACACATATGTCTTTGAATTGCATGGTCTGCACTGTAAAAAAAAAAAAAAAAAAAAAATTCTGCATGGTAGCACAGGGTGCCAAACGTTCACCATTAACTGAAATTACAGTTTTAGATTGTGAAGTGCATTAACACGTTTAGACTGCAAAATGAAATTGATTTTTTAACCATCAACTAAAATAACATTTTTAAATTGTTATTTCAAATAGTGTGTGAACACTGTAAATTGAACTGATATGTTTCAAATGTAATTTGAAACATGTTTCAACTATAAAATGAAATTATGTTTTGACCATTCATTGAAAAAAAAAGTTTTTTCTGTAATAACTTTGCTTTACCAACAAAAATATTTCAGTTTTTTTTAGCCCTAAGAGTCTAGGTTTACTCTAAGTCTAGGTGAAATTTCATTTTAATGAAGTAAATTAAACGAGCATCAAAAATCAATTTTACTTTGGAGTTTATTAAACTCCAGATTTCTTTTTTTTTTTTCTTTAGTTCTTCATTATTATGAGTACAGCATAAACTTAATATCTTGTGTTGCAAATGTGGCATCAAATTAAGTAAAGTTCAAAACAACTTTATGAGTAAAATCTGTTTATTTCAATGATAAATATTTGCTGAAAACTGTAAATTTGGTTTGAATAAATTTATTTTTAGGGGAATGTATTTTATTTTATTTGAAATTAATGTTAGGTTATACTTTGTTTCACACTGGAAGAAATCTTGTTTTACGGACATATTTTTACAGATATATCAGGTTAGAATTACATTTTCATATGTGAAAATCTTGACGTTTACCTTCATTTAAAGGAGAATGCCTGTTTGTTTGTTTTTTCAGTAACACTTATAATCTGTAATAGGGAAAATGTAAATTTTGTGTGAATAAATATATTTTAGGGGAATTCATCACTTTTATTGAAAAATGTGCAATTAATGTTAAATTATACTGTATTTTCTCTTTAAAAAATACATTTATTTTTTACAGTGTGATGTTTTGGTCTGGTTTTACTGTACATTTACACACAATCTTTTGCATTTCAGATCTATCCAACATTGAGAGAGGATTCCGGATTCTTCTCCTGTCATGCCATCAACTCTTACGGTGAAGACAGAGGCATCCTTCAGCTAACAGTTCAAGGTAAGCACCTAGAAAATCATTTGGGATTGGCTCAAGACCCTAGAGATTTATTAGCCATTTGTAACAAGGATCTTTAGGAAAATCTCTTGATTTAAATGTCATTATTTAAATGTGGTGAGGGACTCATGGCCTTGCCGTTTGAGTGTGAGAGTCTAAGAGCTTTATTCTTGAATTATCAGAGCCTCCAGAGCCTCCGAAAGTGGAGATTCGCGAGGTAAAGGAGAGAACCATCGCCCTCCGTTGGACTATGGGTTTTGATGGGAACAGCCCCATCACTGGCTACGATATTGAGTGTAAAAATAAAACAGGTGCACAGTTTTTACATTTGATATTTTGGATCGAAATGAATGCAAACAACAATATCAAGTGCCTTAAAGGGATAGTTCACCCAAAAAGGAAAATTCTGTCATATGTCATTTGTGTTCTTCTGTGGAACACATAGGGAGATGTTAGGCAGAATGTTAGGGACTGATAGCCTCAGTCATCATTCACTTTCATTGTAAAGAAAAAACATGCTATAAAAGTGAATGTTGACTGACACAATCTGCCCAACATCTACTTCTGTGTTCCCATGCAGGATAGAATGTCATGTGGCTTTGGAACAATATGAGGTTGAGTAAATGATGACAGAATTTCCAGTTCTGGATGAGCTTTATATTAAAATATTCAAGACTAGTTATAAGTATATTTCCCCCTTTCACATCATTAAAGGTAACCCTAAATAGATCTGGTGGTACTTAACAAGATTCTTATGGCTTATGAATACAATTGGAATTACAAATGATTAAAATTAAATGAGGTTGAGTGTTATCAGTGTTGCTGGCCCTGCTGAAAAAAGAAAACACATCATAAACCAGCTAAAGTTGGTTTGCAGGTCTTAACTGGTTTATTCTGGCCTCCCTGCGTGACCAGCAAACAAGCTTTGGCTGGTTTTTTCATCATTTAGCAATGTTCTTAACCAGTTGCTTCTCCTTCCCCATGAACAGAAACTTGGGAAAGAGCTCGCAGGACCAGAGATGTTTCGCCCACCCTCAACCAGGCTACCATCATAGAACTCCATCCATCCTCCACCTACAACATCCGTATTTTTGCTAAGAACCACATTGGGGACAGTGAACCCAGCAACGAGCTCACCGTAACTACAGATGAAGCAGGTGCGATCAACTTGTCATATCTGCAGTATCATAAACTCATTTCTAATGCTTCATATGTATTGGACATTTTGATAATTATTTTATTTTTTTTCGAAGGCCCAGTCATCTCTTTTAAAGCCTTGCTTTTTATCTTTCTACTATATAATGTGTATTCACCTTTTAATATAACACAGAAATATTAACAATCTATTGAATGAACAAATGGCAATTGTAAAGATATTGTAAATGATTCACTTCTGTTGAACTGTTCCATGGGTCCACACACAAGGAATTATGTTGCAATACTGTCAGCTGGTGGTCATCAGTAGCATTACAAGAGATTGACTGATAACCACTCATGCCTGTTTATGATAAATTACTCCAAATATCAGATAAGTGCCATAATGTTATACTTCAGAAAAAACACTCAGAGTGAATGCTTCACCATTTTAGATCCCGAAGGGCCGCCTCAAGATGTGACGTTGGAAGCCATCTCCTCCCAAAGTATCAAAGTTACATGGAAGGTATGCCACAGTGTATTTAAATCATGACTGTTTTATTTCATATATATATATATATATATATATATATATATATATATATATATATATATATATATAGGGCTGTTATAAAACTTTTACTAGTTAATCGCACAATTTTCTGAAATAATCGCGATTAATCCTGTTACATTAAAATATATTCATAAATATATTTACTTTTTACTTTGTCTCAACGAACTTGCCAGGAATTGGTTAGTTAGATTAATTAATTAGTTAATTAGACACTTTTTTTTACAGGTATTAATACCTGATACAAGTATATGTAGAGTATACATGTCATAAAATCAATGGACATGCTATAATAAAAAATGTGGCTAAATCTTCTGCCTTTTTCCGGTGGACTTTTTTTAATGGCAGGATCAAATTGGCAGATTAAATTCATATAAAGCTTTATTGGCAAGATAAAATTAAGTATACCTTGCCAATGCATTATAAGACTATATATACAGATATAAAGTAATTGAATGCTGAAGTTTAAAATCTCAAAACCATTATTTTATCCGGCTGCCGTTCAGTCTCTACTGCGCACACGCTGGGTCTCTCTCGCACGGTGCCGCTATTGACACTGACTGGTTCAGATGACAGTGAGTGAGGACATAGCAATACTTATAAATTCAACTTTCCATTCAAATTGTTAATGCTAATAATAATAATTGTAATGAGAAATGCAAAATAGAAGCATTTTCACTACAACTCTCAGATTCATGGACCTCAGTCACTATATACAGTATACAGGCTTATGCTAAAAACTGAGGTGTTGCTTGGAAGACCATTATTCTAAATATAAATTTATCATTAATAGGCGCCAATGAAACACCTCCAGAATGGCATGATCAGGGGATACCAGGTTTGCCACAGAGAACACACCTTAAATGGTAGTCACCAGTTCGTCTGCATCAGTATCGAGGCCACGGGGGAGACAGAGACCCTGAGCCTCAATAACCTGAGGAAATTCACAGAGTACGAGGTGGTAGCACAGGCCAGTAACAGCGCTGGTCCAGGACCCGCTTCTAGTGAGGTCCGTGCCACTACAATGGAGGATGGTGAGCTTTGATCTTTCAAATTCTGAATGGGACATTTGGTATTTAATGATCCGCAAATGATGCTGTAAATGATGCTGTAAATGTTAGTCATTTTATTTTATTGGGGGGGGGGCAGGGCATTCTATTCATAGCTGGAGTAGTACAGATTTTATAGCAGAAAAAAGACACAGAAGAAAGAAAAGTTTAAAAATATATATATATAAATATAGAAAGCAAGTGCCTTATGTTTGTGGACTTATTAAGTGCTCATGCAAGAGATGTGTCTTCAGCTGTTTCTTGAATGTTGAAAAGGCCTCAGCAGATCAGGTGGGGGTTGGAAGCGCAATCCACCACTGAGGAAAAGAGAATGTGAATGATCTGGTGAGCGACTTTGCGCCTCGTTGCGATGGAACCACCAGGCATCGCTCATTCTTTAATCGCAGGGAGCGAGAGGGGACATATACCTGGAGGAGTGAGTTGAAGTAAGAGGGTGCTGTTCCATCGGCTGTCCTGAAAGTCAAAGATAGCCACAGGTAGCCAGTGGCGTGAGATCAAGAGGGGTATGACGTGGTCCCTCTTTGGTTGGTTCAGTTGCAGTAGCTTAATTGTACTAGTGGGGGGCTGGCCAATAGAGCATGACAGTAGTCAAGTCTTGATATAACAAGAGCTTGGACCAGGAGCTGTGCAGCATATTCAAACACGAAAGGTCTGATTTTTGTGACGTTGTAAAGCGCATAACTGCAAGACCGGGTGGTTGATGAGATGTGGGCAGTGAAGTTTAGCTAGTAATCAAACACCACTCCTAGATTCCTTGCTGTCCTGGTTGGTGTTAGTATTATTGAACCAAGATGAATTATGAGGTTGTGGTCAACAGATGGGTTGGCAGGGATTACCAACATAATTATTACTTTTTGAATGATTCATTAAAACCTATACAAAAACCTTTGTCTGTTTTTGAAATCTGCAGTTTGTTAGTCTGTACCACTAGTGGCACCAAAAGGATTTGCAAATATAATGACTGTTTCCAAAAGGTTTCTCAAAAAGCTCCTCAACAAAGAACCACAAACGGGTAGTCCCATCCCAAATTCACACCAATGAATGAGCCAATGTCAGGCCGCTCAAACAAACAGAGCATAGTTAAAAGTGACGAACAGTAGACACAGTATTTACACTTCTCTGGGAAAACATATGGATGGCTTACTTAGAGTTGTCTTTGCACATTTAACTGGGATATGAGCAAGTATTTAAACATTGACAAATTACACACTGCAGCTTTAAAGGAATATTCCGGGTTCGAGCTCAATTACCATCATTTGGGGTATAATATTGATTACCACAAAAAATTATATTGACTTGCCCCTCCTTTTCTTAAAAAAAAAGCAAAAATCTGGGTACCAGTGAGACACACAATGGAAGTGAATGTGGCCAATGCGTAAACGTAAAATACTCACTATTTCAGAAGTATAGCCACAAAACGTAAACAATATGCGTGTTAACATTCCATTGTATGTGCCTCACTGTAACCTCGATTTTTTATTTTTTTAAAGAAAAGGAGTGACGAGTCAAAATTTATATTTGTGGCAATCATGATTATACCACACATGCTGTCGACTGAGCTTAGCTTGTATTGAACCTGGAATATTCCTTTAAGTACATTGTACATTGCTTAATTTGCTGCCAGCTAGTGGGTACTTGGCATGTTTGCAGTGCTGGAAATTGTGGAATTACTATTGCAAGGAATATTCCAAAGTCAATGTTTAAATTCCAGTTTCACCTACTGAAATAATTCTGCTGTACTGTTGGTTTCTGAAATGTGGTTTTGACTGATTTTTAAAAATTCTTTTGTTCTCAGTACCCAGCAGAGCTCCAGAGAAGGTTGTGGCCACTGCTTCCTCCCCTGAGAGCATCTCTCTATCCTGGCAGACTCCACCCAGGGAAGCACTCAATGGCGTCTTACAGGGCTTCCGTGTCATCTACTGGGCCAATTTACCAGACGGAGGTACAGCTCAGACACTAACAGACAGTGTGTCTACATAACACCACTTTATTATTCAGCAGATATTTTGATCTAAAGCAGTTTATTGTTCTCAAACTACAACCGGGGTTTAAAGGGATAGTTCACCCAAAAATGAAAATTCAGTCATCATTTACTCTCTTCGTGTTGTTCCAAATCCGTATGACTTTCTTTCTTCTGTGGAACACAAAAGACGATGCTAGGCAGTATGTTAGTCTCAGTCACCATTCACTTTCATTAAAATGAAAGAAACATGCAATGAAAGTGAATGGTGACTGAGACTAACAATCTGCCTAACATCTCTATGACCTTATTCATCATATCTTCCAGCTCACGGTGTACTGACAGCTCAGATCATTACCCCAATCATCTTCAGTGAGCTTATTAAACTTATATAAGTTGCTTATGGTACCACTCTAAATATTTTCATGTTCTGGTATCTAAGGATCCATATGGAATGCAGTGACGTTGAAATAACCACATCACTTCGTATTTTACATTCTTGGACCACTAGGGGGCAGAATATACCTTTTCAATTGTGAATCCTTCCATTTTAAGCCAAATGAAACAGCCTGAAAACCAATATGAATACAATCCATACCATAGGCTGTACTATAGCATCTGTTCAGAACACACTGACATAGTACGTTTACAATTTCTGCAGTATATAGTATGTTTACTGTGCACATTGTGTACATTTTCTGTAAAAAGTTGAGATTTATAAACAAAATTCAAGACAACAATGTTTGAAACATTTAGCATGAAATAATGACTACTTTTAGTATATTGTGTATAATGCACAGTATTCAGTAAGTAGTAAGCTAGTATTCCATTCCAAACATACAGCTGAGTCCATAACAGCATACTACCATACTACTGTTACTATTTCTGCTGCATATACTGCAGACAAAGCAAGATTAGTATGGTAGTATGCTATTAAGAACATAGCAAAAGCCTATATATAGTGTGTCCAAAATCATAGTACATTGGTGTATCATTTCTGAATTTATAAGTGTGCACACATGCATATTTTGAGCTAATATTTCCAACAACCCCTTGCAAATTTTTATTTTTTTTTTTTATTTTATTTTTTTTAAATTGAGGTGTTTAGATGATTTGCTTAAACAGGCGAATACTGCTATACAACAAAGGGGTCTATGGTATCAAGACACATTTTTATTGCAGTGTAGTCTGTGCCAATAACCATAAGTACATACTGCACCATCACCAGCACAGTATGTGCATTTAGTACAAGTATGCAATACTTGTGGATACTTGGGATTCAGCAATAGTCTCTTTTCTTAGGTGTTGTGCCAACACACAGACCTGAATTTTCGAGATAGGCCTCCCATGTGTGATTTAAACTTCGAGGCTAGTAAATCGATCATACAAACCAGAGAGCAATATAATACATTATACATACCTGTGTAATTGGCTGCTTTATGACTGTGGATCAAGTCCTGCTCAGTAAAACAAACTCACAGCACACATTATCTCGATACCGCTCTTTCCAGCAGCTATTTGCTTTTAAATTGCCTTATTACGAAGCAGCAGAATTCAAGCCAGGCAACTCTGGCATAAAAATCAGCACCAAGGAGAAAAGACAGTGGCTGCTTTCCAGGTTATAGCGGCATGAGGAAGCGCTCCAGGAATGATATATTGGAGAGAATAGAATAGAGAGAGAGAACGAAGTAGAAAAAAAGTGAAGAGATCATTTTAAACCTGCAACTTTGCTGAATAGCAGTAGAGAATAAGGGAGAGTTTTCACATCTTTAAAAAATGTCAGTCTCAATTTCTGAAATATTATATATTTGTATATATTTGTGGATAGTCTTGAGGAAGATTTCATATCTCTAAATGGTTTTGTTGTTTGGCACCACAGAACTGGGGGAAATAAGAAACGTCACTACCCAGAAGACCCCACTGGAGTTGGAGGGTCTGGAGAAATACACCAACTACAGTATCCAGGTGCTGGCCTTCACCAGAGCAGGAGACGGAGTACGCAGTGACCAGATCTACATTCGCACCAAAGAGGATGGTATATCCATTCTTTCAGGCTCTTTTACTAGTGTTATAAACCGCATCGATGAATTGTTTACAATAAGACTAGGAACGTGTTTTAAAGGGATAGTTCACCCAAAAATGAAAATTCTCTCATCATTTATTCACCATCATGCATCCCAGATGTGTATGACTTTCTTTCTTCTGCTGAACACAAATGAAGATTTTTAGAAGAATATCTCATTTCTGTAGGTCCTTTCAATGGTGACCAAAATTTTGAAGCTCCAAAAAGCATATAAAGGCAGCATAAATATAATCCACACGACTCCATTGGTTAAATCTATATCTTCAAAAGCAATGTGATAGGTGTGGATCTTTTTTTACTATAAATTCTTCTCCCTGCCCAGTAGGTGATGGTATGCACGAAGAATGCAAATCGCCAAAAACAAAAGAAGAATGTGAAAGTGAAAGTGGAGATTGATAGTAAAAAAAGGAATTAAATATTGATCTGTTTCTCACCCACAATTATCATATCACTTCTGAAGATATATATTTTACCACTGGAATCTTATGGATTATTGTATGTTGCCTTTACGTGATTTTTGGAGCTTCAAAGTTCTGTTCACCATTCACTTGCATTGTATGGACCTACAGAGTTGAGATATTTTTCTAAAAATCTTTGTTTGTGTTAAAGAAAGTCATACACATCTGGGGTGTTATGAGAGTGAGTAATGAGAGAATTCTCATTTTGTAGTGAACTATCCCTTTGATAATCAGAGTCAATTTTGATTTCATGTTGATTTTATCATTGTGCCTTTGGAAGTGCTAAAGCAATTAGCTATCTGTTCCTAAAACAGCCTGACTCTTGTCTCTGCAGTGCCGGGTCCGCCTGGCGGGGTGAAGGCAGCTGCTGCTTCCAGCTCTGTGGTGTATGTTTCCTGGCTCCCTCCAATGAAACTCAATGGCATCATTAGGAAATACACAGTGTTCTGTTCCAGCTCGTATCCCACGGTAAGACTCTCCAAACTTTAGTCTCAAAATAACAGGAGAGAAGTGCATCAGGCTGGCTATTGAGACAATGTTGTGTCATCAAGCTTAAGATCAAAATGACTCCACTTGCATCTGTGGTCACAATTTTTAAAACATTCTAGTGTGCATTCACGAAACAATTGTGGCACTTTTGCCTGCAGTATTCATTAACCACGCTATCTGCTCTGGTATAGCACTGCACCATGTGTATTTAAATTCAATAATTTTTATATTTTCAGTGTAAACACAGCACCTTTCTATGTAAATTACTCTTATTATGGATTGTGCCTTATTTACAAAAGTCAGTGCTATTTGCTTGATGCAATTAACATTATAATAATACCGCCGGCGAAAATAGCATGTGCAAATAAAGACCGCTTTCAGCAGGCACAAAATTATTCGAAGTTAATCCCTCCTTCTATGTGTCAAAGCCAGGAAAATATACAAGAATGTAGCCAAATATTCAACATTGGGGGGATACAAAATGTAAAAGTCAAACAATTGGTAACTGAAAACCATACTGTATGCAGTTTGTCTCTCAATTTGTCGTTCAGGTGGTCAGTGAGTTTGAAGTGTCCCCAGATGAATTCCTGCACCGGGTGCACAATCTTATTCGCAACAGGAAGTACAGTATCTGGGTGATGGCCGTTACTGCGGCCGGGCGTGGCAACAGCAGTGACATCATCACTGTTGAACCTCTGGCCAAAGGTGAGTGAAGTACCTTCATTCATAAGTTTTAAGTGGGAAAAGCAAGCTGATCTGCAGAGTGTTTTTAGTCAACCCCCCATGTCTGTAATTTTGTAAGTTGACTGCGTGGTGTAATTAACCGTGGTGTTGTATTTTGAGTTCTCTGCACTCTCACATGAGAAGCATGACAGTAAGGTAACAGCGATCTTTAGAATACAAAATGTTCCATGGTGTAAAAATATGCTGACTTAAAATGCATACTATAAAATATACAGTGTCCCTAAAAAGCATTTGAACTATTAAGCCACACTTAAAAATGTATGAATGCCTTTGCATTAAAGAACATCAAACCATATCAAACCAACTGGCATCTGCAAACAAATAAAGCTTCACTTTGTTTAGCCATTTCTGCAAATACTTTTAACCAACTAGCATGTAATGTTTTTTTATTTTGTGTTTTAAAGAATTGCTTGAAAAGTGCATATGCTTGTGCTATGTTTCTTTAAAATCAGTGCCGTTTGGTTTGATATTTAGTTATCTATTGATATTCATAGAGTACATTGTTAGTTGTCCAAATACTTTTAGGGGGCACTGTATGCTGAAATAAATACATACAGTATGCACTTTCTAATTTGCAGTATTGGTTTTCTGCAGTCAAATTTAGAATGGATGTTTGTGAAGTATTAAGCTTTCACAGATCAATAAAACAATACATTGAGGTGATTTAATATCTCAACAGCTCCTGCCAAGATCCTCACATTCAGTGGCACTGTCACAACACCATGGATGAGGGATGTTGTTTTACCCTGCAGAGCGGTCGGAGACCCACCTCCTGCTATCAAATGGCTGAAGGAAAGGTAAACAAACCGGGGTCAGGGTCACCAGAGGCATAATGCATGGAATTTACAATCTCAAACAAAATATTGACAAATGTATCCACCGAATGAATAAAACATGAGCATATTTGAATAAAGACCAAGGACAGTTTTGAATGAGGGGAGATTCAGAAACAGAAATCGCACCTTCGGTCTGATTTCCATTAATTTTCCAGTCGATTGTAATAAATAGATAAATACAGAATTTAGGGTTAAAGATTTTATAGCGATTGCACTCACAAAGGTTAATATTTACACAGATATTTTAGAGTTGTGCATAACTATAAAGCCAATATTAAAATAGAAATGTACATGTCTTTTTAATAATTTATTAATTTCCTTGAGGTTTCCAGGCCTGAATTCGTTCAGATTCCCTGATTTTCCCAGGTTGTACATGACCGTGCATACCCTGCTTTTATGCAAATGCTAGATATTTCAATATGTATTTCTTTCTAAATTCATTATCAAAGTGAAAAACAAACTGCAGCATTACCCTTTCATTCTAAGAGCAAACATAACCGTCTAAATACCTATAAGTCATATTAGTCATTGGGGAATGCTGTGAAATGTCAAACTCTACACCCTTCATTGACAATTCACACTGTTTCTCGACAGCGGGAGCCCGGCCCCTGCGGTCATTGATGGAAGACGCAGTATCCATGGAAACGGCAGCTTCATCATTAAAACTGTGAAAGCAGAGGATTCTGGGTACTACACATGTGTCGGCAGCAATAACTGGGGATCAGACGAAATAACTTTGAACCTGCAAGTCCAAGGTAAGTCAGACAATGTGGTAAACCCAAAAATGAAAATTATCTCATCATTTACTCACCCTCATGCCATTACAGATGTGTATGACTTTCTTTCCTATGCTGAACACAAATTAAGATTTTTAGAAGAATGTGTTAGCTCTGTTGGTCTATAAAATGCAAGTCAAAAGGGTCCAAATCTTTGAAGCTCAAAAAACCACATAGAGGCCACATAAAAGTAATCCATAAAACTCCTTTTTTACTATATATTCTCCTTTCTGCCCAGTAGGTGGTGATATGTATGAATTATGCAAATTACCAAAAACAAAAGAAGAAGAACTCTTAGGAGAGAAGAGCGCTTAGGATTTATAGTTAAAAAAAAGACTTAAATATTGATCTGTTTCTCACCCACACCTATCATATCGCTTCTGAAGACATGGATTTAACCACTGAAGTCATATGGATTACTTTTATGCTGCCTTTATTTGCTTTTGGAGCTTCAAAGTTTCAGAACCTGTTGACTTGCATTGTATAGACCTACAGAGCTGAGATATTCTTCTGAAAATCTTTGTTTGTGTTTAGCAGAAGAAAGAAAGTCATGCACATCTGGAGTTAATGATGAGAGAATTTTCATTTTTGGGTAAACTATTCCTTTAATCTTTTGTGTGGCCACTGTATAATCCTCTTATTGCGCAGCATTTCTCACTTTGTAAATATCATCTTCAGTCCCCCCTGACCAGCCTCGACTCACTGTGACCAAGACAACCACCACATCCATTACTGTGTCCTGGATACCAGGAGATAACGGTGGGAGCTCAATCAGAGGTGAGCGATGTGTTTTTTTTATTCCTTTCTGAAATGATCATTATTTAGTTCTTGTTCAGACAGACAGCAAAAATCAGATTCTTTGGTGGATCTGGCTCAAATCCAGAAAAAAAAAAAAAAAGATAAAATCAGATTTTTACAAACTAGCACATAGTTTGTTGCACATAGTAGTACGGTGTCAAACCATACAAGGTTTGAAATCTGATTAATGCTGCATTACTGTCATGTTGCAAATACCGTAATTGGGTGTTTTTTCAACTCCTAAAAAGAATGTTTTTTTTTTTTGTTTTTTTTTAAGGCAGACGCTATTTGCACCCCAGTACAAATAGTGGGAAATATTATTTGCACCCCAACCCTGGTACAAATAATGGGAGATGCGGTTTACATCTCAGTGCAAATTGTGTCAGATACTATTTGCACCCCTAGTTAAAAACTAACATACAGTATATTGACAGTACTGCAGCATGTATATTGTGTTTATTTAGAGTCCCACAGACACCCTGAACCAGCCCCTACCACTAAACCTAACCCTAACCTTCCCTTAAAAAAACTTTATCATGTGGTTTTGTTACAGTAAACATAGTATCACCATGGTATTTTGTAGTAAAATCATATTAACCACAAAATTAATCATGTTTATAAAATAAAACAATTACATAAACACCATATTACTGTAGTAACACCATTGTTAATTGAAAAAAAATCTATGGTTTCTGCCAAAAACATGTTTACTACAATATTACAATAGTAAAACTACCTTTATTTTCATTTTTATGTTTTATTATAAGTAGTATTAAAGATAGCAACCAATGTATATATATATATATATCGGATATTGAGCACAATGTGAGCAAACTTTAAAGTTAAATTCTGTGTGTCTGACTTCTGTCTGTCCGCTATGTGTCTTTATGCAGGATATATTCTGCAATACTCGGAAGACAACAGTGAGAAATGGGGAAGTATTTCCATCAGTCCTAGCGAGCGTTCCTACCGTCTGGAGAACCTCAATTGTGGCACCTGGTACAAGTTCACACTAACAGCCCAGAATGCTGTTGGGCCGGGCCGAATCAGTGAGATAATCGAAGCAAAGACTCATGGGAAAGGTGGGGTGTCACTGCTGAAGTGTGTAGTTTTTATGTTACAATACTTCCTTGCATCTTTATATGCAGAAATAAGTTTAAATCCTATTCGTAAGTTGGACTTAAAGTGTTAACATGGTGGCTATGTAGTGCTATCGAAACATTGCTCTTGTTTGCTTGAGCATCCCGACCATCCCAGCACAGCAGCATTGGCTTATGGCCAGTGGCATGGGTTTGGGGTGGGGCTACCTTTTTGGCTGACCAATGGCAGATTGGGGGAATGTTCAGGAAACCTGTTGGAAAACAGCTATTTTTTGCAATTTCGTTTGGTGATGCTAGTGGTACAGAAATTTCACACTTCACCTTAAAAGCGTCCCTGTCTGCAGTAAATACTTGGAAAATATTTTTTGCTCTGTAGTTCTAATTTTATAATTAGTCTAAAATACTGGTTTGTAATTGTTGTTCAGTCAAAATAATTAGCACTTTGCAGGTATGCACAAATTGCAATCCTCAACACACACTTCTGTTTCACCTCTATTTACTTTCTGTTCTACGCCGTCCTCTTTATCCATCACAGAGCCACAGTTCTCCAAAGAGCAAGAGCTGTTTGCAAGCATTAACACCACATGCGTCAAACTCAACCTGATTGGCTGGAATGATGGTGGCTGTCCAATAACCTCCTTCACTCTGGAATATCGGCCGATGGACAGCCCTGTGTGGACCAAGGCAAAGCGCACTTCTCTAACCAAGAGCTACAACCTGCAGGACCTCCAGGAAGCCACCTGGTATGAACTTCAGATGAAGGCCTATAACAGCGCCGGACTGGCTGAGAAACGCGTAAAATTTTCCACTCTGAACTACGATGGCAGTAAGTACTCTGTGTGGTGGGAATCCATGGGTTTTATATTTTCAAACCTCAAAGGATTGAAATCATTTTTGTTTGACATTGGGCTTTGATTGCACGCAACAATCTCAAGAATTATTTTTTAACCTCGTGTGTCCACACATACACATGCGTGGACACTGTATTTTGGCTTCATTATATGCAACGCATAATTTAAATTCATTTAAACCGACTGATCTCAGTTCACGAGACTCTGTGCTGTCAGTAAAGGGTTAAACTTTTGACACACTGAGTCATGTGACCAAACAACATGGCGCCTACCACAGCGGAGTTTGTCTTTGGGAGAAACGCCAACAAAACTACTTCGGTTAAGAAACCTAATTAAGCTTTTTACATTAAAACTTGTTTGAGACAAAAGATTAAAACAAGAGTCTCTAGTTTCATCCGATATGCCATTTTTTAAATTTAAGTGATTTATCGAGAAATGCCATGCTGATAAACACAATGTACACTAATGTGTACTTTAGCACATATTTTCCTTAGAAAACTTACACTGACTGTGCATTATCACACTGAGAATCAATGGGTTCATCCAAAAGCTGAAAAATGTTGCTTTCAGAGACTTTCTATAATTTGGTATTATTTAAAATTTCTCAGCTTAGTCCCACTTACCACATATGTTGCCATCAATTTTTAGGAAAACTATTTGCTCCATGTTTATTAGATGCTACCATTTACAAATAAAATAGGGAAATGGAAAATTCACACAGCAGTCACGCTTGGTTCTCAGGAGGTTAAAGCTAAAAATAAACATATTATGGCTCTCTGTGTTCAAAGGCACCATTCCTCCACTGGTGAAGACCGCAGTGAAGGACCCTGTGAAGAAAACCAGCAACGAAGGGATGAAGATGATGGTGACCATCTCCTGCATCCTAGTCGGAATGGTGCTGCTCTTCGTCCTGCTGATGGTGTTGAGGAGGAGGAGGAGAGAGCAAAGGCTGAAGAGGCTCAGGGGTCAGATATTCTTCATAGCTCTGTTTTTCTATGTTTTAAAAAACAGATGTAGATTTGTACGCATACATATAGGCAGCATATGTTGCCAGTTGAGACATTACCTGTGTAAGCCTTATTTTTTATGACTCGACAGTACATTAATATTCAGTTTATGTGTTAATAAAGCTTATTGTTTGTTCCACAGATGCAAAAAGTTTGGCTGAGATGCTTATGAGGTACACATTTTTTACTTTTTAAAGGAATGGTTAAACAAAATGAAAATTATGTGATCATTTACTCACCCTCATGTCGTTCCAAATCTGTATGACTTTCTGCCTTTGAACACAAAAATGAGATGTTTTGAAGAATACCCTGGACACTCTTTTCCGTATAATGACAGTGAATGAGGACTGGGGCTGTCAAGCTCCAAAAAAGCACCCTAAAAGTATAATAAAATTGGTCCATATACGACTTTATATTCCAAATCTACTAAAACCTTACGATGGCTTTGTGTGACAAATAGATAGAAATTTAAGTGAATATTCACTGAAAATCTTGACATCCACCCTAGCTCTCTTTGGCGCATTAATGAGAGAAATAGCGATATTTGTTCAATAAATTGGTTAATTTGCTTCACAAAATCGATCTGAATGATTTCTATGACGTGTAAATGAGCAGCTTGGAGATTCTTCAAAACATCTCCTTTTGTGTTCTATGGAAAAAAGAAAGTCATATGGGGATGGAACAAAATGAGGGTGAACTATCTCTTTAATGCTTTATTTTTCTTCATTGTCTGTGGTGTGCGCTGTGCTTTATTCTTCCAGTTGCTCAAGTGTCATCCTCACCTTTTCAAAGCTGAGATGTTATTCACAGTGTTGTTTGTGTTTTCCGCCAGTAAAAACACAAGGCCTTCAGACACAATGAACAAACAACAGCAGACCCTCCGCATGCACATCGACATTCCCCGAGCGCAGCTGCTCATTGAAGAGAGAGACACCATGGAAACAGTGGGTGAGTTGTGTTCACTGAACTGTATACCAGCCTGAACGTTTATCTGAGAATCAGAGATACTATAGAAGACTCTAATAGTTCCATCTCTCCCCTCACTTTTAGATGACAGATCGACAGTGCTGTTGACTGATAACGATTTTGGAGAAACTGCCAAACAGAAGTCGGCCACCGTCACGCACTCCGTCCACTATCAGTCACTGTCCCAGGCCACTGGTCCTCTGGTGGACGTTTCTGATGTACGACCTGGGACGAGTAAGAGCAGTCTCTCAAGTAAGCAAAAATTCTTGTAGAGATAGTTCACCCAAAAATTTTAATTATTTAATTATTATTTTACCCTCATGTTGTTCCAACCTGTATGATGGTGAATTGTTGAAGAATATGCTGGCCACTTTTTTCCTTAAAATGGAATGAATGAGGACTGGGGCTTCAAAATGACAAAAAGGCACAATGAAAATGTCATAAAGTTTGTGCGGTATATTCCAAGTCTTCTGAAGTCATATGATAGCTTTGTGTGAGGAACAGACTGAAATGTAAGTCATTATTCACCCATGATCTTCACCTTCAGTTGACTGTTAACTGTTCATGACTGAGTCAGTGAGTACCAGTGATTTGTAAACAAATCATTCCAATTGGTTTTCTGAACTGGAACAACTGATTTATAGAAAAGATCAAACTCAAACGAATCGTTCATTCACAAATCGAACCTTGCTACTTCTCTTATGAACATGCCAAGGAAAGCAAGAGCGGAGGTCAAGATTTTTCAGTGAATGATGAAAAGATTAGCCAGGATATGTTTCCAAAATTCACCTTTTGTGTTCCACAAAAGAAAGTCACACGGGTTTGAATATAACATTTTGGGTAAAATAATCCTATAACTTTTTTTTTACGTAACTATTTAGGTGTAAAAAATTTAGTGAATATTTGATTATGGTATTAAACACATTTTTTTAATAACTGTCCCCAGACCCTACATCACGCCGTACAGCTAAAGCCGGTCCTGCGGCTCGCAATCGCTACGCCAGTCAGTGGACGCTGAACCGCCCCCATCCCCCTGTCTCCGCCCACACACTCAGCACGGATTGGAGGCTGGGAACGCCCAGAGTGGCCGGCTCGGTGGACAAGGAGAGCGATAGCTACAGCGTCAGTCCATCCCAGGACACAGGTCAGTCTACTACTCTCTCAAAGAGCCTACAATGAAAATACATGTTTATATATTAAGCTTTTGTTACACTTTTGAAGTGTCGCGACATGTCTCAACTAAATCACTCCCATAATAATCAATGAAGCTTTCTACACAGGATTCCTTCTGAAATAAAATCAATGTATTTATAGATAACCTGAATTTATTTCTAGGAATTGTATTTGTTATATTTTTAAATAGCTATTACACCGTAAAATGGTTTTGCTATTTTAAAACATTAAAAATCTGGGTTTCAAATTTAACTTTAAACCTTGAAATAAACAGAAACTTTTACGGTTTTGAAAAATGTAAAACAACAAAATGTTATGATGTAAAACAAAAAGAAATACTTAATATTTAAATATTTAATAGACACCCTAAAGCAATGTAACCCAATGTTTGGTGCTTTCGGTGTGGAAACTGCTTTAACAACAAAGGTTTTTCATTAGAATGTTTAGATTTTGAGGTTTTGATCTGAAAATTTAGCAATTGCCTACTGCACTTCTCTTTGAAGAGATGCATAGAACGTCCATTTGCATCGATATGTGACGTCAAAGCTAAAATGTCTTCTGTTTTAAGTGTACAGTGATGTTGAGTTCTGACCCATTGTGTTCGGTCTTATGTTCAGACCGCGCTCGCAGCAGCATGGTCTCCACAGAGAGCGCGTCTTCTACATACGAAGAGCTGGCCAGAGCCTACGAACATGCAAAGATGGAGGAACAATTGCGACACGCCAAGTTCACCATCACTGAGTGCTTCATCTCAGACACGTCCTCCGAGCAGATGACCGCTGGCACCAACGATTACACGGACAGTATGACCTCCAGTACACCATCAGAATCAGGCATCTGCAGGTTCACTGCCTCACCACCCAAACCCCAGGACGTCTGCCGGGTCATAAACATGGCCGTACCCAAAGCCCACAGACCAGGTGAGAGTGCTGGAACATAATGATCAGCCTGAAAGATAATCATCAAAAATAGTTCTACCAGTTAATCTGATTGGCATTACAGCTTGTCTTAAAAGACCTTATGAAATAAAAATGGGAGTTTTGGGGCTTTAAATTCATGTCAATTAGCTTTGAGGTCAAATGCATATGTTAGTGTACAGCTAAAAGTTAACAATTTAACTTTCAAACAGATATACACAACATGTCTTTCTCTTCCGGGTATACAGACCAAAAATATTGATGACTCATCCTGCACTACTAATAAGATGCTCTAATAAGAAAACCCTTTTTCTCATAAATGATCTTACACTATATTTGTGAAACAGACAGCCTGATTAAAACATTTTTCATTGGTCATTTTGATGCACAATTCAAACAATTGGAAGAGGTCCTTCGGCACATTCCGTTAATGGTAAAAATCTAAATTGCTAAAAGTGGAGACAAGTGTTTTACATCGGAGAGCGACAATATAATGGTTCACAGCTGTAATGTAAATAAAGTCTTTTGGCTATTTAAAGCTGAAGTGTGTACCTTTTTCTGTGTTAAAATAGTTTTTCCTTTAGTTTAATATGCAGAGACAACTTTAAGTAAGCCATTTGTAGGGGCCTGGGTAGCTCAGTGGTAAAAGACGCTGGCTACCACCCCTGGAGTTTGCTATCCCAGGTTCGAATCCCAGGGTGTGATGAGTGACTCCAGCCAGGTCTCCTAAGCAACCAAATTGGCCCAGTTGCTAGGGAGGGTAGAGTCACATGGGGTAACCTCCTTGTGGTTGCTATAATGTGGTTCGTTCTCGGTGGGACGCGTGGTGAATTGAGTGTGGTTGCCACGGTGGATGGCGTGAAGCCTCCACACGCGCTATGTCTCCGTGGCAACACGCTCAACAAGCCATGTGATAAGATGTGCGGGTTGACAGTCTCAGACGCAGAGGCAACTGGGATTCATCCTCCGCCACCCGGACTGAGGCGAATCACTACGTGACCACGAGGACTTAGAGCGCATTGGGAATTGGGCATTCCAAATTGAAAAAAAAAAAAAAAAAACATTTGTAGGTTAAAAATAAAATAAAATAAATAAACCTTTAAACACTGTGTCTCTGTGGTGCTATAAAAATTCCTCTGTTTGTTTTGAGTGACCTGTCCTGCCTGACACAACAACATTGACTCAATCAGTGGTGTAAGTTGCACAAGGAAATGGCAGATATAACTAGATTCATTATATTGTCTGCCTAAAGTGTTGTGAGTAGTTTACTGGGGCTTTTTTGCTGTTTGTTTACTGGCCCAAGGCAAAAGAGCACACCCCCAAGTCTCTATCATGGTCCCTAGATATGTCTTGGCTCCCTCTTTCAATGCAAGTCTATGGGAGTTTTTCACCCCTTTTTCATCCATCAAGACAATTAGAAAATTATATAATAAAATACTGTATATTTTCATACATTTTGATGTTTTATTTTTTATATATTAACGATAATGCAACAAATCAGGACAAATCTAGAACAGGATTCATTACTTTCACACTGAAATTTCATGAGACGCATCTGGCTGTCAAACACATATTGAGCTACACATAACACACAAGATACACAAGCTACACATAAGTATTTTCTCAGACACTTATTGAGTCTAAATAGATGCAAAACTTACATAATTTCAGTAGTGCACCCAAATGACAATAGTCATATCACACTGTTCATGTGTTAAACTTGCTATAGTTTTACTTACATGTTGTTTTTTCATCAAATAGCAATGTCAAATGTAAATCAAGTCAATCACTGAAACATCAGAGCCGCCTTGAGTAAGAAATAGCATGTATAATATGTATGTGTAATCGCATATGGGATACAGATAATTCACCATTGTTGCACAGAAGATCAGTGTGATCTATAGGATTTATTTGTATGAATATAGTACAAATTTATCTTGTAGTAAACAAAGAAATATATATCCTGTGGTAGTAAACTTATGTAGATATGAATTAATAATAAAAATATAATTTATGGAAGTGCAAAAAAAAAACAAAAAAACAAAAAACTCTAATGACCCTATACACTTTTGCTACTCAAAAATAAAAAATAAAACATTTTTTAAAAATCTGCAATTTCGGCATTTATTTGTGTTACACTGTTAATAAGCGTAAGATTAAGGAATACTAAAGAGGTGTGGGCATAACTCCAAAAAATAGATGAGGTACTGAGGAGGAATGAGGTCCCGGGTCACTAAAGACCCGAGGTATGCGTTTAAGGGTTAAAGGTATCTTTAATGCACGGTGCGTGACAAGTTACTTGCCAAAGTTTAATACTTAGGGTTAGGTGTTTGTTCAAATCCCTTACCCTAAGTATGAGCAATAGTAATAAATAGCACCACTAAATATTCTAAGTTGTCATTGGTGAAAACCGGTCCCTTTCTCTTCCTGTAGGAGGGGAGCTCGTACACCTGCCTCCGTACCTGCGAATGGACTTCCTTTTGAACCGGGGTGTTTCCGGAGGGTCTCGGGAGGCAGCGATGGGCCAGGCCTGTTTGGAGCCGCAGAAGACCCGCTCGCTAAAGCGCCCTGCCCTGCTGGAGCCAACGCCTATGGAGGTGCCAACCAGCAGGGACGTGCAGCAGTGGCAGCCAGGCACGGCCTCTACACTCCCACAGAGAGAGGCCGGATCGGACTTGGCGCAGGCTGCCAAAATCAGCACTTCCCAGGAATCACTACTGGACTCCAGAGGACACTTAAAACAGAACAACAATCCATACGCAAAGTCCTACACACTGGTATAACAAAGAACGGACAGCTGCAAACGAAACAAAAAACTAGCAAAAAGTGAACTCCACGCGCGGTTGTATATATGTTTCCCATTCCGTTCGGAAGGGCCACTTCTAACAGTTTTATTTTATGCTTTTTTAAACGGTGAATTCACTTCTTCAGAATGACTCCACACGCACAGATTGCCAAAATGATTTTATTATATTATTAACGATGACTATGATCATTTACTAATTTATTTATTTTAGCGGTTAGTGTGCACAAACTAATGACTGGGAGCCCATTATGTTTTCGTTTTTATTTTCTACTTGTGTAACTAGTTTGAGATAACGATGTGTGCGAGCGAGAGTGATTACCACTGGTCCAAAGTTGTCACCGTTCTCCGACTGTTGAAATCTGTTTCCTGGGAGTGCATGGGGACAAACCAATTTAAAACAAAGATGGCAGTCTGAAAACAGACCGCTGGAGGGTCCAGCCCAGAATTTTTTCACCAGAAAAATAATAAAATGTGAAGATTTCGTATTCTTATGAGTATAAATATATAAAAAGATATATATAAAATGAGAAATCACTTTTATTTGTGGGTATTACAGGGATTTTTTCTTTTTATTTGGTTAATAAAGTCCTTTAGTCATGTTTGCACATATCTTGTTTAACCTAGAAAAGTCTTGATTAATGATTATTTGTGTTCCATTCTCTAATGGTGCAATATGAAAATCCGTAAAACACATGTGCTTTCTACTGTACTGTATCTCGCCCATGACATCAGAGAGCTTGAGCAAATGAAATGATAAATTCTGTTGTAAAACAGCTGTGGTACAAGTAAAGGTTGATTTAGCATGTTGGGGGAGATTTGACCACCTGTATGTAGTGCACTAGGAAGTGTCTTTAGGGCACGCTCTCTCTGTTGTCTTCACTAGATTTATTTTTGCTGCACTGCAGTAATGCTCCGCTACAGGGAAAACTGAGACAATCTAAAGAGATCCCCTAAAAAGATAAGAATTACAATTATGATGATAATAATAAATAACCATGACCAGTTTTATAGGATTATGGACTGTATGGTAGCAATATGTTATTGTTGCCGCTCTGCACCAAACTGTCTTGCAGGGACAGTTATGATGAAAGAATTCTGTGAGATAATATTTCGCTATATTTGATTAGATAATTCTATTGTCCTCACTATACTCATTTTAAAAATGTTTTTGTTTTCTCACCTTTTTCTTTTTTCTTTCTTTCTTTTTTTTTTTTTTTTTTTTTTTTTTTGGACAGGGTGCTCACAGTTGTGACACTCCAGAAAAGATTTTCCATGATAATCCTGTCGACTAATAAAAGGTTGATCCCCAAATGAAACTGGCAGTTTGGTTAACACATTTCATTTTATTCTGGGATGTAAAAGGGATGGAGTGATGTGAGAAGACATGATGTGCTGTGTAAATGAACAGCTTAATATTTAAACCGAGATGAGTGTGACTGCCTTCAAAGAGACAAACTTAATCAAGAGCAAAGACACAGAATCACTCTTCATCAGATCATCTATATCTGGTAAGAAGCAGGAACTCAATGAATGTACAACCACACATTCTCAAATCCAGAGAGAAAGCAGAACGTTGCTTTTCTTGCTGGTGTGCTGATTTTCCTACCTAAGATTGACCCAGGGAGGCACAACAAATCAATATTAGCAAAGCAAACATAATGGAAATAGTTCACATCACAACTAAATTCAAGAATAGTTCATCCAAAATGAAAATTCTGTCATTAATTATTAACCCTCATGTCATTTGTTTAAAATACAGCACAAGAGTCGTACAGACCAAGGATTTCTAAAATATTGATTCAAATTTAAATTTTTTGCCATTTTTAGAGCTTGACAGCCCTCGACCCTTCTTAGTAGTGCTGGGTATTTTGATTAATTCCAGTAACTCGAGTCTTTTGAATCTATTCACCAAAAAGATTAGTTCACTGATTCATTCAGTCACCATTTCTGCAGATAACATCCCTTGCCGGTAAGTGGTGACAAATGAGTGCCTTTTGTGTGTTACGAGTGAGTCATTGAATCATTTGGATTCAATTGATTCGTTAAAATAACACCAAGTTGTTCACGACCAAAACAATGGAAGTGAACTAAAATAGATTCATTCAAAAACACTGATTCATACACAAACAAAACACTACTACCATTCACTTTCATGCTATGGAACAACAGTGTAAACATTTGCCTAACATCACCTTTTGGGTCAGGCTATGTCCAACAGTGTTTTCTTTTTTAAACACTCTCCGTCCACACTGCCATTTTCAAACTTTTTCCAAAAGTTGCTCATCCACACTGAAATGTCCGAAAACACTTAAATCCCTACGCAATACTGCACATGCGAAGAAAAATGTAAGAAGAATGGCCCTGCGTCATTTCCACGTACGGTCTGAAACGCAATTGTCCTCGTGTTCTGTCGCTGGACAGCAATTCTGAGTGAACTTCCTGTCATTTTTGGAGGAACTCAATGTGAAGGTTGTACAAAGAAACATTTATCTTTAACATTGCTATTAAAGTGGATAGGCACAACAAAGTCTCTACAACATGGTCCGCCATCTTGATTGTTTTGGGTTAAATTGATCACATGACAATGTCACGAAAACAAATACATCATCATTTTCTAATATCTCCATTTTCCCTGTCCACACTAAGTTTTCACATTTTTGAACAGCTCCATTTTCACTGGACAAAAACGGCATCTCAATGCGGAAGGAAAGACCAAACCGTAGTGAAATTAATTGCGTTTTCAAACGAAAACGTATTAGTGTAGACGTGGCCTTAGAAAGAAAGTTAAATGGGTTGGGAACGACATGAAGGTGAGTATATGATGACAAGATTTTCATTTGTGGGGTGAACAAATTCTTAAAGTTTCTAGTCTTAAAGGAATATTCAAGGTTCAAAATAAGTTAAGCTCAATCAACAGAATTTGTGGCATAATGTTGATTAGTACAAAAAAAAAAAGGACTCGTCCATCCTTTTCTCGTTACAGCGAGACACTTTCAATGGAAGTGAATGTGAATTTTTGGAGGGTTTAAAGGCAGAAATGGAAGCTTATAATTTTATAAAAGCACTTAAATTAATTCCTCTTTTAAAACTTGAGTATTATTTGAGCTGTTTAAATCATAATTGTTACAGTCATTTTAGGGTTTGTTGACATTACATCGTCATGGCGATGAAATTGTAAAATTGGCTTTAACCAGACTATTTAGTAGAGAATGGACACTTCTATTAAAATGAATGGGAGAAACGGTCAACGGATGTAGAAAGGAAGTCCCACCTATAGGTAAAACAGACATTGCCTGTCAATCAACTTGAGAACGTGCATGTGCATTAGCTGTACAAGCCTGGTAAAGAAGCGCAATTTATGATTCCAGTGTTATCAGATCTTACTCATAATCTTAACCAAACGTTTTTGAGATTTCAGTGTTCCCCCATTCAAGTAAATAGCTAGGAACTGCACTTTCATGACTGGAAATAGCTTCCCGAGAGCGTTCCATAGATGGCCGACAGTGGACTGAATTCCTAGAAAGACTTTGCTATAACCAAAGTCTATTTAGCAAGTCAGTCCATTGGCGGCCATCTTTGGAATGCTCTCAAAGTCTTTTTAGCAAGTCAGTCCAAAATCTGACAACACTGGCATCATAAATTGTGCTTCTTTACCTCGGATTTAGTTAAAAAACACAATTTTCTCATCTTGTATAGCTAATGTGCATGCGTGTTCTCGAGTTGATTGAAAGGCGATGTCTGTATCTAAAAGGTGATTGGCACTTCTACCTGTAAGGTGGAACTTCCTTTCAGAAAGTGATTTTATTACACTAAAATCATGTTAACAACACACGAGAGGTCTGCACGTGCCTTAAAATGAAACCCGAACCCGACCCGTACCCGAGACCGTGTGGCCCAACCCTACCCGGCCCGAACGATACCGTCAGATTATAAGCCCGAACCCGACCCGAAATCGCTCACTATCTTTATAATTTCTTCTCCTTGCAAATACTTTTGCAATAGGCTATATTTATGTTAGCATATAGGCAACATTCGTTACAGTACTGAAACAGTAAACATACACAGTTTTAACAAGGCATGGCAGCACCTTAGTACACTAGAACAGAACGGAAAAAAGCATTGATTTACCGTTTATGCCCTGAAACTTTGCATTGTGCAGAACAGTCTGCAATAATAATAATAATATGAAACAGTGCAACAGTCCCCTCTTAAGAGCCTGAACTTGTTCAGAACGCTGAATCTTTGTGAACCCTGCGCTAAAAACAATCTAGATGCAGTGTAAAGAATGAAACAGAGCGCATGTGTCTCAGTATGCATTTTTGAAAACGTAAAGTTCTTTAAACTTGACATGGTGTTTAAACAGTGGTCCTGCGCAAGACGCTGAAGAAATAGCAAGACATGGCGCAACATTCAAAGACATTCGTCCAGCATGTGTTTACATAGGAAAACAATGGGGAAACAGAACAGATGCACGCATAAAACACGTTTGGTGTGAACAGCCCCTAACTCGGCGAAATCGAAAGGATTCATACGACTTTTCTAAATTTGCCTAATGCTTATGATATCGTACGACTGCACTCCTATGAATTCGTACAACTTTCACTACAGTCAATGATGTCGCTGGACATTGTTTCCATCTATTACGTGATAATTACTTGCTTCAGTCACACACAACAGCTTCCTATTATTTTTACACACTCTACTGATCAGTTAGGTTTAAATAAGGGGTTTGGGTAAGGGCATAATATTAATAAGCATGTCCTTAACACCTCGTGAGCGAAACTCGCGCTTACTTCCGCATTTGACATCCGGGCATTTGTACGTGATGAAATATAAATATGAACAAACTCATACAAAATCCTAGAAATCCTAGAAACTGAAATCGAAATGGGGCCCCGTGTTGGTCGGTTGCTTGGGGCCTCAGAAATCGTAAACCAGCCCCTGGAATGGTGCATTCAATACCGGACGCTTCGCTACCTGATACAGGACAACAGGCTTCCTGTATGGGATAAAATCGGGGACAGATTGGACCGTTACGGGACCATTGTAAACCCTAGCAGCAATAAACATTTCATATGCCACCTCTCTCATTTTTTAAGCCATTGTCTGTGACAAATGTAATATCTGAGACTGCCCTCATGAAAGCATCCATTGCTAAACTCTCATTGCTAAACTCTCACGCATAGTGAATACGCAACTAACGTGGACGTGCTAGCAAAAGCGACTGCTGTCTGAACAGAAACAAATCCGATCTGTCCACATATAACCTGCAGTTTGAACAAACATATTGGATTTGAGAATAAATCTGATATTTCCTGCAATGTGAACAAAGCGGGTACCAGGCTGATTTTAGGCAAGGCAAATAGTCTTTGCTAGCTTTGCTAGCTTTGCTAGTTTTGTAGTGTTTTCCCCCATAGAGCACCGCACACTTCACCGTCTATCTCTGTGTGAGTGAGCGCCACACGAGCGGCTGTGAAAGTGATTCTCTCCCAAATTGCTCTATTGATTCAGAGGCTTTCAGCGGAGCGCGAGACTGCCGGTCTTCCCGGAGCGCTCGGACAGAAATTGGTTTTATGGTGCTATGTCGGCCCTGTGGGTAATAGGGGAACACGTTACTCATCGTGACAACTATATTCTCCATCTTTCTCAGAAGTGCACAACAAATTAAGCATCGCTGTCACATATTTATAGACTGTCTCGCTCAGTTGTCATAAATAAAGCTGTAGTCATCTGAAATCTGATTCTACCTTAGAAAAACAGCTGTCAGAAGCCCAAAATTGATTGCATCTGCCAATGAAGAAAACCTGACTGATTTCCTCTTATTAAGTTCTGTTAACTGCCATTACTTCTGCTTGAGATGTGTAAAAACAGGCTGTGTTTGCCATTGGAATACTAGCATACTGCGCACTGTACACTGCCTAATATCATTAAAATAGTATGTGAAACATTATCCATTATGCAGAATTAAACATTTCAAACAGAAGCATGCTACATGTTTGTCACACAACCTTACGGGCATGTTGAATTGAACAAGGAGCGTCTAGTTCTCATTTAGGAACTAAAAAATAAAATAAAATCTTAACTCTAGCAGTCCAATCAAATGAGTCAATGAAAACTGAAAAGTCACAGCTGATGCACATTTTGGCAAATCTGAGTAGTCAGAAAATGTGTATACTGTATACTTTATAAATAAGAAGAGTAGTACGCTAGTGTTTGGAATGGAATGCTAGTGTACTGCACTGTATACACTAAACACTGGCTACTATTTAAATAATTCTGTATGTGTAAAGGTATTATGCAAGGATTAACATTTCAAACCCCTTGTTTTAAACAGTCAAATGCTACATTATTGTCACATTTTAAAGGAATAATTCTGGTTCAGTACAAGTTAAGCTCAACTGATAGGATTTTGTTGCATAATGTTGATTAGTACAAAAAATAATTTAGACTTATCCCTACTTTAAAACCAAAAATCGAGGTTATAGTGAGGCACTTATAATGGAAGTGAATGGGGCCAATTTTTGGATGGTTTAAAGGCAGAAATGTGAAGCTTATAATTTTATACAAGCACTTACATTAATTCTTCTGTTAAAACCTATTATTTGAACTGTAAATTGGTTTGAATTGTAATTTTTATATTCATTTTAGGGTTTGTTGGCATTACAAAATCATTGTAGCAAAGTTGTAAAATTGGCTATAACTTCACACAGGAAAGGTTAGTAAGTGATTTTATCACACTAAAATCATGTTGACATGCACATTGTTTACATCTTGTGGCTATAATTTTGAAATAGTGAATATTTTAACGTTTACGCATTGGCCCCATTCAGTTCCGTTATAAGAGACTCACTGTAACCCAGATTTTCTTTTTTTTTTTTTTTTTTTTTTTATTTAAGAAAAGGAGGGGCAAGTAAAAATATATGTTTATGGTAATCAATATTATACCCCAAATGCTGTTTATTTTAGCGTAACTTTTATTGAACCCGGAACGTTCCTTTAATTTAACAAGTGGCACCCAGTTTTTTTTTTTTTTTTTCTTGAAAATATATTTCAAAAACATAATTTTTAATCCACTTTTGTGTATAACACAAGAAATACAAATGGTGAAAAGTAGTATAGTATGCTATTCCAAACCTGACCAGTTTGTATTTGGACTTATAGTGATCTGTTATTGCATGCACAGAATGTATTTGATCATTTCTTAGTTAATGGATTTCCACTCCAAGTCTGTATTTAGATTGTGAGTTTGACAGCTCTCACTTTATTTTCGGAGTTTGAATTTACAGTTTAGCAGAGTAGTGACCAATAAAGATACCTCCACACATTTCTTTTTGTGAGCAATAGCTCGTGGATCTTTTTGAATCCCTCAGAGCTTTTGTTGCTTTACTGGGTATTTCTTCAACTCCCCCACCCAGCTGAGACATAATGAACCTGTCAGGCCTCAGCATGTGGTTCTGTACAGATAAACTTCTCTAATTAGACCCATGAGAGGGATTTTCTCTGAACTTCTATAAAAACCACCTATATACTCACAGAGCTCAGTGTCTGCTGTATACTGTATTCTGCAGTTTATTTGAGTACAGTAAAATACTAAATCTACTGCATTTAATGGGACTGTGTTGTGGTGGGAAGCAGGTTAATGACGACTAGAGGAGCTTCTGTCTGGAACCTTTTCTCTGTTTTAAATTATTGTTTGTTAATTCATTAAAGTAATTAAGTAAATCCCTTTCACAGATCAATATACCAAGACTCGATCAAGAGTGAATTCATCACAGTGGCTACACTTGAAACTAAAGGCAATCAGTCAATGACTTAACGGACAGCGTTTGGAATAAAGGTATCATTCCAAAGCAAACTAGTTGCAGACTGGCTTCTAATGAACCATAAAGTCATGTGTAATGAACTAGAACAAATTCAGATGAGATTTAACCAAGCAAATATTTAATGACTACAATGATTATTTTTTAGTAGAAATAGTATCAAACATTGAAAAAAAAAAATAGGCATTTATAAATTAAAGGAATATTCTGGATTCAATTCAAGTTTAGCTCAATCAAGAGCATTTGTGACATAATGTTGATTACCACCATTTACTTAAAAAAAAAAAAAAAAACCTGGGTTTTAGTAAGGCACTTACAATGGAAGTGAATGGTGCCAATCCGTAAATGTTAACATACTCACTGTTTTAAAAGTATAGCGACAAGATGTAAACAATATGCATGTTAACATGATTTTAGTGTGATAAAATCACTTACTAACCTTTTATGTGTAAAGTTATAGTCAATTTTGCAACTTTGTTTCCATGACAACATAAAAACCCTAAAACAACCATAAAAACGACGATTTAAACAACTTTACAGCTCAAATAATACATGAGTCTTAACAGAAGAATTCATCTAAGTACTTTTATAAAATCATAAGTTTCACATTTCTGCATGTAAACCCTCCAGTAATTGGCCCCATTCACTTCCATTGTGAGTGCCTCATTGTAACCTCGATTTTTATGCGTTCTGGTCAATTATGACCCAGGAGAGGTAGATCATAATTTTTAAATACCACATAGTTTTTAGTATGGGAACCAAACTTTAGGACTTTGTCAAGACTATCAAAATACACATTATAATTTTTTTCTAAAATGTTTAAATAAAATGAAGCATATATAAGCATTAAAAAAAAATTTTTTAAATCTTTTGTGTTCGCTGGTCAATTTTGACTCAGGCATCAATTGTGGCTTTACACATGATATTATGTAGATTTTTTTTTTGTACATTTATGAATATGATTATCACTTATAAACACTTCACCTACTTTTTCCCTTACTCTCTTACACACTTTTTTGACTCTCACTCGGACTGCATCTTGTTTACAAACATGCACACACACATACACATACAGTCACACACAGACAAGCACACATTCCAGTACAAAACAGACATGACAGATGTAACAAACATAACAAATGAACTAAATCAAAGGCACTAATGTCTAAAGGGGATGTGGTGAGAGCAAAAAGTTCATGCACACGTTAGTCTAAATCTGAAAGAGTAAATCGTCCACATTTTACCCTGCACCCATCTGATGCCCAACCAGTTTACAGCATACTCAAGCATCAACATTCGGCAGTTCATGCAAGTAAATAGATTAGATTTTGCTCAAAAACATAGTAAAGAAGTATTAATGTAGTATACTTGAGTTGCACAGTTGTTTCGATGAAGTTTACTTGAAAAAAAATACGTTGGTTTCATAACTTTTGACCACCAAGTTGTATTGAGCAGTTATGAGTAATAGGAAATTCATTCAAATTACTAGTTATTCTCACATTAGATGTTAATATCAATTATATATTAGATAAAATCTAAGTTATATTTAGATAAAATTTCACAGAAATGTTGATAAAAAAAAATAAACAAAAAAAAGAAAAAAAAAGATGTCTTCACATGTATCACACTGGTTTTGCTGTAATGTATATTTGTATATTCAAAGAATTTCTAATGACATAAAAATGACATATTAAATAACTTATATATTAATATATTTGTCAGTTAACATGCTAAAATATAAATCTTTTTACATTTATGAACAGTTAAGAACCTATTAATGACTTACAATATAGTTTTAGAAGAAAACCATCATGTTATGAATGATTTATAAGCTTGAATGTTCCAGGTCAAAATTGACCCGCAAATGCAAAAGGTTTATGCAGATTCTGAATGCAATAGAGGGTTAAACAAAAGGAGGGAATTAGTCTAAATCAATTTTTTGTGGTAATCAACACTATGCCACAAATGCTGTCGATTGAGCTGAACTTGTATTGACCCTCTTCATTTTCTTTTAATACGTCTATGCTGCCTTCAAAACTTTGTCCAGATGAAGGCATATTAGCAGTCATAATGTTACATATACATTTTATTAGGAAGTTCCATTCGGAGGTCCAGAACTTTAGTTCAGAAGGAAGGAAGTTCAGCAGGAACAAAGGAAGGTGCAATTTAAATATTAGAGACAGCATTGTTTAGGTCTTCCCAATATTTATTCAGTTCACATATGATTATTATTTCCAACTGTTTGGTGTCAGGAATATCACAATACACAACACTGTTTGTTGACAAAAACATTGATTTGGATAATATGATAACAATAATTCACAAACATAATATATATTAATCTATACAGTACAGACAGTGAGGAATACAACAGAGGTTATTGGTAAAAGCAGTCGGTTTGTCAATCTTAGTGAGTTTATGACGCCGTACAGGATGTTTTCCTTGAGCAACATTCTTCTTCATATAGCATTTGCATTAAACATTAACTCCCTCTTTGGTTTTCTGGTCTTAAACACAGCAAATATGTTCACACGAGTGCTTAACACTTTAGGGTGGATATAACACCTTAATGTTGATGAGAGGTACAATTCATACATCTGTTTGTATTTATCAAAAAAATAACAAAAGCATTTGAAAAGGAAAGAGTATTGTATTGAAAAAATCTATGTACTAGGGAAAACCAAATCACATTTTATCCCTGACAGATGACAGCAAAAGGCAAATTGGCACTTCGCCTCTCATCTGCCCCCTCCCCCACCCCCAATCTACCCCCATGACCACCACCCAAGAACAGTGCAGTTTATTTGGCATGCAACTCCCTGCCCTAATGGTGCCATTGGGCCCGCGTGGGGCCAGGGCTGCCCTGCATGGGTGTTATTATGATTTCACCACTTGCTTCTTCTTCTGGAACTTTCTGAACTGCGACTGGATGGCAACGGCGGCCTTCTCTGTCTCAGGGGCCTTCATGTCGATGTCGAAGTCCTCTGCGGGGACGTCCTTCTTGGACGGGTCTGTAGAAGGACATGGAATATTGAAATGATATTGGCCTATGCATTTGTTACTGTAGTTCTGATAAAACAGTGTACAGGAGGCAGAATCTAAAGTCATACCCAATAAATTCAGTCAACATTATTTTATATTGATGAGATCAACTTTTCAGGCTTGTTTCTATTTTATTTGGTTGATTAGGTTTGACCTTGAACTTTATTGCTAAAACTAAAGGAATAGTTCACCCAAAATTGAAAGTTCTGTCATTATTTATTCACCTTAATGTTGTTTCAAACCTGTATGATTTTCTTTCACGGAACACAAAATGTGACATCATTTTTATTTTTTTGTGAGCTATTACTTTAATAGTGCTCTCTGTTACACGGATCTGTGTTTTAAGGTCATTATTTTTGTACTGATCTACACTTACCTTCAAACATAAAGTCATATCATTGCACTGTCTACAAACATTATTTTCGCTGTGTAAGAAAGAAAAAAATGTCTGCACCACTAGCACCACCGAATGGAATTGCAGATTTCAAACAGCCTTCCGAATATGAATACGCCCCTGTCTGATGTTAATGGAACAAACATATAGTCCCGCCCCCAACTCGCACTATTGGTTTAGTCAGTATTGTTGTGTCTGGCTGGATGGGTTGCTCAAAACAAACAGAAGAATTTTTATAGCGCTACAGACACAGAGTATTTACAGTTTTCGAGAAAATTAACCAACATTTGGCTTACTTATAGTTGTCTCTGGGTATTAAAGAGATAATTTTAATCTTTTGGTGAACTATCTCATCATTTACTCACCCTCATGCCATCTCAGATGTGTATGACTTTCTTTCTTCTGTTGAACACAAAGATTATTAGAAGAATATCTCAGCTCTGTAGGTCCATACAATGCAAGTGAATGGTGGCCAGAACTTTGAAGGTCCAAAAAGCACATAAATGCAGCATAAAAGTAATCCATATGACTTCAGTGGTTAAATTCATGTCTTCAGAAGCGCTATGATAAATGTGGGTGAGAAACAGATCAATATTTAAATCCTTTTTTACTATCTCCACTTTCAGTTTCACATTGTTCTACTTTTGTTTTTGGCGATTCGCATTCTTTGTGCGTATCACCACCTATTGGGCAGGGAGGAGAATTTATAGTAAAAAATGACTTAAATATTTATCTGTTTCTGAAGATATGTATTTAACCACTGGATTCTTATGGATTACTTTTATGCTGCCTTTATTTACTTTTGGACTGTAAAACTTCTGGCCAGCATTCACTTGCATTATATGGACCTACAGAGCTGAGATATTCTTCTATAAATATTTGTTTGTGTTCAGCAGAAGAAAGAAAGTCATACACATCAGGGATGGTATGAGGATGAGTACTGTAAATAATGAGATAATTTTCCTTTTTGGGTGAACAATCCTTTTAAGCTGGGATGGGTGAAAATACAGTATTTTAACACTGAAAAAGTTGCACACTTCAGTTTAAGTTCGTACACAAAAAAAAAAAAAAAAAATGTCAGGAGATACAGACACAATAACTCTAGTAACTCAAGCATTTTTTTAATGCTTTAGAACCGAAGTTTGATTCTAATTGCACAAAAAGCTGTGAATGATTACTGTTGAGTCTTTTTCTGGGGTTTCAGTATCATAAAAATGTGCCCACACAGTCAAGTGTTTTAAACAGGAAGTCGCCAGCACAAAGAGCCAAGTGCCACCTACTCAAATACTTTGTGCAATTGCAGTGTGAAGTGGGGAATTATACCTTGTCCACCTGAGGGTTTGCAGTTTCCAGCTGATCCAAATTCTTGTCTCTGTAAAGAAACAAAAATGGAAAATGAATGTTTGTGCGTACAAGTTTTGGTGACTAAAACTAGTGACACCACGACACTAACTTTACAACATTTTCAGTAGCATCACCAACAGTAAAGCCAACCCAATCTCATGTGAAGTCATACGAATAGTACAAGATGATGAAATCGTAAGAAATCAAGTTGGATCGTGATAACACTGATATTTCCTTTCCTGAAATATCAGTGTTTACAACGACACAAGGGAAGCGCATGTGAGTCGCTGGTCTAGAAGTCGTAAGTTTTTGAACAATCCAACTCGATTTCTTACGATTTTACCATTTTGTAGTATTCATAAACAAAATGTATTTGGATGCCTCTAACACCTTAGCCAGACCAAAAAAATAACCATGATATTATTGCTAAAAGCCCTGTTGTGTACCACAAAAGAAATAGAAACTTCTGGGGTTTGAACGTGCATTCATGAGATTTTCCTTATTTTAACCCCTAAACCATTCCTAAACCTAACCATAAAGTCAAACCTCTTACCCTGATTTTAATTGGAAAATACGTTTTGTGTGCCACAGAAGAAAGTAAATATCAGGGTTTAGAAGAAGACGAGGAAAGCGCATGTGATTGGTTGGTCTAAAAGTCATGAGTTTTCGTACGATTTGATATCGTATGATTTTGCAATCTCGTACAAATTCATACAAATTGTCATAAGATTGTGTTGGTTAAGCTGTTTTCAAACTAGTATAGATTTTCCAGTAAAAACCTACTTTTTCTAGCAGTATAGCGCAGCGAAACATTACGGGTTCTATTTTAGTGAGTGCAACGCGCTACGACTGTGTGCAACGTCTTATCCAGTTTTCGTGAGAGCACTAATTCTAAGCACAATTTACGTGCCAGCGCAAATGGGCATGGGTGGGTGTAGGGTACTGTGGGTGTAGATGCGCAAACTGTGGGTGTATTGTATGTAAATGAAGTGGCGCAAAGCGCAATTTGCTATTTTTCTAAGAATTTGGTCGTTGTGCTAAGATGTTTCAAAACCACCTCTTAACTTATTCCAAATTCAGTTCCTGTATTTGCAGTTTGGAGATTTTACCAGCAGGTGGTAATAAAGTTCATGTCCAAATTCTGAAAGTACAGAAAATCAAATAATGTCCTTGACGATCACTGTTGAAGCCATTTGTTGAATAAAAAAATTATGAGATTTGTGTTACATTTTCTAGAGGTCATGGTTTATTTGATCAATTATTATTATTGTTATTTTTATTGTTATGTTTAAGTCACTGCAAAAGGGCCGGTGGAAGGAGAGAGTAAAATGTTTGGATTTGGTATGATTTTTATTTTTTTAACCACTTCATTATTTTGATTATATTTCTGTTTAATTTGAAGTGTAATTTGAATTTAGAAAAATATTTGGTTAAAAATGTTTAATGTTTCAATAAATAAATGTAATTTTCCAAAATCAAAATCGACCGGTAGAATTGAAGTGCGTGTGGACACAATCACCGTTAATACTAGCCATGATTTGTGTGTCAGTAGATGAAAATTATTAATAATACTTACATTCTCTGTAATTTAACGGAGCATACATCCTGAACCACATTTTCCATGCATATTCAACAAGGACGCACAAAAAATGTAAATCCATATTTTTATTCTTCCAATTCATTGCATACAGTCCATTTACACTACCAACATCTTATGATTGTACTGTCTTTGTTTATATCGCTGGTGCCCTTACAGGGAATGGACTGTATAATAGGATGGAGACGGTGCCAGAGAGGAACCTCCATTGACCTGATTAGTGCCTTGCGCGTGCGATTTCGCCAAACCCACTCACGCCTACACTTCGTGAACGCTTGTACGAAAATACCAATACTTCATGGCCATGCCCATTGACTTTGCGCTTATAGTTAAGGCATTGTGCTGCGCTTAAAATAGGGCCCTACATAATTATGTTTTAATGTCACCCTGTATTGTGAATGCAGCTTCACATCAAACAATCAATAAGTCAATAATCAAACGCCCTCCTTTTCTCGTTCATATGTAGTATTTGTTTCATTCATGTAAATGATCCAATTCAAAAAACGATTAATCGATTTCAGTGCACTGCATTTTAGATAAATACTTAATTAAATGCTTTGCAAAGTTTTCAAAAAAGTTATTTAAATGAAGGTGTATTATTTGTAGTAGGGCTGTCAATCGATAATTTTTAATGGCGTTAATTAAATCGCAATTAATCGCAAACATCAATATTTGCTGAGAAAGGCCCCCCAAATAAAATAATTCTATAAATAATGATTAAATAAATATAAATAATTATATTTAAATAATTATAATAATTATATCAATATAATATATAATAAATGTAATAATTCAGATTATTAAAATGCATTACATTATTGTGGCAGATATGTAAAGCTTTTAATAAGGTAATACAAAAAGTTGCTTTAAAAGGCAATATATTGTTTCTTTTTTTATCACTGAACTTAAGCCTATCATATGGCAACTAAATTCGTCAATCTGTTCGAGCGTCAAAGTACAAATATGTCAGATGGACGCTTTTGGAGCATCTCATTTTGGTTGTGTCGCATCATAAACTGTTTTTAAGATGCTGTGTCAAGTTAATTGTAGTTTAAAACTTATAAAAACACATCTCGAGACCCCTGCTTTAGGAGTTGCACTCTGTCCAGCTGTGTTTGAGTGCAAGAACAAAAATCCTCATCTTGTGCTGTCTGCTCTAAGTATGGTTTGTTGCCTGTACAGCTAAAGGTACGCTAACTGCACCCTCTTTATGGTCCGGGGGCATGATTAATTGCGTACATTTTTTTAAAGTGTTATTTTTCGTATAATTAAGCACACTGAATTAGATAGCCCTAATTGTTTGTTGTATTTATTGTCAATTTATCAAGTCACCTGTTACCTTGAGTTTATTCATTCAAAACCCATTATTGTTGTGCCAAAAAATAAGGCTTTGATTAAATTATAAATGATACCAAAGGACAGCTTTATATTTGAAAAAGACTTTGCCCTTTTAATAAAATTCTATGTAGTTAGCTAATTTTTGTTAGTTAGTTAGTTACTTGTAATGTAGCTAATTACATTTTCAAAAGAGTAGCTTGACGGTAGTTTAACTACTTTTTAAAATAGCTTCCCCAGCATTGGTGCATATCATCAGTGTGGCAGTAGATCTTTTAGATATTCCAAATTAATCATACACAGACAAAGAATTGAGACAAGCATTTAGGATCTCAGATTCCTCTGATGTGTCATTAGCTGATCGCAATTTAGTGCTTCATATCCTGAATTAATAACTCATTGTGTTCAATGAATTTCAAACACTTCAGAAAAGCTTTGATGCTCTGATGCTAAAGCAATCTTCCTTTCTCTCTCCCTGCGCGCATGTGTGTGCGCTGCTCGTTTTCTGCTGATGGCACTCTGTGTGTATCTGGTTACAGTGGAAAGTGTGTCATTATATGCAGCAGGATTATTCCACACATACACTGGCACAATTTAATCATATTAGTCTCTCTCTCTCTTCCTCTCTCCGCCTACCTCAATCAATTCTCTTGCGTTCTGTTCTATCTTTGTCTTACAGGCTCTGATAAACTTGTGTAATTTGCATAAGAATGTTTGGCAGAGGAAAATCTGCGAGTGTTTCACGTTGCCGGAGTTGCCAAAGCATCTGATAGATAAACCGCTCAGTTATAGTTTTGCATAAGAAGCGATGCAAAGAAATCATCCTGCTGGATTGTGTAGCGTACAGTAGTTTATGGCTGACGTAGGGACTGTGAAGGGCGCTGCTGCATAAATTACAGTCATTTGAAATGTCATACAGCATGGAGAGTCCAATGCACAGAGCACTCGGTGTGAAATTACACGATAAAATGTTCAAAAATGAAATAGACGCTAAAAACGTGAGCCCAAATTTAGGCACTTTCCCAATCAAGAGGAAATGACAGAAATATAAAAAAGAAAAAAAATGGTATTTAGAATGATGTAATATGACATCAAAGACGCTTCGGCTAAAGGTTAGGACAAATTAAAGTATGCCACTGCATTTTTATACAGCTCCAACACAAATACATTTCATTTTTTCAAGTTAAATTTCAAAAATGAAAATTCTGTCATCATTTACTCACCCTCATGTTGTTTCAACCTGTATGACTTCCTCTCTTCTGTTGAATACAAAATGTGAATTTTGAACAATATTCTGTCCACTTCCGTCCATATTATGAATGAGAAGCGGGGCTGTCAAGCTCCAGAATTGCAAAAAAAAACAAAAAAAACATCTTAGAAGTACCATAAAAGTGTTTAATATGACTTATGCACTATTTTCAATGTCTTCTGAAGCCATAGGATACATTTTTGTGAGGACAATATAAAATATAAGTCATTATTCACTGACAACCACATTTCCCTTCACTTTATGGAAAAGAGTAGCCAGGTTATTTTTCAAAATTCACTTTTTGTGTTCCACAGAAAAAAGAAAGACATACAGGCTTGGAACAACATGAGGGTGAGTAAATTATGACAAAATTTTAATTTTTACTAACCCAATGCAATAGACTCTTCCTGTCTCTCTATCTGCTTGAAAAGGGGTGAAACGAGGAACATCGCCACACTGCAGAGGAACGCTCCCCTGTTTTTAATCCTGTTTATGTGAGGAAACTCAAGAGCGAATAGCAGAGGGAGATGTTTTCCGGCAGCATCAGTACCAGCACTGTTTCATCCCTGAGTCATGTCAGTCTCAAACCACAGACCCTCAAAGCTAATGCAATTAAACTTAGATTACTACATTGGGCTCCAGGGAGGCACAAACAAACACATTAATTTGAGTGGAGTGCCAGTCATTTGTGCAGCATCGGTTAGAGTGAAGAGTTTTGTGCTGTCATACTCCAGTCAAACAAACACGGGTGAGAGAGAGATTTTATTCAGTTTATTTAGCTACACAAGCTCGATATCATGTGTAAATTTGAAATGTGTCAGAACCATTGGTATATATATATATATAGAACTGGATTGCTCATGACGTCATATCAGTGAAGCCACTGCGCCACCATATTGTTATGCCCAAACTTTCCAATGTGCCTACTGACCTAAAAGGAAATCATCTCATTTCAGCGAGTAAACATTAGTCATTCAATCACCGATTTTATATCTGAAATCTGTATGTACATCCCTACAACGCAAACATCCTTCACATGTAATTATTTATTTATTTAAAGTTGGGAATTTTTCCTGTTTCTTGAAAGCCCAAGCGAGTTATGTGTATCTATATCAAACAATGTCCACCTCTAAGAAACTTCATTGGCGAACAGATCAGCTGAATGTAAACAAGTTCACTGAAACTGAGGTAAGATACAAACAGACATTTTCAGACTTATTTATTGTGAACATCGAAGTGTTTGTTCAGAGTTACTTGTTTTATGTTTTCATCAAAAAAGTGCCTTGTTCTCGCTGTCACTTGAATAAGAGTGCGCGCTCTCTCTCCCTCTGTCACACGCGCAGAGAGGGAGACACACAAAGCAAAGCTGGTTCAAATTAAACTGATACGCTAGGTTTAAATGGCAAACGAACACATCATTTATGACATGTATCCATGTATGACTGCAGCAAGCGCTTCAATATGAAAACAGGCAAATCCCGGGCATTTTAGGCGAATTAAAAATCCCGGTATGACTTTAAGGGCCCTCCGAGGCAAACAGACATGTTGTCTGAAAAAAAAAAAAGCAAATATTACAGCTTTTCATACTTACATTACAACTTGTGGATAGTTTTGGATAGTCTCTTTAGAAGTGGCGAACTTCTAAAGAGATCGTTATAGGTCAGTTGAGGTGAAAAATGCCTTAAAAAGTGCTTGAGATTTGGTCTGTCATCTGTAGACACAGCCTATAATGAAAATAAACAACAATTCGCAACATTAACTAAATTATAATGTCTGCTTGCTAAGCTCACTAATACCGTAGAAGGTTATCTTAATTTACTGTAAGAGGCAGAAATTGTGGTCGCGGTTAAAGTACGATTAATTCGGGGCCTGGGTAACTCAGTGGTAAAGATGCTGGCTACCACCCCTGGAGTTCGCTAGTTCGAATCCCAGGGCGTGCTGAGTGACTCCAGCCAGGTCTCCTAAGCAACCAAATTGGCCCAGTGGCTAGGAAGGGTAGAGTCACATGGGGCAACCTCCTCGTGGTCACTATAATGTGGTTAATTCTCAGTGGGGCGCGTGGTGAGTTGAGTGTGGATGCTGCATTGGATGGCGCGAAGCCTCCACACGTGCTATGTCTCCATGGCAACGCGCTCAACAAGCCACGTGCTAATATGCGTGGGTTGACGGTCTCAGACGCAGAGGCAGCTGGGATTCGTCCTCCGCCACCCGGGTTGAGGCGAATCACTACGCGACCACGAGGACTTAAAAGCACATTGGGAATTGGGCATTCCAAATTGGAAAAAAAAAAAAAAACTACAATTAATTGTGTAGCCCTAGTTTGGAAACATAGGCCGCTTGTAATAGAAGTTTACCAGTCCCCCAGGTACAAGGGCCCAGAGTAATTTCAGTAGAAAACTAAAGCCCAAAGCATACGTTGGTTAGACGTGAACGCTAGGCGTCTGTGTACAGGACGCGTGACATAAATGTAGTCATTAACACAGCATTCAAACACTGAACGAGTGCGGCCTGATTTTTCTAACAGTGCTTACTCAGGACGCGCAGTATGCACATGCGCCTGGAATTACAGTATTTGCACCAGTTAGTTGGTCCACAAGGTGGCAACACTTACAACTGAGCCGTTGCTTTCACAAAGAAGTGGCGAGAAGATGCAAACACCAGTGAACAACAGGAGACGAAGGTGGAAACAACAACAGTAGATATGCACATCAAGAGCGCGTATGTAAGGAGGTCAGGAGATACCTGCATTTATATAACTCGAGTCTTAAGTACTATAAAGACATTTTTATGGGTGTAAACTACTCAAGAGAAATAGCCCATTAACTCATAGCAGTCATAGCGTGCATGTGCCAACCGCCTGTGTATGTGCGTACAGTCAAATGGAGTATACTTGGAAAGATTGAGTGTTTGACTGTATGCATACGCTAAGCATCCATGTCAAACCGAAGTATACTGTGGGCTTAAGGGTTATCAGAGAGCAACAATATCTCACTAAGCAATCATATTTCAGGCAAGGACAGCTAAACATCTATCTAAAACCATTTTTATTTTCTCGTTCCAATCAAAGCCTTGAAATGATGCCTTAATGAACAACAAATGAGCAACTTTAGAAGCAATGTGTTGGTCCGAATGAGCCCTGGGCCAGGATTCACACTTCCTGTCACAATACGTGCTGGTTTAAGATGGTCTAGCTGGTTTCCCAGTCTGGCCAAGCTGGACTTTAGCAGGTCTAACTGGTCTCCCTGCCAGGTCAAGCTTGTTTAAGCTGATCTAGCTGGTCTCCTAGTCTGGCCAACCTGGTTTTCCATTCTGATCTTCTGACAAGTAAACCATAACAATATGACCATGCTGGGACTGGGAGACCAGCTAGAACCAGCTTAGGCTGGTTTAAGCTGTTTTTTCAGCAGGGAAGCAATTTAGAAGAAGTGTTTTCACCCCACTCATTCTCTCTCTCTCTCTCTCTCTCTCTCTCTCTCTCTCTCTTTCTCCTGCTCTCCCTCCACCATATGTCTACCTCATATTGTGAGTGTTTATAATGAACAATGATGAAAATGATGATCATAATCATAAACTTCATTAGCTGCAGGGATTGGCAATGAAGCCCATGTGTACAGCACGGGGCAATTAAATTTTAAGAGAACAGGATGTTTGCTCTATCTCTATGGACAGAAGCGTTCAGACCCAATGAGCTGCAAAGGATGAAGAGAATACAGCATATAAAAACACAAACTGGAATAAAAATAAAATGTGTGACAGTCTGCCACATTAGATTTTTATTCCAGTTTGTGTTTTTATATGCTGTATTCTCTTCATTGTCATTTGTCAAGTTGAGCAGTAGCAAGCAGTAGTGTCTTGTAGGGTTTGCATCAACTAGTCGATTAGGTCAGGCAATAGTTGACATGTTGGGTCAGTGTTGACTAGTTGTGGATCACATGACTTCAGTTGTGGTGGTTGTATACAGTGACAGCAGGAGGAAATAGTTTCAGTTTTTTATGCCCCAGTCTATTATTGTGGTATCATCGATTTCAGATTTACCCGCTGCTAACCAGCACGTACAGTAAAAACGAGACAAACTTTGGTTGGATGCTTTCCATGTCAGTTGGGTGGTCTTTTCCTATCTAAGTGGGCAATACTTGGCCAGAATAAGCTACGTGAGTCTTTGCCAACCATGACGCAGGTATCATTTAAATAAATTCTGGACATTGTTAATTGTTTAAACGCAATGCAGATCCAGGCTTGCAGTTCTGTGCATTGCATTTAACTTGATGCCATGGAGATTGCCAGATAACCTAACCCTAACCCTAACCCTAGCTCCAGTAACCTCCAGAGTGGCTCTTGGCATTGCCATCCAATGCCACAGCAACATCCTCAGCATCTCGCAATTTGAGCATGTACTGCTGAGATGCCAATAAAGAATTGCATTGCTTTCTACTGCACTGACAGCTGGATTAATTAATTATACACAAATGATTCATTTCTGAGATTAAAACCCATTTTGTGAAGATCATTGAACCAAATGCTGACAACTTCCCCCTCAGCAGTGACTTATGGAAATTTCCATGCTTTCCCAAAAGTATCTTCTCCAAAAAGCTTTATATCCAGAGCTTTTCAGACCAACAGTGGGTACAAATCATACAGCTCATAGTTTTCATCTGTATGCTGCAAAAAAAAAAATCTTTATCAGTATTTTTGTCTTGTTTTCAAGGAAAAAATATCTAAACACCATTAAAGCAGGATAAGTTTACTTGAGAAGCGTAATTGTTAGGGATGCACTGATATGAAATATTTCTGGCCTATACTGATTTTAACAAAAAACTATACGCAGATAACGATACTGATATTTTGCTACTTAGCTTATTTTGTCATCAGATCACTGTTTTACTTATGAATGCTTAAATGTACAGTATAAAGAGGTACAAAAGCTTTTTACTGTTCTAACAATAACTCATTTCCAATATATTGTATATCATTTCTGATATCTCAGAAGTCAAAGTCTGCTGGTTTCAAAGTGTTTTGGATGGTTTCGCTGATCACGTAGCCTATAGGTAAGTGCCGCTTTCACAATCGTCACGTCCGTATAAGATGTTTTTTCTGCATTAACGTATGAATGAGAAATAATACAAATTCAATAGTACATGTTCTTTGGAGTGCCAACCCTTCTACATATTGTGGCTATTATTATTTCTGGATTGTGCATTTGAATTCAAAGTTTTTACAAACTGTGTTACTAATTATAAATAAAACATCCGTTTTTCATCTCGGCGTGTGTAAGGGACTCGACATGGAGGCGAAGGTAGAATCCATATGCATGAAGTTTATTACAATCAGCAAACAAATCCAAGACACAAGGCAGAGACGTAATCTCTTGAAGCAGGCAAAGTAGTCGTTACACAGGTAATCGGTCCAACCAGGCAAACAGAGCAAAACAGTAATCCAAAATCGGTAATCCAGTAAAGCAGGCACAATGGTCATAACAAGTAGGCAGTGAAACAGACAATGAGAATAACACTTGGTAAGGCAGTGAAACTGGCAATACCTCACAAAGTCACAATGGAGAAGCATGGCTATTCATATAGTACAAACAGGAAGTCACCATAGAAGAAACAGTATAGTGTCGGTATTCGGGAGAGGGATCCCTCTGGTGGGCGGCTGAAGGGATACCAGCCTTATTCGTTACAGCAAGTTTATGCTTATTAACGATATGCAGATGGTTTAAATTTGGTCAATAACTGGCTGATATACATCGGCAGCTGATACATCAATGCATCCCTAATAATTATGTACGATAATAAGACTGATAATAAGACTTTTCAGAGAATATATCTTCAATAAAGTTGTATTACTTTATTAACAAATAGTTTTTCCTTATTTTACACAATTTTGTTAGGTTTATGTTTAAAACAAGAACATTTGCCACTGAAGTAAGAAAAACAAACTTAATTCATATCTAATGCAGCTTTGCTTCTCAAGTAAATGTATCTTGTTTTAAGGATGTTTAGATACTTGTACAGGAAAACAAGACAATTACTGATTTTTTTTTTTTTTTTTGCACTGTAAAAATGCTAATTAAATGTCCCACTACCAAAAATTCATTCACAGCCACATTAAAAAAATAAATAAAAAAAAACAGCAATACAGTTTACACCTCCCTCAAAATCCTGCCGTGTTAAATTACTTTTTTTTTTTTATTCTGAACCATTTGGAGTGCTATTTATGTTTCTTTTTTTGGCAGCTTGAGTTCTTGGAGAGGGTTCCATACTGTTCTCAACATCTATTAAGAATTTAAAGGAAAAACACAGAACTAGGCCACAGACGGCTAAAGAGAGGAAAAATAACCTGTTCCGATGCGTCATATTTGAAGGCTAACAGATGCTCGGCTGAATGTAGGAAACTGGCAGGAGGATGGGAGCTCTAATGGCTGCTTTTATTTGAGCGCTACACCACCAGAAAACACTGCAGGACGCAAATACTGAATGTGTGAAATCACATGCGGATGTTTCCACAAATGATTATCTCCGGGCAGATCTCACTGTTGGATCAGATAGTGAGATATTTATGGCACAGAATCTTCTTGTATTGCACAACATTCATAATCAAATGCTTCCCTGTGTCAAAAAAAAATTAAATAATATCCTAAAGGAATGTGTATAGGATTGTTAAGTTAATTTTTAGTATCATTTGAAAATAATCTTAAAGGATCCTACTAGAATCAAATAAGATCTTACTGAATAAACTGAAATTCTCAAAGGAATAGTTCACCCAAAAATGAAAATTCTCTCATCATTTACTCACCCTCATGCCATTGCATACTTTCTTTCTTCTGCAGAGCAAAAACAAAGATTTTTAGAAGAATATCTCAGCTCTGTTTGTTTCTTTCAATGCAAGTGAATGTGACCAGAACTTTGAAGCTCCAAAAATCAAATAAAGGCCAGATAAAAGTAATCCATATGACTCCAGTGGTTAAATCCATATATATATATATATATATATATATATATATAAGCAATATGATATGATGAGGGTGAGTAAATAATGAGAGAATTTTCATTTTTGGGTGAACTATCCCTTTAAACTGAAAAATAAGAATTTTAGATTATGAAGTATTTGATTCCAATGAGTATCCTTTAAAACTACATTTTTACCTTTAATTAAGAAATAAAATGATTTCTCATACTAAATTTGTTGCCATGACGGGTGTTGTGGGTTTATGCCTGGGCATTGTAATGCAGTAGCTGTTCTGTGCGGTTTTTATCCCGCTGCTAATGTAGTTGCTAAGGTGTTCTAGGTGGTTGCTAAGATGTTCTGGGTGGTTGCTAGGTGGTTTCTTACTGGCCCAAGATAACATAGCCCCACCCCCAGGTCTCTATGACATTCTGGCCCCTAGATATGGCGCTAATTCTATTTAAATCTATGGGATTATTTTTTTTATTTTTTTTCATTTTAAGTCCGATCTCTTAAAAAAGTAACAGCACACCTCTCCTCAACTAGTAGCACAATTTGAGGTTTCATTCATGTTCGTAGCACAAACAGTTTGGGACTAAATGACATACCGAAGTTTATACGAGGGCCAGGGATTTGTTCATTACGATAGGATTGCCATTTTTCAGGGCATTTCTTTGAGTGAATATTCAAAAGGTCAGATTTGATTGTTTCCTCTTCTGAACATTATTTACGACTCAAACAAAATAATATATTGTACAGTGCAGAAGAATTTGTGTGATTTACAATATCCTCTCCAGGAATCTAATTTGTTCTGCGGTAACACACTGTTCCAGAATGCTGCGACTCATTTATGTTCTACAAATCTTCTGAAAAAATATTACAAAGGGGAAAAGAGAGTAAGAAAGAGAAAACAGCACAGACACTTGTCTTATCACACTTGAGGCAACGAGTACAAATGACTGAAAGACGCTTTTATTGACTCTTTACTAGCTTGTTATATGTACTGTACATTACTAACATTAGTGCACAATTAGTAGAATAAATAATCAAGATTGCAACTGCCACAATTTACTAATCATTGAAAGTGCCAATTGCAGCATACCATTTAGGTTTATTTCCATTCCATCAAAAGAGACATGTCCGACAATTATGATTTTTGTCATGATGTACTCCCTAAACCTGTTTTTTTATTATTATTATTATTTTTTATTTTTATTTTACCCCCATCTTGTACTTCTGTATTGATATTGTGATATTTCCTTCTGATATAATCCAAGCAAGACTGATGATGGCAAGAGCATGGACTCCTCATCAAATATTTAGCGACATTAGCGGTGACATGCAGCCTGCCTCCAGGCACCTCCCACCATGCACCTCCCTTTCCATGTATCAGAGGAGGACACCACTGCAGGGGTATTTCCTTCTGCCACCAACACGTGAAAGCCCCCCGGTCACCCTTCACGAAGAGAGATCACGCCTCACATGGGCAGTAAGATCCTATCACCCTGGAGAACAAGTTTGGAAAAGACTGAGCGCGGAATTCACTAAGAAATCTGCACTCACTGTCTGCATTGTTTTGGCACCTGATTTACTAAATAAATTATGCAAATCAGTTAAGGACACAAACACATCTAAAGTTATGCAATTTACATACCGAAAATCCTCATCTTGAAGGCTGGTTGTAAGTTTTTTAACAAGAACATTTCTTATTTATTATTACGACTTGTCATGAGATTGAGTTTGCTAGACTGTGGAGGATGAAGCAGACCACGATGTGGCATACTCCACCAGGCATCTGAACTGGCTCATTAAAATATCAAAAGTGTGCTGTGTTTGTGCTGAAAAAACGACAATTACTTAATGAAATACGCATAGTGCAGCATACAAGTATGAACAGTGTCTAGTTAAACTGGATTGTAGTTGGTTAGTGAATAAGGCAGTTTTTATCACTCAAATACCTTGCACAAAAGTGACGCTATCTATTTAGTGAATTTTCCCTTGAGTCTTGAGTCAGAACACTAAAAGTGTGGGGTCAAATCTTCCTCATGGGCACTTTAATGGTCTATTTTCTCTCAATCTAATCCCCCTGTTGCCCTAATATGCCTTCTTTCTTTCATTCATCCTTCTTTCTATCCTGTTCAGTGACATTTTCCTTTCAGAGCGGCTGCAGGGATTACCGCACAGCCAGCGAGGTTGGGCAAAGTGCTGGAGTCAGACTCGCTGTGGCAGTTTAGAGGGATTACAGAAGATCCGAGCAGAATCTGTGTTTGTTTGTCAGAATGATTATGGTTTGAGAAGAGGAAGAATCACAAACATGACTGTGAACAGCAGGCACATTAAAGTGGATGTAATTCATCCCAGAACGGATGCAGGTTATGCACCTGACATTACAGAGCGAATTTAAAGATAGAGGGGCCATTTCATGGGTTTTAAAGCAGAACGGATGACATCTAACAATATCCAGCCTAACAGTGTTGGGAGGTGCTTAAGCACACCACATTGCGCTAAGATGCCACATGTAATGAATGATCTGTGCGTTGGATATTTCCAGCGATTTTTCAGTCATACATAATCGTTCCACACAAAAATAAAATAGCAGAAATATTAGCCTCAGTCACCATTTACTTTCATAGTATGGAAAAAAGATGCAATGAAAATGAATGGGGACTAAAAATAAAATTCTGCCTAACAGAAATGGTCTCAACCAGAGCTCAAATTAGCATGTCTTTACGTCTGAGAATTGCTGTTCTCCATGGGTGGATGTAATTCACTATAGACTCCTTTAATCTGCAGATTGGGGGGATCAAAATGTTGAGAAAGATGTTGTCAGCCAACCATCCTTTCTTATAGTGCTTTCTACAACACCACCACTTTCCATGAATCAATAACAAACCCTTCAGACTCTTCTGAGGAGCGAGCGGTACAAATCCCTTCTGCCGATAATAGCTTCAGGATCTGACAGGCAGTTCAATACTGTGTACACATTGCTGATGCATCAGGGAAACAGGGCAGTGCTGAGTTGCAGGAGACTCCGGCGAGTTTGCGCTCGGCAATTGACCAAGGAAATAAACAGTAAATCTTCTCCGTGCAAAGCGGGATCCGAGATCTAGTGCTGCACTGTCAGATGTTTAATGCAGCGAGAGGAAGATGAAGACATAAACGAGCAGATGGAAAGGAACCATGTGCCCTGGTCAGGGGGGCTGTTGTTTATACGTGTGGTCCGCGTGCAGTCTGGTTCCCCCATGCGCACAGTCGAGCGTGTATTTCCTCTTTATCCATGTGGAAGATGCAGACGCGCTGGGCCGTAATGTATAAAAATCAATTGTCAGGCCTGATTACATCCAGTGTTTGCACCTCAAGGGCCAAAAGTTGCTTTTGATCTCCATCAAGTTCATAGCACATGGATCTGCTAATTTCAGATGAACTACCAAATAGATCAAGCGCATCATTTAGAGTGAAGGGGGTAACCAAGTTATTGTGTGGTAATGAGTAAATGAAAATTAATTTACTCACCCTCATGTATGACTTTCATTCTTCCGTGGAACACGAAAGGAGATGTTAGGCAGAATGTTAGATAGTTGCAACCTCAGTCACCATTCACATTCATTGCATCTTTTTTCAATACAATGAAAATGAACGGTGACTGAGATTAAACATACTGCCCATCTCCTTTTCAGTTCCAAGGAAGAAAGAAAGTTAAACAGGTTTTTAAAACATGAAGGTGAGTATGACTAGGGCTGCACAATTAATCGAAAAACTAATTGCGATTACAATTACGGCTGCCACGATTATGTAATTGTGAAAACTGACAATTACAGCGTTCAATTTAAGTCTGCTTCTGTAGCGTCAATGGTTTCTATTTACGTGTTTTTGCAGCGGTTGAGTATTCTAACCAATAACTAACTAAATGAAATGGCAATGGCCAATCAGAGCTGCTTAAATTAGTCCTCTGTACAATCAGATATGACAACTCATCCTAATGCGCAAGTTTTAAACCATCTGAATGTCCAAATGCTTGCTTTATTTTCCACCTCTGTTTGCGGTGGCACACGAAAATGAATACTAAAGAAACATCACCTGACACTTGAAAAGAAGCTGTAGAACAAGAGCGAAAAGCACTTTGGAATTATTTTGGATTCATTGCATATTGCAACGCTCGCTTTGAATGTTAAATACACTGATGTTTACTTTGATGTCTCGTCTCCTTACTTTGAATACTTTGATGTTATATACACTGCAAATGAGCAATACTACAAAACTAAAATGCTCCCGTTCTAATCAAGGCATAGACGTGGTGTAAATAATTGAATTATTATGCTGATTAGACAGGTTTGTTTTTAATGAGAGCATTCGCGAGAGTGCAGAAATTTGTGTGGAGCGTAATTGAGCTTCCATCGAAATGCAGGTCTCAAACAGTGAGTGACAGCAGTCATTGTAATAGGAGAGTTTGTCGCGTTGCTCGATTTCTGTGTACAATTTATTAAAAATTGAATAACAGTTTTGTTTTGTCATGTTAATAAGTAGGCCAATGTGAATTTGATATGTACAAAATAGCAATAAAGTAATTCAGCTTAACTGTTCTAAGTGTGTTTTGGAGGTGTAGCCAACATAAAGAATATGACATCAATAGCATATCTCAGGAATCACCGTCATTGTTATCACGTCTGCTCTAATAAGACCCATTTGCCATGCAGCTGTTATTGGTAGATTTAAATTTTTCACGAATCGCACAAACGCCAATCGCAAATGACTGTTTTTACTTTCCAAAGTGCAACCACTGAGGCCAAAAATGATCTAACGATTATCTTACATTACCAAGATCACCATTGAAGATCTAACGGGAAGAATGGTCCCCTGTCTCGCCACCAAAGGGCTTACTGAAGGCAGTAAGTAACTCTGTCAATTTAAATCGGCTATTAATAATTTTGAAAATTGAATATGTCATATTATTTACTGTACGTGGACTAATAATTTAAGCAGTAATTTAGCATTAATTTAATTTATTCTATACCATAGATATCCATTTTAAATCATTTTTATTTGGCCTAACATTAACAAACATTATTACAATATTTCATGCTTAAAAGATGCTTAAAATTAACTGGAGCGCAGCTCATATCCACCATTGAAATCTGCTACTCTGAAGAACTGCACGGTTGCTTACTTTGTGATGTCACGGTAATTTAATATTTTAATCGACATTAATGATCGCGATTACAATATCAAGGACAATAATCAACAATTATGATTCTTGCTATAATTGTGCAGCCTTAAGTATGACAGAATTTTCTTTTTTTGGGTGAACAATCCCAAAAATGTCCCATAAGACTTTAAATGCCTTGATTGTAACCCCAACACACTTTTACGAAGAAATCGTACAGAAACCTACGAGTTGGTTAAATCGTTGGGCTGTTCAAATGCGTCTTTTCCAACAGCCAATCAGATGACTCTCCCTTATGTCCTTCTAAAACGTGACAGTTTCTTCTTCCGTAAAACAAAACATACTTTTTAAGCTTCAGATCATCCTTACAGACTCTAATCGATGGTTTTGTTTAGATATGGGGTTTGGGTTAGGGCATGTACATGTCTGACACATGGAAATTTCACTTACATCCGCATTACACATCCGGGTATTTTCACGTCATATGAACAAACTTGTATGATTTCATACAATTTAGCCAACTCATTCGAATTTACGACTTCTCATGAGATCCGGTTGGTAAACCTCATTCTGCAAAAAGTCTCACAAGATTTACATGCAACATTAATTCCAAGATGGGGGCGTGTCAATTAACAATTATGAAGGTAGTAAATTGATATTGGTCATAATTACATACGTTGCCATTGTGAATGTTGACTGTACAATTTAGTCTGTATGTATTTTACTTGTTTTTCAGATGAAAAATAGCACTAAAACTTGCCAGAAAATACTACTCATTTGTCAGGTTTGCATGAGGAAACTATATTTCCCACAGTTCTTTGTGGCAGCATCCTTTGCACTTCATTTTGTTTCATTAGCTCTAAAGAAAGCTTCCTGTCTTAGTTGGTAAGTCAAAAAGTGAGAAAGAAATATGAAATTGCCCAACACGTCCATTTTATTAAGACCAAAATCACACGTTACAACTCCCATTGTAATTACAAATTCAGAACCCATAAGTAGGAACCTCCCATGTGGACATGAAGGCAGAATTTATGCCAGCTGTCAGAACACGGCCCCTATTATGGTCCAAATCCATCCTGTGTCCTCATCTACAAATCCGCTTAATTTCTCTGCACGGACAGCATTTCAATATCTACCCTGCCCTCCAAATCTGGACCTCCTGGATTTAGTCCCATGGTCTCGTTCTATAGCTTTGAAATGTACAGATTTGCTTACCAATAAACAGCAGTAGCTTTCCTCAAAATAATGGGAGGGCCCAGAGAGAAATTGATTGCTCCACTGTCAGATTTTGTAAAGACTCGAAATCAATCCATGTACTGCCGTCAACTAAGCTCACCACTGATTGTGTGTAATCTTTGTCTGATCTCATCTGTCTTTGCAGTGTATTTTGAGTAGAAATATGTTAAATCCCTGTTTAAACTGAATGACTCTAATACCTAATCAGGTAATGTGTCAGAGAAATTTCAAACAGAAGAGATTACAATCTCAAACATATCAAATCCAAATGACAGATTTTTCTAAACTGGACAGCTGTCCTGTTCTGCTCCCTCATTTTTCATTACAGATCCCTCTTGATTCGTTCTTTCCACACCATTCACTCATTATGAATGAAGATCAGGCACTATTGTTAACATCCTGTATTGTTATGAGAAGGCTAATGAGCATCTCTGTATCACCAATACAAAAATCTGTTCCGTTTCATATACTTCTGAAATATACTATGCCATTTTGTAGTATAAGTAGAGCAAGTAGTGTGTTCAAATGTAACGAAATGTAGTGTACAAAGAGTACATGGATGAAAACGCTTGTTCAACTGAAACAAAAAGTCTTGAATGTTGAACACTTTTTACACTTACTGGTCTCAGGTTACCCTCATAGCAGAAAGGAAGGGGTTATCCAGCCACAATGCTAGCTGCTCTAAAAGTTGTCAAGGTGGCAGACGTGACAACTATGGACAATTATGTGGAGAAGACGGTACCTTACAAGTGATGGAATGCTTAACCATCACCCATGTTGTGTGCATGAAATATGTTTTTAGCCATTCTTTTCGGACCCAGGTTAGCTATGCAAAGCACTTCAGTCTTTCTTAGACTGTCTTGGATCACACACTACAAGACTGAAGCTTGTCGTCCTGTGCACATTTAAAGATTCGCAGTTTGTTTTCTGTCGTTTTGCTGCAATCTGGGTTTTCTTGTAGCAGACTTGTCGTAGACTTAAAGGTGTTGTAAGCATGGGTCTCATTTAAATCATGCGATTTATTTAAATACATAGTTATTTTTAATGCTGTAGTATTGCATGTATTTAATTTGACATCAAAATGTTACATTCTGTTCTGTGTGATTTTCTTAAACCTGATCGGAATCGGAGCTGATGTAAGGACTAGGGGAAAAAAGACAGAGCATGTTTCAGTTTCTTCGTTTTACATAAGGAGGAATATTCCTGATAGATGAATACTCTATGGAGCATTTAAACCTTTATGGAGCATTTTAACTTTTTTCGGAATAAAGTCTTAACCAGATAATTTCCTTAATCACTGATGTGAATATAAACGTTGTCAACTTTAAAAGACGGATAGACGGGCTCCAACGTGAAATCATCACTGTTAGGAATTTAACACTGCGGTCAGGTTTAGGCTATAAATAAATACTTTGGAATCACGTGTGAATCGTGTGATATATTAACATAGACATTTCAAGAAGTGGAAAGTGTATATGATGTCGTATCTTAATGTTACACTTGATAAGCTCCAGACACACACAATTAACAGACACCGCAAACGAGACCATGCCCATCCAATTTATAATTACAATGTGCGCATTTTCATTCATAATGTTTACATTTTAGAAATACTGGCTGCACAGATTCATAAATTCACTGTAATTTTGGCTATGTTTATTTAAAATGTTGCTTCATCCTTGTGCCTCTTGGATAATTAGTCATATGAATATTTGTTATATTATTCGGATGAATCTGTTATTCGTTTTGAAGTCATTATTCGTGCCTTTCGTGCCATTATTCGTGCCTTTCGGCTTCGGGCACATCCCTTGTAAGCATAAAACAGTAGAAAAACAAGTAGATTTAATGTTGTCATAAAGCGGGAGAACAAGATGACAGGGGTCTTTTTTCCTGTCATCGTTCCATTATTTTATTTTTATATTTTCTCCCCTTTTTCTCCCCAATTTGGAATGCCCAATTCCCACTGCGCTGTAAGTCCTCGTGGTGGTGTAGTGACTCGCCTCAATCTGGGTGGCGGAGGACAAATCTCAGTTGCCTCCGCGTCTGAGACCATTAATCCGTGCATCTTATCACTTGTTGAGTGCGTTACCTCGGAGACATAGCGCGTGTGGAGGCTTCACCCTATTCTCCATGGCATCCAAATACAACTCACCAAGTGCCCCACTGAGAGCGAACCTCATTATAGTGACCACGAGGAGGTTACCACATGTGACTCTACCCTCCCTAGCAACTGGGCCAATCTGGTTGCTTAGGAGACCTGGCTGGAGTCACTTAGCACGCCCTGGATTTGAACTCGCAACTCCAGGGGTGGTAGTCAGCACCTTTACTCGCTGAGCTACCCAGGTGCCCCCCCCCCCCCGTTACATTATTATTATTAATTTATTTATTTTGCTCCAAAATGGCATAAAACCACCACCCCCACACCACTAGCATACACCCACCACCCGCCAGTAGACGTGCCCACTCTTTCCGAAACCCCGCTCTATAAAGATATTGTTGTACAATAGAGCACAACAGTGCCTGCCCACTTAGTCAGCCATCTGGGTTCCATTTTCCCTTAGACTTTTCATAAAATTCTTCATAAAAGAGTTGTAAGTTATGAACCAAACCAACCAGCTCTGAAGTGAATCACAACATCACAAACTTTGTTTTGAGGCAAAAAATATTTGAAAATCAGATAAAAAAATTAAAAAAACATGGTACAAAACTGTGTACTTACCGTCTTTCATAAGGGCACAGATTACAATCCTATGAAGCATTGCGAATGATGTAATTGAAAAAAAAACTATGGGAATATATAAAACTATTGATTTTAGGTTGATGATTATAAGTATAGAAACAGTATGTTTTACGTTTATTGCAATAATGTCTGATATGTAAAAATAGATAAGTAGTTTAAGGCTGAAGAGACACCGACTCATTCACATCATTCACAGTGCGTCATTGGAGTGGGCGGTCACGCCGAGGCACGTTTCGCAGAACCACACCATTGGTTGGGTGTGGTTCTCTGATTGGTGAAGCTTTCTCTGCTGGACCATGGGTAATGTAGTTGTTTAGCATGAATTCCACTATCAAAGATGATTTTTAAACAATAAAGTTGAAATAATGCAGACTGATGGCTTCAGCGGAAGCATATACAGGTGCATCTCAATAAATTAGAATGTCGTGGAAAAGTTCATTTATTTCAGTAATTCAACTCAAATTGTGAAACTCGTGTATTAAATAAATTCAATGCATACAGACTGAAGTAGTTTAAGTCTTTGGTTCTTTTAATTGAGATGATTTTGGCTCACATTTAACAAAAACCCACCAATTCACTATCTCAAAAAATTAGAATACATCATAAGACCAATAAAAAAAAACATTTTTAGTGAATTGTTGGCCTTCTGGAAAGTATGTTCATTTACTGTATATGTACTCAATACTTGGTAGGGGCTCCTTTTGCTTTAATTACTGCCTCAATTCGGCGTGGCATGGAGGTGATCAGTTTGTGGCACTGCTGAGGTGGTATGGAAGCCCAGGTTTCTTTGACAGTGGCCTTCAGCTCATCTGCATTTTTTGGTCTCTTGTTTCTCATTTTCCTCTTGACAATACCCCATAGATTCTCTATGGGGTTCAGGTCTGATGAGTTTGCTGGCCAGTCAAGCACACCAACACCATGGTCATTTAACCAACTTTTGGTGCTTTTGGCCGTGTGGGCAGGTGCCAAATCCTGCTGGAAAATGAAATCAGCATCTTTAAAAAGCTGGTCAGCAGAAGGAAGCCTGAAGTGCTCCAAAATTTCTTGGTAAACAGGTGCAGTGACTTTGGTTTTCAAAAAACACAATGGACCAACACCAGCAGATGACATTGCACCCCAAATCATCACAGACTGTGGAAACTTAACACTGGACTTCAAGCAACTTGGGCTATGAGCTTCTCCACCCTTCCTCCAGACTCTAGGACCTTGGTTTCCAAATGAAATACAAAACTTGCTCTCATCTGAAAAGAGGACTTTGGAACACTGGGCAACAGTCCAGTTCTTCTTCTCCTTAGCCCAGGTAAGACGCCTCTGACGTTGTCTGTGGTTCAGGAGTGGCTTGACAAGAGGAATACGACAACTGTAGCCAAATTCCTTGACATGTCTGTGTGTGGTGGCTCTTGATGCCTTGACCCCAGCCTCAGTCCATTCCTTGTGAAGTTCACCCAAATTCTTGAATCGATTTTGCTTGACAATCATAAGGCTGCGGTTCTCTCGGTTGGTTGTGCATCTTTTTCTTCCACACTTTTTCCTTCCACTCAACTTTCTGTTAACATGCTTGGATACAGCACTCTGTGAACAGCCAGCTTCTTTGGCAATGAATGTTTGTGGCTTACCCTCCTTGTGAAGGGTGTCAATGATTGTCTTCTGGACAACTGTCAGATCAGCAGTCTTCCCCATGATTGTGTAGCCTAGTGAACCAAACTGAGAGACCATTTTGAAGGCTCAGGAAACCTTTGCAGGTGTTTTGAGTTGATAAGCTGATTGGCATGTCACCATATTCTAATTTTTTGAGATAGTGAATTGGTGGGTTTTTGTTAAATGTGAGCCAAAATCATCACAATTAAAAGAACCAAAGACTTAAACTACTTCAGTCTGTGTGCATTGAATTTATTTAATACACGAGTTTCACAATTTGAGTTGAATTACTGAAATAAATGAACTTTTCCACAACATTCTAATTTATTGAGATGCACCTGTACCATCGATGAACAACCTCGGAGCCCAAGTTAGGTCTGTCTTTAAAGGTTTATAAGTCATCGTTGAAAATCAATTAGTCTATATAAAAAATGAATGGGATTTTTACTTCCGGAACCAGATTGTTGCGCTGTATTGAGACTGTAGTAATCAGAGATGGAGCAGGAGTGCAGAAGCACGTTATACGAGTGTTGTCAAAGTTGTCAATATCAACGGTAACAAAATGGGGTTTTTGCAAAACTGAAACTGGTTCTGAAAACTGCTTATGAAATGGAATATGGCATTTCACTCAAAGATACACTACAGTAACCACACTCTCAACTTCCTGCTGCCCTGTGAATGCACAAAATTGAAACTGATTGTCTAAACAAATAATATGACAAAAATGTTTTGCTGTATACAGAGTCTAGTACTGTCAGAGTGACAGGTATATTTCAGGACACGTATTGTTATTCACTGATATCTTTCGGGTAATATATGGATCCATAAAAAAATCACTAGCACTTTTAAAACACGAAAGGGCGACAAGTTTGTCTCACAGTGTGCGCTTGACTTAAGAAGACATGGGAATCTCTCATTTGGCTCTTCTGTGATGAGAATGTACTGCTGAAATAGGTCAAGGGAAGATCTTGAATAATTCAGGGATTGTTGCATAAAGTCTACATACAGAATTCTCTGCCATCACCGGCATGAGTGCTGCTCTATCCAGCATTTCTGGATTCCAAAGTTGCTTCGCTGGTCATGTGCTGATAAAACACATGTGCTTTGTTCAAACATGTTTGTCGGTCAAGATGCTTGAATGGGCAAACAGATTTATATGCTGATATACACTGAAGATGCGCAGTGCACCACGCGCCCCGTTAAGCCGTTTTGGTGAAGGCTACATTTAACCATGCTGTTTAATCAAGACCTGACTTATCTTTTACGTATCATTCCGACTTTTCCTGACCCTGCTGGGATGCGTTTGCGAAAGCGGCTCCTTTCCGAGCACTGCAGTGTGTTAGACGCGCCGAACGCGCACATGCGCAGCATCAAATAGAAAACGCGCGCGCTTTGGGCATCTTGAGCGCGTGGAGGGGGGCAGATGCGACCGCGTGTTTGAGTTTAATAGTCAAAGCAGTCTTTAATTCAGACCAAATTCAAAGATAAAACCTGAAAACATCGTTACATGTGGAGGAAAACGGAATCCAGCCAGCAAGGCGGAAAATATGCGAGTGTAAAACTGATGAACTATTTCGAGGTGGCTCCTTGTGCATTGTAAATAAACCGAATTTCGTTATTCACCACGCAAACAGCTTTTAACTAGAACATTTATTTTATGCAAATACAAACAATTAATTTAAAATGAATGAATCAAATTACTAAATCTAAATAAGAAAACTAATTCTATCTCTGGCATCATCTATAAACCATCTAACAGAGTCAGTTCAGTTTGATGTTCGAACCAGCTGTCATTTGTTGCATCATTTGGCATCGCGGTGATAACGCTGATTCGACAATCTGCCATTGCGCGCACGTGCAACAAAACGATCTATTTACAATACGTCGCTCGCTCCCATGCGTTATCAAACATACGGTTACATTTTTTAAAACAACATTTTGCGGTAGAGTTGCAAGAAAACATGCGCTTAAAAACCTCAATAAACAGGTAAATACGTGTCTTAAACTGTCATAATTTGAATGCAATAAACGCAAGTCTTAATGTTGCATTTTCACTTGCCACCAACACTTACAGTTCCGCCCAGTCAACAGAAAGAGAATTTCCACCTAGGGAAACCCCATTACCTCATTTCTGAAGCGTTCTCCCATTACAGTAGAGTGATGCATCGTGCATTGAGCGGTTATGGTAAGAGGAGAGCTCACCTCACTCATGTTGGATGAGAATGATGTTGGGTGGATTCGGCACGAGAACAGCAGTGATGCAGTCCTCCAGTACGCGCGCTGCGTGGGTTTGTGCGCCTGCTGGAGTTTTATACTTGGAGCTGAAACTCCCTTCATGTCATCACGTTTGCACTAAACCAATGGAAAGCTGCCGGTGTCAATGCTTCTGATGTCACCAGTTTAATCTCCTGAATAATCACCCAAGTGCACCATTGCATACTTGTGGATTTCTATTGTTCAAGATGTTTGTAATGCATTGGAATGTACTAGTAGTGCGTGTGTGTTTGTGCACAGCCTTCAATGCATTAAACATATCTTGCTTATACTGTATGTTTAATATAATATAAGCAAGATATTTTAAAATGCATGTGTAACAGAGTAAAACTTGAAATGTAGGACCGAGTAGGACCGGTTACACTTGTAATGTACCTACAACCTTAAATGCATTAAAATATCATGATTTTACTATATATTTCTACAAAAATTGCAATGCATTGACTGTAGCTATACAAGTACATTGTTCTCCTTCATTGCACTACATATATCTTTTAGATACCAGAAAGGAATATAAACAAGCACCTTCATGTGTGTACATAATTTTCACACCTGGACTTTGTATGTAAATATTGTTTATAGAAAAGCTAGCATAGATCACACTGAAATGCGTCAGTTTTCAGTTTGCATCACTGAGTTTTAAAGCAGAAATGGGCTAGTTTAAGGCAGGTCCATATTCTAACAGTATGTGTGCTGATGCACCTGGATACAGACACCGCATCTCCCCACAGAGAGTCTGGATGCAGCCCTTAACTCACTGTGGATTCAGATGAAAGCCAAGGCAAAACCTTTACTGCTGCAGTGGTTCTTGGCATAAATGGAGTTAGGATCAATACAGTCTTTAAAACAGAAGCAGGAAGATGCCTCACCAGCAAATACCACTAGTCTCACCCCTACTGAAGAGACTGGACCTTAATTAGTGGATGTCATGAGGGTTAGTTAAAATAATACTTCTGAACAAACCTGCAAGGCTTTCTTTCATCTGTTGATTATGCTATTTTTTTCCATACAATGAAAGTGAATGGAGGCTGTCAGTCCCTAACATTCTGCCTAACACCTTCTTTTGTTCCACAGAAGAAAGAAAGCATATGGGTTTGGAAAAACATGAGGGTGAGTCAATGAAAACAGAGTTTTCATTTTTGGGTGAACTATCCCTTTAAAAACCGATCATTTTCTTGTTAACATTTATTGTGCATGTTTGGAGTTGCCCAGCAGAGTGTGAAATGTGTAGAGTGTATTTACTTTGAGGAGCTAGCATGCAGTTTAAAACATGCAGTTTAAAACTCCACTGCAACATGGCAGCTCAATTTCTGGGTGTATTCCTGTTTGCATGCTGCCACCCATAAACTAACACAATTTCGAAGCGTTTTGGGGCTTGGTGCACTCGATTCGCCATCTTTATAATCGGTAAGCAGAGCGAGTTTGGTTATCACAGATGTTATCATTTCTCTGAAACAGATGAGCTCCATTAAACACGAGCTATTACTCTGTTGCCGGGGTAAAACCATCTACAGTGCTGCATCTACAGTCAAATCATATAATTGTGTTACAAATGGGGATATTTCTGCCTTTGTTCCCTTGTATTACCGTAACATTTTTATTTGTTGGCTTGTAAAATGACAGATAAATCTTAAGTCTAAGAGTCAATTGCCTTGATTTAATAAAAGATGCAAGACTCACTTTAGTGATTTTAATAGAGACATTTTAATGGAGATTAGAAATTAAAAGGCAGTCAATGGCACTCGGCTGCATGCTCTGTTGACTCTGGTAAAACAGGCCTGTGCAAGAAACTCGTCGCCATGAGATTAAAAAAATGTGAAAGCTTACTGTGTATAAATAAAAGAAAAACCTTTTTTTATCCTTTTTTTTACATGTTTTTAGTGTCTCACCACTTTAATTAAAATCACAGCCACCTAGAAGGTCACAACTCTATTCTTTACATAAGAGAATTGTGTTCAAGTCTGTATTTTTGGTCTATCCTGAGTAAACAGTGCTGCAGACAGTCCCTGTTAATGGTGCTGCCTAGTGTCATAATGTCTCTGCTGCCCTCCAGCTCTAAGCAGGAGTTTGATAATGACCCGCGTTATACTGCAGCACTTCACTACTATGTGCAGGCTGCTTTTTCTTTAATGCCTTAGAGAAGGACTGTGGCTGTGTTTTCTGTTTATATCAAAATATAGCATTAAAGGAATAGTTCACACAAAAATGAAAATTCTGTCTCAATATACAGTATACTCAGCCTCAAGTTGTTCCAATCCCTTATGCTTGCCTGGCCAAAAAATAAATAAAAAATTGCAATAAGCAAATACTTAAGAGCCTATGATTGGTACATTATTGCAGTGATTAATATGTTTCAGCTGGCAACAATTATTTTAACCCTAACTGATGCAGTGTGTAGCTTCTCACTTCTTTAATAACCATGCCGGAAGATGTATCCCATGGTCGTGGAAAAGATGTTACTTCAGTTCAGAAGGGGCAAATTATTGGCCTGCATCAAGCAAAGAAAACTAAGGAGATTGCGGAAATCACTGGAATTGGGTTAAGAACTGTCCAACACATTATTAAAACCTGGAAGGATAGTAGTGAACCGTCAGCTTTGCGGAAGAAATGTGGTCGCAAAAAAATCTTGAATGATCGTGATCGGAGATCACTAAAACGCTTGTTGAAGTCACATCTTAAAAAATCGACAGTAGATGTCATGACTATGTTTAATAGTGAAAGTAAGAGCATTTTCACATGCACAATGCAATGAGAATTTACAGGATTGGGACTAAACAGCTGTGTGGCCACAAGAAAGCTACTTGTTAGTGAGGCTAATCTGAAAACACGACTTCAGTTAGCTAGGGAGCATAAAGATTGGACTGTGGAGCAATGGAAAAATGTCATATGGTCTGATGAGTCCAGATTTACCCTATTCCAAAGTGGGCGCATCAGGGTAAGAAGGGAAGCACATGAAGCGATGCACCTGTCATACATAGTGCCCACTGTACAAGCCTCTGGAGGCAGTGTTATGATCTGGGGTTGCTTCAATTGGTCAGGTCTAGACTCAGCAACGTTATAAGTCAGTTTACTACTTGAAGGTACTGAATGACCAGGTTATCCCATCAATGGATTTTTTCTTCCCTGACGGCACGGGCATATTCCAGGATGACAATGCCAAGATTCATCATGCTCAAATTGTGAATGAGTGGTTAAGGGAGCATGAGGAATCATTTTTACACATGAATTGGCCACCACAGAGTCCTGACCTTAACCCCATTAAAAGTCTTTGGGATGTGCTGGAGAAGACTTTACGGAGTGGTTTGACTCTCCCATCATCAATACAAGATCTCGGCCAAAAATTAATGAAACTCTGGATGGATATAAACGTTGTGACATTGCATAAGGTTGTTGAAGCAATGCCACGACGAATGCGCACTGTAATCAAAGCTAAAGGCAGTCCAACTAAATATTAGAGTATGCAACTTTTTTTTTTTTTTTGACAGGCAGTTTATGTGAAAGTAGACATTTTTGAAGAATTGTTACACAGCCTTTGGCATACCAGGGTGTGTCAAGCTCCAAAAAACACACACACAAAAAAACACACAATGAAAGCACCATAAAGGTAGTCCATATAACTTAAAGAGTATGTGCTATATATTCCAAGTCAGCTGAAGCCATTCGATAGCTTTATACAACCTGGTCTCATATAATCACGATACTATAACTAAAAACCTGTACGTGCCTCGTTGTACATATCAAGGCAGTTTTCTGGTGAAATGAACACTAGAGGCGCTATAACAACAAGGACTTTTATTCATTTTCACACAAATCGCAAATAAATGGCAGATTATCAGTTCATAAAGACTTACACGCCCTCTTCCTCACACAATGCTAACTTATGACATCAAAACAACTACCATAGCACATGACTTGTAAGGCAATATATTTTAATGTTTGCATTACATAATCAACTACATTTACAAGCTTGTTCAAACACAATCAAATTGTGCAGTAACTCAACTAATAGAAATAAATAAATTCCTGACAATTACTGTCGTAACCGTTTTGAGAAAAAAAATATTATTATGAGATTGTGTTAAACTATCTAAAGGTCTTAGCTTATTTTTCAATTATTATCATTATGTTTATATTTACAATTTTATTTATGATCTAATTTAAGTCACTGCAGAAGGGGCCGGTGGAAGAAGTTGGACAGAGTAAAATGTTTAAATTAGGGTAATTTTAATTTAGAAATATATTTGGTTTAATTTGTTTGTGTTTCAATAAATTAATTATTTTTTTCAAAATCAAAATCGGCCAGTAGAAGTGAAGTGCGCACAGATACAATCACTGTTAACACAAGCCATGATTTGTGTGTCAGTAGATGAAATTAATTAATAATACTTACATTCTCTATAATATAAAGGAGCATACTGTACATCAAAATTCTGACGAGAATCGAATTTTCCATGCATATAAAAGGAGCGTGTCACTGTCATAGAAATATGCCTGGCATTCAACAAGGACGCAGTTAATGCACAAAAAAGCAGTCCATATTTCTGTTATTTTAATTCATTGTATACAATCTATTTACACTACCAACTTCTTATGAATTTGCTGTCTTTGTTTAAATCATTTGTGCTTGAGGGAATGGACTATATAATATGGCACAGGCACTGGAATAACCGGAGGAGATCGTCACAATTAAATTGCACTTGGTCCAGCCTTTTTGCGCATTGCGTGCACGATTTCGCCAAACCCACTTGCGCCTACACTTAGCGCATGTTTGCACGAAAATATCAAAACTTCATGGCCATGCCCATTAACTTTGCGTTTATGACTTAAGGCATTGCGTTGCGGTAACGCTTGCACTCTTAAAATATATTTTAAGGCCCAAAAGTGCCATTTCAGCGTAATTGATGTAAAAATGGCATTGGTAGTTTATGGCAAGAGCTGGATAGCGATTCTTCAAAAATTTCTATGTTTGTGTTCAATGGAAAATAATAACAACACACACTTAAAAAAAAGATTTTAAGATTTGCGCATTTCAATTTCATAACAAAATACCATCATAATGAATTGAATAATCTTTTATCAAAATCAATATATATATATATATATATATATATATATATATATATATATATATATTTCTTTTTTTAACATTTTATTCCAATTTTTTTTTTTTAAACTACACAGTTCAATTTGATGGAATTTTTTTATGAAATTGAAATGCGAAATTTGGGCTTAAAAATGGGCTTAAGTATTTAAATATTTACTTAAATATTTGTAATGACACTTTGGAATGCCATGAGAATTAGTACATCTTTTTTGAACTATTGATGTTGTGTATCATGTTCTACTAGAAGAATCCATAACAGTAATCCAGCCAAACATGACAGCGGTAACAAATTATTGTACATATTCAACCAAATGTTTAATTAAAGTCTACTTGTGATTACTTCTCAGTTATTAATTACACAGATAAAGCTCTATGAATGCTTAAGCCTTAATTAGGGCCATTCCTGATAGACTATCAATGGCCATTAGCAGAATACTATGAATCATCTCCAGTGCATTGCTGGCACAAAAACTGCCTACAATGAGATAACCGCAGAAAATAGAGGAGGAGGGGAAAGTGTTTGCTGGCATTGACTCAACTTGGCGTATATAGTGAACCCTGTCACAAAGAGAGGAAACCCCTTTCAGACCTCTCTTAGTGTTAATTCTTTCATTCTGTTTGCTTATCTGTGCATATCCCGACTGTTATCAGTGGTGTTTGCTAAGGTAAACATATTATTATTGTTTGTATTTAGGGTTAGAGGTTTGTTCATAACCCCTAATCCTAAGCATTAAAGGAATATTCCTGGTTAATTTCTAGTTAAGATCAGTCGACAACATTTGTGGCATAATGTTGATTACCACAAAAATTAATTTTGAATTGTCCCTCCTTTTCTTTAAAAAAAGAAAATGTCTGGGTTACAGCACTTACAATGGAAGTGAATGGTGCCAATCTGTAAACGTTAAAATACTCACTATTTCAAAAGTATAGCCACAAGACATAAACACTATGTGTGTTAACATTACTTTAGTGTGATAAAATCGCTTACTTACCTTTTCTGTGTAAAGTTATATCTAATTTTTACAGCTTTTTTGCCATGACGTTGTAATCCCAAACCCTAAAACGACCATAAAAATGGCGATTTAAACAACTTTGCAGCTCAAATAATACATGAGTTTTAACAGAAGAATTAATGTAAGTGCTTTTATAAAAATTATATACACTTTCTCTTTAACCTTAATTTTTTTGCTAATTTTAAAGAAAAGGAGGGACAAGTCGAAATTAACTTTTGTGGTAATCAACATTATGCCACAAATTCTGTCAACTGAACTTAACTTGTATTGAACCCAGAATATTCCTTTTAACTTCTGTGTGTAACTCATCCCACACCTTTGTGCATAAATGATACCTTAAAATTGTGCCGCTTATTGAAGAGAAAAATCCCATAGACTTACATTAAAAAAAGGGTGACCCAAGCCATATTTTGGGACCAGAATATCATAGAGACTTGGGGGTGAGCTCTTTTGACTTGAAACATTAACCAAAGACCTAGCAACACCCTAGCAACTGCATAGTAAAGTGCTAAAAGCAACTCAGAATACCTTAGCAACCATGTAGCAATGCCCTGACAACCACTCAGAACACTCCAGCATTGTGACAGTGAGTTTGGCACGGACATGCACCACTCACATTTTCTCCAAAAATGGTAAAAATCTAGTTAGTTCTTTTCTAAGTGAAAAAATGCATAATTTTCACCTGGTAAATGGTAAAACAAGGGGGAAATTCCCATAGACTTACACTGAAGGAGGGACCCCAACCTATATCTAGAGACCAGAATATCAAAGAGACTTGGTGTTGGCTCTTTTGACCAACCAGCAAACTCTAGCAACCACCTACTGTAAAAGCCCTTGCAACCATCCAGAACACCCTAGTATAGCGGTGGCGAGTTCTGCATGGGCAAGCACCACTCAACCTTTCTTCAAAAAATGTAAAAATCAAATGGGGAGTAAAATGGGGAAGTGATTTTCGGATCTTTACAGTGACAGCGGGTTGAGGACTGATGCCAAGTGTTCTGCACTTTAACTTTCATCAACAATGCATCGTAATGAAGTGTTAAATTCACTGTGGGCTCATTTAAACAAAATGGCTTTCACTGTCACTGAATCTTACTGAATTATTACTATCCTGTAACAACAGGAACCCACCGCTTCCTACGGCTTCCTGGGAGACTCTGTATCTTTATTTATTGCAGTATATTACTGTTTCTATGGACAGTTTTGAGGATATTTTTCCTTGCATTGTTAAGCTGCTTTACCTACCTAGACCTGTCATCCTTGAAAGCTTTAATATGTAAAAAATGTTGAGCATTACATGAGATTTTAAAGGTGATAAAGCCACTTGCAAATCTCATTGGAAGAGCAAGAGTTGTTTCTTGCTCCAAATAACTTCATGGCAACTTTACATGTGCAATACAATTTTAATAAGCCCTCATTAATGATGCAAATTATTGATGGCATGGATGTTGAGTGGAGAGATCTTCTTGACTACAGTATGCATGAGTGTGCTTATTGGACTAGAAACTTGACTAAACGAATGCTGCTTCTATTAGAGCTTATGAACATTTTTAGAATGGATTTGCAGGCTTTAAGAAGCATTAGTGATTGTTAGGCAGCAGCCTTCAGTTGACAAGTTCGACTTATATAGCAATGTTTTAGCTCAGCATTGAACCTAAAGGCATTAGCTGAGGAATCTTTCATTGGCAACATCTGGCTTATGAATTCATCTGCAAAACCCTGCTGATCAGCACAGCTTTTTCTGTTGGAAGTACAAAAATAGCACAATATTTTAAATTATGCACACAGAAATGAGCCCCAAGTGTGCTTGCCCCATGCAGAACAACAGAAGGAAGCATTTCTGCTGGCTTGTAGGGGAATAAAGATAGGTAAAAGATTGCTTTTGTGAGAAAATGTTACATTTTGAAGTCAAGGTTGAGAAAAACAGTGTTCAAAAAACATTAAATGTGAAGGGTGTAATTTATGTGCCATTAGTTTTCAATAATAAGGTTTCTCAAACGCACAACCATTTACAATTGGTTGGTCTAACAGATAGTCCCACCCCAAATGCATGCCACTGGTTGAGCCAATGTTGCTGTGTCTGACTGGTTGGACTGGTTGGGATGCTTAATCAATCAGAGCAATGTTTTGATTGTGTCTCAGAGCCACAGTGTTTACACTTTTCAAGGTATTCAACCCACAAATGGCTTACTCATAGTTACCTCTGTATATTAAGTTGGGATAGGAGCAGTGTTGGGTGTAATGCATTACTAAATAAGTAATTACTGTAATGAAATTACTTTTTCATTGAAAAAATAAAGTAAGGTATTACTCTTAATTTTTCAGTAATTTAATTACAGTTACTAATGATGTAATTGTGTTAAATACTATATAGACTATAGAACAATTCTATATAAACAATAGTGAATTTAAAATTGAAATTTAATGTCTAATGTTAAAATATATGTTTTCTAATTTAACGCAGCTCCCTTAAATTCTTTGGCCAGTTCATTAATAATTTATTTGATTTTATATGATTTATTTGAAAGAATTAAAAGAACAGTTTCATGTCTATCCTTGTATTTTTCATCTGGTCGAGGTTGATAAGGGTTTTAGAAAGTAATTAGGAATAAGTAATGCAATTACTTTTCAGACAGAGTAATTAGTACAGTAATCTAATTGCACTGTAGAAGATGTAATTAGTAGTTAGTAATTAATTACTTTTTTTTAGAGTAACTTACCAAACACTGGATAGGAGAAAGTATTTTAACATCGAAAACATTACACACTTCACCTTTAAGCATGTTATTTCCTCTCCAATCTTTTGCTCTGATATGGTAATCAAGCTTGAAAGCATGTTATATCTTCTGGCAAGACCACCCGTGTGCTTCAGTTTTAGTGGCTGCCATCTTTCTGCGTGGTTTTCCAAAACGTCATGGTGGTTCATTAACTCCTAGAGCCTTTAGCGAGAGATCCTGCAGCACTGTGTTGACAAATAAACTGTAGAGTCTGAGTCTGGCTGACCTTTACAATTTCATTTCCATGATAATTTGTTTTGGGAGAAGACAGCCATTCAAACCAATTGAATTAAGCAGCTAATTCTGAGAGATTGTTAATGGTGGGCCAAGCTCTGACGGCTTCACATCTGCCCATGCCAACAGAGAGAATGAGGAGCTCTGAAAATTTCATAGCAGTACCTATGAAGGTGCATGCTATTTAAGTGAGAATGCTTTTGAAAAGGGTTTTACTTTAATGGCTGTTCTTGGACTGAATAAGATGATCTCCTAAGCAAAGCCATTCGAGGGTATAACCACAGTGAAATTAGAATACAACCAAAAGATAAATATGTTGAGTGTCTCATAATAAAAAGAAAGGCAATGAATCAGTCTTATGAAATAGAAATTTAGTAGGGTGTGCAGCAGTGTCAGACAATAACTTTTAAATTAAGTGGCATTAATGTTTAATTAATTTGTTCCCAGGATTTTAAAACATAAAATGTGTGTCGTCCATTTATGTCAAATATAGCCATTTTAATCAATAATATACATTTTTAAGATTGAGAATTTAATACTGCTTACCCTAGAATTAAATCAACATCAACTCATATGTTATGCCATAATATGTGTAACTAGGACAAATATAGCATATGAAGAACTACTGTATATCAGATGTAACAAATAAAAAAAATGTAAAAAAAAAAAAAAAAAGAATGCATTAAGAGGACATTTTTGCCTCCATATTTGTAATTTCGGGGGAATTTTGGGTGGCATTTTTGCCCTGAGCATCTGTTAATTTTTGACCCTGGTGTGCAGTATAGGCTAAACATTATTTTTGCCTTAATTTTTTCATATGTCATTCAATAAATAATTTTCCAGCAAAGTCACTAATTCAGGCATCTTTAGCAGGCTTCAATAGCCAAAAAGTACCATGGTATTACTATTGTTTCTTAGACGTACCATGGTAATTCCATGGTTGTCTTTGAAGTACCTTGGAGTAGACCTATATGTAAATACCATGGTATATGAATGGGCAAACATGTCGAGGTCACATTTCACCCCAAAATCAAAAGAAAAATAATCATATTTAGCATGATTTACAATTATATAAAAATATTTAAGGACTATTAAGTTGTTGTTGTTTTTTTATTTTATTTTTTTATTTTATTTTTTGCATTGTGACAATATTTGTATGGCAGTTAACCACATTTACCCCTAAATTCTCATTACCATAATATATGTCGATGTTTTACTTTTGAGTTTTTCTGTAGTTCCCATTATTCTCAATGGTGATTTACATCCTAAATATTGTAATAATGTATTTTTGTTACTGTATTATAGTCAAAAATTACTGCAATGCAATGTTTTTAAAATATTACCATAATGTGTAAATAATTTATGTTATTTACTCTATAATTATATTTTTACATTACAGTAAGGAGAAACATTTAGCAATACAGTGTTAAGAACTGTGGTGCTTAATTGTAAATGTCACAATGCAAAATATTTAAATACTATCCAAAATAGGCTTTATTTTCTTTAAGTGAAATATAACTTTATATTTCTTTCTTTTGATTTTGGGGTAACCAATATGACCCAGACGTGTTCTTGACTGGTTTAGTGAGATTGTCCCAAATAAGGTACATGGTGTCATAGAGTACCATGATATACAGTACTGTGCAAAAGTTTTAAGCCCTTGTGAAAAATGTTGCATATTGAGGATGTCTTCAAAAATAATAGTTTTCTTTAACGTCATACATAGTTCAATAAACATTGAAAAAAGCTAAATCAATATTCGGTGTGACTACCTTTGCCTACAAAACAGCACCAATTCTCCTAGGTACATCTGGTTCACAGCTTTTTTTATTTACTGGCAGATAGGATGTTCCAAGCTTTGTGGATAATTTGCCACAATTATTCTATCCATTTAAGCTGTCTCAATAGCTTCTGTCTCTTCATGTAATTTCAGACTGGCGTAATGTTCAGTGGGGGTCTCGGTAGGGGCCATGCCATCTGTTGCAGGGCTCCCTGTTCTTCTATTCTATTCTATTGGCAAAAGGAAAGATTGCGATTCTAAAATGTCCTACAATTTCCTATTAACACACTAAAGCTGAAGATATAAATAACCATCTTAAGACAAATGTTTTTGTGAATCATCTATTGTGCCTAAGACTTTTGCACAGTACTGTATATGAAAGTACCATGGGATTACCATCTAACTCCATCACTATACCATGGTACCACTACAGTACTTTTTTGTGAGTGTTCACCAAGGTGTTTCATTTCGTACCAGAATGAAACTGGAAATGTTCCATAACTGCCTGGTTTTCAGGTGCACAGTGTTTGTTACATAACAGGAAGTGTCTTTGGTGTGGCCGTAATGAGAGGAAGAATATGAGCTGCTCCTCCAGCTCTGATCTGGGTGGAGTGAGGCATGAGGATGAGGAAGACTCTAAAGCTTATAACAAGCCACAGGGGAATAGCCTACAGCTGCCCATTAATGCTGCTTTATTTATTTATTTATGAACATTCATTATTTTTTAAGGGAAAAGATGAAAGCGGGCTAATATTCACAAACACTGACTGCAGAACTCTTGGCTGAGAATGTGAGATACAAACTGAAGCCAGATTTTTTACTAAAGGAATATTTTAAATAGAACCTCCAAATCATGTCTGCATCTAAAAGAGGCACACTGTTACTTCACATCTTGGAAAAGCAGAACTTTTATGTCTCATATCTAGCTTTCGGTTTGATTTTGTCTACATATTAGTGGCTATCTATCCATCCATCTACCCATTCAAGGTTTGACAAATTACAAAAAAATTTTTTACACCAAATTCAAAAAATGTATTTATTGCTGAATTCATTTGAATATACTGTACAGTATATAGTCATACATAAATATGTAAAAATAATGAATTGCTCTTTGGAAAAGTTTTTTTTAAAATGCATACACAATACAACTTAGAGCTAGCTGAACTCAAACCAACCCGTCTTAGAACACCTTGGTTATAATTGGTTAACCAGTAATTGGTTAATTAAAGAACATTTAACTGGGAGAAAAGGCTCAGAACTGTAAGATTTTATGGATTTTAGTGCCATATAAATGTGAGGAAAAGTGCTCATGAATAGAAGGGACTTAGTAAGATTAATTTAAAATAGATAGTATTGATTGACCAAGTGATTAATTGCTTGACTGATTAATTAGCAGCACAGGGATCCGCCCTAGTTTCATGGCACTTTACTTTATAAATAATGTCATTTTGCAGTCTAAACAATTTTCACCCTGTGGAGAAGAATCAGTGATTTAGATGAACTGTTTAAGTGCGTTATGCTCCATGAAGCATGATGTGTCACATTCGATGGTCCTCTTTAAACATTTCTCATGAATAATCCGTTTTAATTGTGAGCATCTATAAAAAGGGAAGTTGTTACAGTCAAACCTGCTGTTGCAATGCAAGCATCTGATGAAAGCAGTATGCCCATATAAGGATGTACAGTGATATTGGTAAATAAGGATGTGATGTGATTTGACCATGACCCGACACCAGAGGATTTGTTTCGTAAAATGAGGACACGGATGACTTCCAGCAGATCTTCAGGCCCTCCACCGCCATCAGTTTGTCCAAGCTGATCTGGCATGTTGGCATGTTAAAGCCCAAAGACTAAAAAATGTGAGTTCATAAGTTCAAACATACATTGGCAACAAAAAATATGCAGTATGTAATACACAATTCCAAAGTTTTCTGGAAAAACTGGATCACAGGTAGAAAAAAACTAATCTAAAACATAATATATATTGGCCCCCCAAAAGCATTTGGAAACTCTTAAGGTGCTCTTAAAAATGTATGAATTTCATTGCTTTGGAAACAAAATATGAAATCAAGTGGCTCTTGCAAACAAATAATGTTACACCTTTTTTCAGAACTTCACTCTTCTGAGAAATTATTACATTTACATTTAACTAGGGATGTCCCAATACTGCGCACATGTACTTGTACTCATGCTTGTAAAAATGCTCCGATACCATAAACCGATACCATCTGATGTACGAATGCCATTGCATAAACATTCAGCGCACAAATTAAAATCACGTTATTTCCTAGTGTGATTATCAAACTGCAAAGGCTGCGATTTAATGAGATAAATATATACTGTAGTTTGCATGTGCTGCATGCTTTAAATTGAATAGATCTTGTTTTAAGAAAGTTTGAATGTAAATGTGAAGCCAGCTGCTCATACAAAGGAGCTCTAAAACACCATCATGAGCATCGCAAGCTCTGTTTGTAGCAGATGACAGCAAGCAGAGCACTAATTCACATTTTAGCGTGCAACACATACAGACTACATACTTATAGCAGCCTTTTGCGGTCTAATAATCACACTGGGTCAGGTTGCGACCTGCTTTTCAGGAGGTGAGAAGCTACCATCAAAAAAACACAGAAACAGAAAGGGCTTCACTCTCAAATAAAAGCTTCCGCCAAATTAAAACCTCAATTTAAATGGAAAAAAGTTTGACATAAATGTATCAATAATATAGTTATGTAATATTCACTCACTGTTAAACTACTACTAATAATAATAATAATAATAATGATGATAATAATAATAATAATAATAATAAATCAATATCATTGTCTTATATTTAAGCAATATCTCACATCTGTGATGCTCTGTTGTGAAGCACTTTATTTGACAAAATTAACTCCAGTGTTATATTTTGAATTGTGCTGTGAGGTTCTGTATAAAAGCTCTTCATTTTATAAAAATATTACAACATTATTTTGAAATTATGTTCTATTTTCCTTTGATTACAGTTTTAATTTATTTATTTATTTATACCCCATTTTGATGATAAAATTGAAATAAACTTTTGAATATGGAATTCAGAAAAAATAAAACAAAAGAGAAGCATACGATTTATACAGCAAGTATCAAAAAGAACTATCAGTACTGGTACGCATTCTCCAAAAATGGTATCGAAGCATCCCTACTTTTAACCAACTGGTGCCATGTTCATTGTTAGTGAATGCATGAAGTCTGTTACCTGAAAGTTCATGTTTATGCCTAGGTAACTACAGGCATAGTTAATTTAGCAACTTTAACTATGGATATATTCCAAGTTTCACGACCAGAAAGTATGTCAATATGTTTTATTTCCATTTTGAATATTATATATAATGTTTTATCGTTTGAAACTTAACAAATTTATTTTGTGAAATGTTAAGTGTGTTTGTGCTATATTAAAATCTGGTTTGATATTTTGTTATATAATCCAAATAAAATCATACATTTTTCAGTAAGGCTTAAATGTCCAAATACTTTTTGGTGCCACCGTATTTAATATATTCCCAATAAAGCCAATAAATAATTTTGTGCAGATGAAGATCACAGTGTGTGCTAGTATTTCCAGCCACTGCACATATGATTTTGCAGTCCATCGGCTCTCTTCTGTAATTACACTTACAATTATAATTTTATGTACAATAACATCATATGTGCTTCTACTGACTCTAAATTCCAACATAAATGTTCCTTAGTCAGTTTTAGACTCTAAACGATGGTTGCATGCATGTGACTGCTTAGATCATCTTCATAAAAGCCATTTTTTGCACTGGGCATCTGAAAAACCAAATACATGAGTCAGATCTAAAGTCTTGCCAAACAGTCATGCTCATGAAATTTATGGAAATATTAAAGTCAACATAAAATGGCATTCGCAACCATTTTTATATGACATACACTCACTGAGCACTTTATTAGGAACACCTGTACACCTACTTATTCATGCGATTATCTAATCAGCCAATCATGTGGCAGCAGTGCAAATCATAAAGTCATGCAGATACCAGTCTGGAGTTTCAGTTAATGTTCACATCAACCATCAGAATGGGGAAAAAATATGATCTCAACCGTGGCATGATTAATGGTGCCAGACGGGCTGTTTTGAGTATTTCTGTAACTGCTGATCTCCTGGGATTTTCATGTACAACAGTCTCTAAAGTTTACTCAGAAAACTGCCAAAAACAAAAAACATCCAATGAGCAGCAGTTCTATGGAAGGAAATGCCTTGTTGATGAGAGAGGTCAACAGAGAATGGCCAGACTGGTTCGAGCTCACAGAAAGGCTACAGGAATTCAGATAATCACTCTGTACAATTCAGAATGCACAACATGACAAACCTAGAGGCGAACGGGCCACAACAGCAGAAGACCACATATGGAACTTTATAGGACCATAGTGTAAAGTGCTAAATGAGTGTATTTCCTAGTTAAATGTGAAAAAAAATTTAGGTGGGGTTTGATTTTATCAATTGAGAATTGATTGGATTGTGAAAAGTGGCCGTTCAATACTAGAATGAAGTGAGAACTGATTGTGAGTTTACTAAATTTTAATCAAAGACTAATAAGACCAGAAATGTGTATTAAGTAAGAAAGGTCCATTTTGATTTCATGTTGACTTTAAGCTTGACCTGAGGCCTCACCTGATGTTTGTTAGAATAGTTTGTGTGTCAGATGCCACCACTGGTGTCTCGTACTGTAAAGAGAAGCAAAGTTTTCTACTTGTCTTTGGAATGAAGGTTTACAGCACAGAGTTCTTCACATATGACAGAATATTCATGCTTTGCTGAATCCTTAAATTTAAAAGACATGACAGTGCGAGAAAGAGAAATAGGGGCTTCTTGATTTGCCTTGAAATGTGCAGAGCGGCGTTCCCGAAGATGTGTTTGTTTGTTTATACTGGAGTCTCACCACCACGTCCATCTGTGATGTATCCCCGGTTGTCCCTACCTCTCATATTTTCTGGCATCCTGTTCTGTGATTGTGTCCTGAAAATGAGCACAGATTTATCAGTAAAGCCACTCACAACAACAAGGCTGAGAGAAAAGTTCATCAAATTTACATTAGCATTTTTAAATCACTCTTAAATCCAAAAGACACACTGGAACTCATTGGCTTTCAGTCATCTCTTACCTCCTGACCTCCTCTTGGTAATTTGATTCTGTAAAAGCAGCAAGAAAAAGAGTTAAGACCTGTACTTAGACCAGATGATAAGACCAGAATTACAACAATAATTGGGAGATTAAACCTGGGTTCCATCTAAAATGTGTCCAATTTAAAATCCAATGTATAACCAAAAGCTTTTTGCACTAAATGCTATAAATAAAACAACAAAATGGAAAATCCAGAGATTTCGTTAAAAGAATATTTCGGGTTCAATACAGGTACATCTCAATCTACAGCATTTGTGGCATTATGTTGATTACCACAAAAAATTAATTTTGTCTCACCCCTCATTATCTTGCAGTAAGACACTTACTATGAAAGTGAATGGGGGCCAATCTGTTAACTTTTAAAATACACACTGTTTTACAAATATAGCCACAAGACGTAAACAATGTGTGTTAACATGATTTTAGTGTGATAAAATTGCTTACTAGCCTTTTTTTATTATTATTATTATTATTATAAACTTAACATTTCTGACTTTAAACCCTCCAAAAATTGGCCCCATTCACTTCTGTTGTAAGTGCCTCACTGTAACCTCGATGTTTTCTTTTTTTAAAGAAAAGGGACTAGTCAAAATACGTTTTGTGGTAATCAAAATTATACCACAAATGATGTTGATTGACCATAACCTGCATTGAACCCAGAATATTCCTTTAAAGGTGCATGCAGCTTTTCCTCTATAAGACTGATATGTTTGGAGTATTCATTTCATATGTGTGTTATTTTAAACATTTTCCAAGAACATATTCTACTATCACTATTTCTTTCTCTTTGAAGGTTTAGCAATTAGCACAGAATAACCGAGTGTACCTTTAACGCCAATAAATTAGTTTTATGCTCAGAGCTCATGTGTAAGTACATTGTCATGAAAAGGTCAGTAGAGAACCATCACACTTATCCTAAGTTGGCACACTGTACAGTATAGTGCAAGTAGTATACAAAACACTCACTTTTTCTCTTACTCTTCTTGCGGCATAAAATAATTCCAATGATGAGAAGATACAGGAGAGCAGCAGCACTGATGGCCACGGTGACTGCGATCAATATCGTCTGGTCTCTTACAGTGGCTTTGACTATGGAACCTTAAACAGACAAAGGAAAGAGAGTCAAGCATCATGTTCCTTTTGTGTCAGCCTAACAGGTCAGCAGACTTATCCTTGCAATTAACTCTGAATTTAATAATGAATTGTCATGGCGGACACCAATTTTCATTGGTGTTTGCAGTGCCTTCTAGCTGTTGCTGATGGCAATTGCTCTGAGTGGGTTGAAACGACTGTTCTAGGTTCAATACAAGTTAAGCTCAATATGCCAAAATGTTGATTAGACAAAATTATTTTGACTCACCCATCATTTATTTAAAATATAAGATAAAACTGCAGTTTCAGTAAGGCACTCACAATGGAGCCAGTCCATAAGCATTCACATACACACTATTTTAAAAGTATAGCCACAACACATAAACATTATACGTGTTAACATGATTTTTGTGTGATACCGTGTTTGCCATCATCATTATTTAATCAATTTTGATTATTGATTAAACATGCAAATGAGGTTAAATGATCTTACCAACTGTAAGAAAGACAGTGCTGCTTTCTGGTGTACTCAGGGCAGGAACTGTGGCAAAACACTGGATAGAAGAATTTATGACTGCTGTGTGCTTCAACGAGCAGTTGGAGTTAAACAGATTTCCCTGAGCTATAGAGCTGCTATTGCAGTTTCCCACTGACAGCCCATTTATGGACCAGGACATGTTGGGCTCTGGAAACCAGCCCACGGCCTGGCACTGGAACTCCATTTGAACTCCTTGCACTTCAGTCCGATTTCCACCTATAATCTCCACACTACCACGTTCTGGAGAGAAACACAGTAGAATGTATGGTCAAAAGTATGTGGACATCCAGCAAACACCACACCCGTATGTGCTTGTTGAGCATTTAACTCATAATTATGGAGTAGCTCCTCACTTAGCTGCTAATCCATTTCTTTACGGACCTCACTGGGTCCACAGGGTCATTGTTAGGCTGATACAAAAAAAAAAGGGAAAGCACACAATTCTCCAGAACAGTTCTTAAACTATGGGTCGTGGTCCAAATTAGGTCGCATAACCATACATTTTGGATTGTGACGTTTTTTTAGTCTTTCATCATTTGATATTGAGGCATGCTCTCTTTCTCTGCAATATCAATTGAGGTCTGTAAGTCCATACAGTGCAAGTGAATGGTGACCAAAACTTTGAAGCTCCACAAAGCATATAAAGGCAGCATAAAAGTGATCCAAATGACTCAAGTGGTTTAATCCATGTCTTCTGAAATGATCCAATCAGTTTTAAGTGAAAACAGACCAAATTGTAACTCAGTTTTCACTGTACATCTTGCCATTGCAGTCTTTAGGCACGATCAAGAATTTAAGCTGGATTACACTTGGTGCCAAAGCAGAGTGCTAGATGACACTACGAAATGTAATCGAGCTTGAAATTATGATCGCCAAGGAGTCTGCTGATGTCAAGATGTAAAGTGAAAAAGGAGTTATATTTTGGTCTGTTCTCACCCATAACCAACTGGACAAAATCTCATGCAGCGCCTGCGGCTGCGAAAATTCTGTCAGAACAAGATGAAAAGTCGTTTTTCGAGTAAGACAGGAAAATAGTTAAGAGTTGATGTGGTGAAGATAAGCAGAAATATGAGTACTGTCTATCCAAGTGTTGTGTACAAACAGTTGCTCTGTACTGTTGTGTGTCATGCAATTAATTTTTCATAGTCCAATTCTAAATTAATAGAAAGACATCAGTATCATGAATAATGGTCAGCTTGACACTAATTTATTTATCTTTTTTGTTCTTTTGAAACATTATTTACAAATGTATGAACAATTTAACATGGTCATCATAGTTTCTATGAAACTTCATATTGTATTTCCTTCAAACTGTAAAAAAAAAAACAACTAAAAAAACTAAAAGGTTCCCACCAGTTTTATCTTTTTGGAAATATTTTTATTTTATTAACCATAACTGTATTAACTATGGTATTTTGGGCAGAAACTACTGTATGGCTGCCATGGCACATTTTTGTAGGGGTTACACAATATGATAAGATTTTTTTATTTATTTCTACAATTTGAGAGAATGCATGTTTGTATGCATGTGCAAATGTGTTACAATTAGTTTGGTAACACTTTACAATAAAGTTTCATTTGTTAACATTAGTTTACAACATTAGTTTACATGAACTAACAATGAACAATCATTTTACAGCATTTATTAATCTTGGATAATGTTAGTTTCAACATATGTTAACACATTTTTTTAAATCAAAAGTAGTATATGTTAACATTAGTTAATGTACTATGAACTAACATGAACTAACAATAAACAGTTGTATTTTTATGAACTAACATTAACAAATATTAATAAATGCTGTAAATATATATATATATATATATATATATATATATATATATATATATATATATATATATATATATATTTTTTTAAGTTCATGTGTAATGAGTGGCTGCTGGCAATGATGAAGACGATGACGTGAAGAACCCAAGTGCAATTTTATTGACAAATGTGATATCCAAAAAAAAAACTAATTACAAACGTGAAACATAAACATGAACTTGACTTGACTTTGAACTTGACTTGACATAAACATGGCTTGACATAAACTGACAATGTTACATTCACAATACCTGACCAGGGACACATGACATGAAACAGGAAATAGAATACAAAATAAAAGACATGATATACATGAACACACACATAAACATTACATCATGATACTTACTAATGTTAACGAATGGAACCTTATTATAAAGTGTTACCATGTTTTGTTTTGTTTTGTTTTTTTGAGTCTGTGAAAAACAGTAATGATTTCTGAAAGAGTCTATATCACAATTGTTTTAGTCATAAAAAAGTTAATAAATTAACATACAGCATGTAGCAAATTCAGTTTTGTAAGTGTGGGTCCCAGATAAACGCAAAATGTCATATTGGGGTCCTGGGCCGAGAACGTTTAAGAACCCCTGCTCTAGAATATCACTGAATGCTTTAGAATTAAGATTTGTCCTCACTGGAGCCAAGTCAAACTGGTTAATTAGAAAAGGGTGTCTACATACTGTACTTTTAGCCCTGTATTGAATCTCTACAAACACACTCGCTCAAAATCTCTTCTTAAATCTCTATGGATATGTTTGTTTACTTTGATGATGGTTTGGCCCGTCTTAGAACATGGTCCAGTTTAATTAAGAAGTAGATTATTATTGATTGTCTGCACTTGGAGATGTAATTGTACAATTTCCCTCAGGACAGCAGGACAGGTGAATGTAATGATTCAAAGGTGTGGCAGTGAACATTTTGGGTTCTATTTTGCCTTTTGTTTCACTTTGTACTTATTGTGGATGTCCATAAAATCTTCACTGTCAGGTCTTGTAAATTAAACCTCCATTCTCTTAAATGTACTACAGTAATGAAGCAATTATGTTAATGTATACGGCTGCCAAACTCCTCTTCATTCATCTTGGCCTTGTATTGTTGCATTTTCAAGTTGAAATTAAAAGGAAACTTTTAGTACTAATAAGGGCTTTAGTTAGTGAAGATATTTCTAGCTGTAAAGATTAATTCTCTGTGCATGTTCATACTGGGCTTGGTTGTAGCCGAATTTTATGTGACCATATATATATATATATATATATATATATATATATATATATATATATATATACACACACACTGTATACTATATATATACTGTATATACACACAGACACACATATGTAGGGATGCGCACCTGTGTGTCTGTTGACGAATGTCTTCCATTTAAGTGCATCGCGGCAAAGCTTACCCCAGCTCCCCTCTAGATTCAGCCCTGCTCTCCATGTAGATTTAAACAGCTTGTAAGTCAAGTCAAGTCTTTTTTTTTTTTTGTATAGCGCTTTTACAACACACATCATTTCAAAGCAGCTTTACAGAAAATTATGCTTTAGCAGAAAAATTAGCTCTTATATATTAATGTCTTCAAGTCACAATAGTGCGGTAATTTTAAAAGGCCACTGATATAACTGGTTTCTTTATCTCATGTGGTCATGACCAACTTTACACATATGTTTCAAAATTACTATTCATTTCTTAAGGAGTACAACTTTAAAGAGAAACACCTCACTGTGTATCTACACCTTTAAAAATTGAATGAAGGAGAGTCCTAAATATTGTCTTCAACAGTAAAAAGCATTGACTGATAAATTTCTGTTTTTTGCTAAATGTCTAGACATGTCCCTCAGGCATGTATATGTATGTACATACATACATATACATACATACAGTATAGATATACCGTGTGTGTGTGTGTGTGTGTGTGTGTGTGTGTGTGTATATATATATATATATATATATATATATATATATATATATATATATATATATGTGTGTGTGTGTGTATGTATATATATATATATATATATATATATAATTTCATGAGTTCAATCATATTTGTTAAGCTATATGAATTCATCAGAAAGTTATTTGAAATATCAGACAGAAAGACAAAATTTCAATAGTTAATTTTTGTGAAAAATAATGAATAAACTGATGATATTTAAAGTGTAAAGGCATTGCTTTTATATTGTGTCACTGGTGTAATTGGACAATTAAATACTAAGATGCTTAATTTTAAATGAACCCATTTTTTAAGGTTACCCAGAATAACATTTTGCTAACACTATACAATAAGTTTTCATTCGTTGACATTAGTTAATGCATTAGGTATCATGAACTAACAATGAACAATATATTTTTTACAGTGTTTATTTATCTTTGTTTATGTTAGTTAATAAACATACAGTTGATCATGTTAGTTCATGTTAGTTCATAGTGCATTAACTAATAGTAACATATACAACTTTTGATTTTAAAAGTGTATTACTATATATTGAAATTAACATTAACTAAGATTAATAAATGCTGTAAAAGTATTTTCATTGTTAGTTCATGTTAACTAATGTTGTTAACTAATGTTAACAAATGGAACCTTATTGTAAAGTGTTACCAAAATTTGTATAATTAAATGTAATAATAAAATAGCAAAAATCTACGTGTCGTAGATCAAAACCAAGCATGGGAATTGCATGCTGATTAAGCTGGTCTTTTAACCAGGGAAGCACAATTGTTGTTAGATTGTGCATGGAAATGCACTTATTTTAGAGGTTTATATGCATTCTGTGGCATGAAGCATGAGTGGAAATGAGTACAAATAAAACGTAAAAAACTGCTCACCTTGTACAGACAGTTTTGCCATTCGAGGGTCCCCACCCAAAACCTGACAGGTGACTTCACCAGCATCATCTCTCTGTACAGTGCTTATAATAAACTCCCACTTAAAATTTCCAGGCGTGGTAAGATTTCTGGCAGAAAAACGTTCCATACTGTTCAACACCCCCGTTCCCATAATGGTGAGAACTAAGCGTCCGTTGACCATCCAGGTCATGACAGATGGGGGCAGAGATGTGCTGCAGTTAAAACGAGCTTGTGAACCGCGGAGGACAGCTGCATTTTGAGGCTCTAGTTGCACCTGAGCGGCCACTCCTGCAGTGCAAAACACAGTCAGTTCATTAAAACTCACATGCTTTTGTTTATCTTCTCTCTGCTTAGTTTGTTTAGCCTCATGTTGTTTCAAACATGTATGATTATCTTTCTTTCACTGAACACAAAAGGAGATGTTTTGAAGAATGTTCACACTTCTCTTTTCAGTGCAACAAATTCATATAGTGACAGGGGCCGGCAAGCTCTGAAAAAAGTAAGAAAGTCATACCATTTTGGAACAACACAAGGGTGAGTAAAGGATTACATAATTTTCATTTTGGGGTGAAATATCCCTTTAAATGTTTTCCTGGAAAGCAAAAGACAAATGTTTTTTGATAAAACTTGGTGTTTGTTCTGTACTTTAAAACTGCAGTGATAAAGTGCCTGTTCAGACTTGCAGCAGTACTAAAAAATACACCATTTACATTGTTGAATGCCTTCAGAAACAAAGAGAAAGGGGGCCTGGGTAGCTCAGCGAGTATTGACTCTGACTACCACCCCTGGAGTTGCGAGTTCGAATCCAGGGCGTGCTGAGTGACTCCAGCCAGATCTCCTAAGCAACCAAATTGGCCTGGTTGCTAGGGAGGGTAGAGTCACATGGGGTAACCTCCTCGTGGTCGCTATAATGTGGTTCTCACTTTTGGTGGGGTGCATGGTGAGTTGTGCGTGGATGCCACGGAGAATAGCGTGAAGCCTCCACACACGCTATGTCTCCGCGGTAACGCGCTCAACAAGCCACGTGATAAGATGTGCGGATTGACGGTCTCAGACGTGGAGGCAACTGAGACTCGTCCTCCGCCACCCGGATTGAGGTGAGTCACTACACCACCACAAGGACTTAGACCACATTGGGAATTGGGCATTCCCAATAGAGAGAAGAAAAAAAAAACAAACAAAAAAAAAACAAAGAGAAAGACCAAATTAACGATCATGTAGTCTTCAGTAAAGTTCTCAATGAAAATCCATGAAATGCACTCTGCTCTGGTTTCTCCTCTCTTTAGAAATAAAATCAAGATGCATAATTTCGAACCAACTAAATATTTTAGAGATGAGCAGATCTAGAAATAATATATTCACTTTAAAAATGTCTATGACTTTGTACAATGTTAAAATGATTTTATAATCATGTTATAACAACATGTTTGTTTCCATTCTTTTCATTTAATAATTTCTATAAAAAATATTTTATACATTTAAAGAGTTTCAACTTGATTTTCTTTATCAGTATTTAATTTAAAAAGGGGTCGAACTTTGGCTCTATTTTTGATTTTTCACAATTAAACTAAAGTTTTCAATTTTAGTAGGAAGTTTATTCAAGTGAAATTTATTTTATTAATCTCAATGACTGTTTTACTGTCCAAAATTGAACAAATTCCCTTACATTTCCAGAACGTGGGAACCCTGAAGAGATTAATATGTAAACTCACCCTTCATCATCAGAAGAAAAAGCCCCAGTCTGAAAAAATCCATGTTTCTTGTCACACCAACATCCAAACCCTAAAATAAATAAAAAGCATTTAGAAACCCATGGCAATTGATGGGATGACCAATTCTGAAGCTTCAAAATGAATGCTATGTTCATTTGATTCTCTTCAAACCTCAGTCAGGAATTTTGTTTTTCTAGGTGTGTCTTTGTCATGAACATTTTTTGGTTTGATTACAAGGTATGCGTAGATTCTTTGCATGTTTCACAAACCTCAGATTATTCTATCTCTTTTTTATAATCAAACTAGGAAAATATTAAGTTCTTATAATCAATCTAGTTTAGCAGTTCTGTTTAAAACATAACTATTATATTATTAATATCCACAATGCTCCTGCCTCATTGGCTGGAGAGTCTTAAAATAAAATCTTTATTAAGAAATTATGATACTAAACAGTGTCTGCACTCCCTTATGAAATAATTATGTAATCTTGCTACTGTAAAAGAGTTCAAGCCCTTTATTATTACTACAATATTTGTTCAGTACACCATCTACAACAGCATCTACTAGGTAAATAGCGACAGATACATTTTTAACATACATGAAAAGTGAAATTAAATATTATTATAGGAAGTAAACTTCAGTATTAGTATACTGTGCCTACATTAAAAAAAGTTCCAGGGTTTTATCCGGGAACATTGTTCTTTAGATTACCTATGTCACCTGTCTGCCTATATGGGAGGGCCAAAGTCCACCTGCTTGCCTTTCATCTTAATCAAGATCAAAGAGAGACAAGACTTCTATTGCATCTCCACACAGTCGAAACCCATTGAGCCATTCTTGCATATGGGTGCTCTAGATCAAGTGATAATTTGAAGTCAGTGATTAATTACGTGTCAAATAAATGGCCTGTCTACCCAAAAGATTCTTCTGGGGTCTATGAGCCTATAACCCATCTGTTTGGGCTCACATGAGGTTGTAACTGAATGTATTTTATTGAAATCTTACGAAAGAAATGGATAAACGCAGTTTCAATGATACAATCATTGTTTGTTTGAAAAGAGAAGCACTGACAATCAGTACTGTGGTCATTCCTGGATCTTACCAGATATACAGTGGGATCCAAATGTCTGAGAGAACGTTAAAGGTGCACTCAGTGTTTTTTTTCCTCATTAAAAACGTTTAACTCCTAAAGACATTAATTGTAATTTTGCAGTATATTTAGGAAATCACAACCACTCACATTAAAATGAAGACTCCAGTCATATCAGTAACCTTATAAAAGCTGTTTTATTCTACATTTGCAGTTTGGTTTTAGGCCCAACTCTACAGAAACTGCAAACTGTTATTTTTTGGAAACGTAAGATGTTCTTTAGATCAGGGGCATGTTGTATGAGCAGTTTTTATTTACCTGAAAAAGGTATTCAATACTGTTTACCATGATATTCTTCTGTCTAAATGAACTGCTTTTAATTTTTGTAATCAAACATCTGAGTGGTTTGACTCTTACCTATAAAAAAAGAGAGTAATGTGTGATTATTGATCGGGGGGGGAATTATCTTTTATTAACAATAAAACTAGGAATACCCCAAGGTTCAATTTTAGGTCCATTGCATTTTAGTTTATTTATAAATGATTTGCCAAATTGCTGCCCAGATATTAAGTGTAAGCTTTCTGCTGACGACACCATTTTTTACACGTCAGCTAAAACACCAGCAAAAGTAGCTGAGATTTTAAATGCAAACTTGGAGGGGATATCTCAGTGGCTCCAAAATAACCACCTCACTTTGAATGTCAGAAAAACAGTTTCTGACATTCACACACAGCATGTGTTTCTCTAATAGAAAACAAAAAGGAACAATGAAAATTAAGATACAAATAAAAAAATTGCAGAGGTAAAAGAATTCAATTTCTTAAGTATTACTTTAGATTCTCAGTTCACATTTGATAGACACGTAAAGAAACTTTAAAAAAAGATAAAGATTAACTTTCATTGTTTCAAATATATTAGACAGTGCATTTCCAAGCAGGCGGCTTTTTTTTTATGCATTCAGTGATTTTGTCGCATATTTCATATTGCATTACAGTTTGGACTCAAACAAGTGAATCCACAGTAAATCATATAATGTCACTTTACAATCTGGCTTTAAAAATCATGGACAATAAACCAAATCAATCATCACTGCAATATTTAACAAAACAACATTTTCTTAGTTTTAATTTTTTTGTATAAATGTACATAAAAATTTACATAAAATTGGTGTATAAATGTATCCACAATAAAGCCCCACAGGTATTATGTAAATTGCTAAATAGACAGAATGGTAGTAGAACAACAAGGAGCACAGTGAATGGTAACTGTAGGGTTGACTATCATAGAACAACTCAGGGGCAAAGGGCCTTTTCTGTGAAGGGTTCCCAACTCTGGAGCATGTTACCATCTGAAATAAAATCAATAACAGACTAAAATCTTTCATAATATTGGTTAAGCGCGGGTTTAAAAGAAACCAGACCTGTACTAATTTTACTATATGTATATATATGTATATATATGTGTGTGTGTGTGTGTGTGTGTGTGTGTGTGTGTGTGTGTGTGTGTGTGTGTGTGTGATTAGTTTATATTGCTTGATTTATGTAGTTTTTAGTGAAAAAAGCCTATCTAGGGACCTGAGATGCAAATTAGCATGTGCTATAATTTTTATGTACAATGCATCTTTTTAAATTTTTGTACTGTCCCTATACAAATAAACCAATATATAAATAAATACAAATTGTACAGCATTCAGAGAGGGACATATGCAAACAGGTAATGATAACATCATGCCTGAAACGCATATTCCTGTTCAACACATGTATCACATGTACTGTTGCCCTTAAGGAGACATTTGGTTTCTTCACCTACATGACAATAAACGAACTTTAACTTAGATTTGACTGTTTGTGCCACCAGACATCACTCAATCACTGCAGATAAACACAAACCAAACCCTTAACTGGAATGTAAATTCCAGTCAAGCAAACTGTGTAAGATTTTATGACTGAGTGGACCGGTTTTTGGATAATGAAGAATACAAATGTACTCAACTTAATGTTGTTCCAAATCTGTTTGACTTTCTTTATTAGATGTTAGGAAGAATGTTAGGGGCTGACAGCCTCAGTCTCCATTCACTTTCGTTGTATGGAAAAGAGCAGCGAGTGTCAACATCTTAGAGATTTCTCCTTTTGTGTTCCACGGAAGAAAGTCTTTTGGGTTTGTAACGGCATGAAGGTGTGTAAATGATTACAGATTTTTGTATTTTGGGGTGAACGATCCCTTTAAGTGTATTCTAGGGGGTATTGGGATTTCGCTTTTACTTTATTAAATGTATAAAACATAAATTACGACTTATTAAATACGACTCATGTTTTGCACTGCAGTTATTTCTTTTGAACTCTTCAACATATTGTCCTGAACTGAAACGTTCAGCGAAGCAAAAGCACTTTTATACAGGACCTTGAAAGACAGAGACACTGCGTTTAAGGTCTTAGAGGAATAGTTCACCTAAAAATGAAAATTCTCTCATCATTTATTCACCCTCATGCCATCCCTGATGTGTATGACTTTCTTTCTTCTGCAGAACACAAATGATGATTTTAGAAGAATATTTCAGCTCTGTAGGTCCATACAATGCAAGTGAATGGTGACTAAAACTTTGAATCTCCAAAAAGCACATAAAGGCAGCATAAAAGCAATCCATACGACTCCTGTGGTTCAATCCATGTCTTCTGAAGCAATCCAATCGGTTTTAAATGTAAACAGATCAAAATTGAACTTATTTTTCACTTTATATCTTGCCATTGTAGGTTCTAGGCACAATCATGATTTCAAGCTCGATTACACTACATCTGTTTGCACACAAAGCCAATTGGATCGCTTCAGAAGACATGGATTAAATCACTGGAGTCTTATGGATTGCTTTTATGCTGCCTTTATGCTTTTTTGGAGATTCAAAGTTTTGGTCACCATTCACTTGCATTGTATGGACCTACAGAGCTGAGATATTCATCTAAAAATCTTTGTTTTTGTTCTGCAGAAGAAAGAAAGTCATACAAACCTGGGATGGCATGAGGGTGAGTAAATGATGAGATAATTTTTATTTTTGGGTGAACTTTCCCTTAAAGGGTTTAGGAACGTGTTATTCAGGGATACTGCTACAGGCAGGCTTCAGGCAGATGGTAATACCGTTGTATTTTATTTTTATTTTTTTTCTTCTCCACATCATGAAGAAAGTGTTTGGCTCATGATGAAAATAATTCTGTTACATTTGTTTGTTTTTATCCGGTAGTATTTTGACGGATACTATCAATTTTTTCAGCCAAGATACATTAATATGACAAAACAGACGAGTACTGAGTACAAAACTGAGTGATGGGCTGCGTTGCATCCGCAATGACTTTGCTTTTGTCGCTCTCTAGTGGTGTAAAAATAAAAGCAAACGACCGATTATCAGTTGTTTTAGATTAGAACATATAAACTTCTTAATTTTAGTGAAGAGATGTGTGTCATTCAGCATGGTGATAATAAATTGACTTAATGAAGAGTTTGCTGTCTTTTGGAAATCTAACAAAAATGAACCCATTTGCGGCCAGGGGGCATCGCTTTTATTTGCCCCATATCAAATTTTGACAATCAAATCAGTCTGTTCTTGGAGATTCTTGCGAAATGGTCCGTTTATTTGTGATGATATACAATTACATGACTTTTCTATATTCAAAACATAATGTGTGTATTTATTACGTTTAATAAAACAACTGATGTAGTGTGATAGAAGTTTAGGCCTACATGAAAATATATTCAGTTTGACGTAATTACATCTCATATATGGTAAGTGTGTGTGTGTGTGTGTGTGTGTGTGTGTGTGTGTGTGTGTGTGTGTGTGTGTGTGTGTGTGCTGTAGGCAGACTGAGGGAAGCTCTTAAACACAAACAGCAGTATTGTATGGAAAAACCCCTGTGTTGCAAACAGGAAATCATCTATAGGACGGGGGAGGGGAATCCCCAAGACAATCTCAGACCCTCACTGTGTTTTTAAGGCACTAAATATCAATATATAGTCTTTACATTCACTGCTGTGTCCCTCATTATGGTCTAAAGTTACTGACTTCCAACTGTTCTTTTGTTATTCAACTGATTACATCAATTGTCATTGTGATTTCACTACAGTTTGAGGCGATAAGCTTCATCACAAAAGAAAAGTTGGTCAGCCATGATGATTGTCTAAGAAAGATGCATGTCTAAGGAGTGTCTTGGAACTGTTAAGGCAATCTCCATTGTGATACTCGATCACAGCAGGTTTCTGTATCCTTCTGTGAAAATTAACCACTGACATTGGCCTCTGGTGGCTACAGTTTTGTCATATATGTTGTGTATTCTGTGCATGTTTTTGCCGAATAGCACAGGTTTAAATAGAAATAGACATTCTTGATTGATTGCTTAAATATCATAAAGAAGTTAAATAAATAGGTAATGTATATATATATATATATATATATATATATATATATATATATATATATATATATATATATACATTATACTATATATATAAGTCTGCGACCACTAGTAAAAATGTTTATATTTTGCATTTTCTTATTTTATACAACATTTTTCACTACAGATTGTATTATCAGCATAACATTTTGGTTGATAAATTAAGGAAGGAAAGGAGTTAACATGGTCAAATTCACAGATTTGCTTGTATTTGATTAGTGACCTTAAAAATCCTGCAAAATCTTACATTTATTCTTCATTTTATGTCATAACTTTTGTTTGCTTTACTTTTTTTCCAAATTCCTAAAACTTTATTTCCAGGTTTGATAAATTATAATATTTTATATATATATATATATATATACAGTTGTGCTCAAAGGTTTGCATACCCTGGCAGAAATTGTGAAATTTTGACATTGATTTTGAAAATATGACTGATCATGCATGTCTTTTATTTAAGGATAGTGATCATATGAAGCCATTTATTATCACATAGTTGTTTGGCTCCTTTTTAAATCATAATGATAACAGAAATCACCCAAATGGCCCTGATCAAAAGTTTACATACCCTTGAATGTTTGGCCTTGTTACAGACACACAAGGTGACACACACAGGTTTAAATGGCAATTAAAGGTTAATTTCCCACACCTGTGTCTTTTTAAATTGCAATTAGTGTCTGTGTATAAATAGTCAATGAGTTTGTTAGGTCTCACGTGGATGCACTGAGCAGGCTAGATACTGAGCCATGGGGAGCAGAAAAGAACTGTCAAAAGACCTGCGTAACAAGGTAATGGAATTTATAAAGATGGAAAAGGATATAAAAAAGATATCCAAAGCCTTGAAAATGCCAGTCAGTACTGTTCAATCACTTATTAAGAAGTGGAAAATTTGGGGATCTCTTGATACCAAGCCAAGGTCAGGTAGACCAAGAAAGATTTCAGCTACAACTGCCAGAAGAATTGTTCGGGATACAAAGAAAATCCCACAGGTAACCTCAGGAGAAATACAGGCTGTTCTGGAAAAAGATGGTGTGGTTGTTTCAAGGAGCACAATACAACGATACTTGAACAAAAATTAGCTACATGGTCGAGTTTCCAGAAAGAAGCCAATGCCACAAAAAAGCCTGGTTACAATATACCAGACAACACCTTGACACGCCTCACAGCTTCTGGCACACTGTAATTTTGAGTGATGAGACCAAAATAGCTTTTTGGTCACAACCATAAGCGCTATGTTTGGAGAGGGGTCAACAAATATTGTGGCCCTTGAAACAACCACACCGTCTTTTTCCAGAGCAGCCTGTAGTACTCATTGACTATTTATACACAGACACTAACTGCAATTTAAAAAGCCACAGGTGTGGGAAATTAACCTTTAATTGCCATTTAAACCTGTGTGTGTCACCTTGTGTGTCTGTAACAAGGCCAAACATTCAAGGGTATGTAAACTTTTGATCAGGGCTATTTGGGTGATTTCTGTTATCATTATGATTTAAAAATGAGCCAAACAACTATGTGATAATAAATGGCTTCATATGATCTCTATCCTTAAATAAAAGACAGTTTTTCTGCATGATCAGCCATATTTTCAAAATCAATGCCAAAATTTCACAATTTCTGCTAGGGTATGCAAACTTTTGAGCACAATATATATATATATATATATATATATATATATATATATATATATATATATATATATATATATATATATACTGTGTATACACTCACCTAGCACTTTAATAGTAACTCTATGTCTTAATAAAGTGCCCGACATGGTCTTCTGCTGTTTAGCCCATCCGCCTCAAGGTTCAAAGTGTTGTGCATTCTGAGATGGTATTCTGATCTCTGCAATTGTACAGAGTAGCCTTTCTGTCAGCTCGAACCAGTCTGGCCATTCTCTGTTGACCCCTCTCCTTAACAAGGCGTTTCCATCTGCAGAACTGCTGCTCACTGGATCTTTTTTGTTTTTGGCACCATTTGGAGTAAATTCTACAGAATGTTGTGTGTGAAAATCCCAGCCCATCTGGCACCAACAATCATGCCACGGTCCAAATCACTGAGATCACATTTGTTTCCCATACTGATGGTTAATGTGAACGTTATCTGAAGCTCCTTACCCATATTTGCATGATTTTTACTGTTGCCAGACGACTGGCTAATTAGATAATCACATGAATAAGTAGGTGTACAGGTGTACCTAATGAAATGCTCAGAGAGAGAGAGAGAGAGAGAGAGAGAGAGAGAGAGAGAGAGAGAGAGAGAGAGAGTGTGTGTGTGTGTGTGTGTGTGTGTGTGTGTGTGTGTGTGTGTGTGTGTGTGTGTGTGTGTGTGTGTGTGTGTGTGTGTGTGTGTGTGTGTGTGTGTGTGTGTGTGTGTGGATAGATAAATCTACAGTTTATTTTGCTGTAGCTCAACTGGTAGGGCATGGCGCAAGCATCACCAAGGTCATGGGTTTGATTCCCAAGGAACACACATACTGATAAAATGTTTACCTTGAATGCACTGTATGTTGTTTTGTTGGATAGATGCATTTGCTAAAGACCATTGTAAATGTATGTTACATCAAACATAGCAAACAAAAGACAAAGGATAATTTTTTTTTAGTGCATAACATATTAAACCATGGTAGCATAATTTTCCAGTATCAGATGTAATTAAAGGGATGAAGAGAGGTATACAGTGATGTTCATACAGAAAAACACTCTAAATCTCCTTTAATGCATCAACTCCATATATCAACGAATCAATAAATGCTTTCATTTATAATGCTAAATCTGTATAACAGACAGTTCTCTGCTGACGAGCTCCCTCTGTCTGCTCCTCTCTCACTGACCCCTGCCGCATCTCACAGTTATATATGTATAATCTGGGCTTTACATGCATGTCCAGATGGGCAGGCAGCCATTCACCTAAGTGGAGAAATCCACTTACTGATCCATACAGTCACTGGGTCACACTTGCTCTTCTATAACATGTATGTTTGTCTGTACTTGTAGTGTTTATCTTAAAAGGATAGATCAATGGAAAATGAACATTCTGTCACCATTTACTCATCATTTACTCTCATGTTGTTTTAACACCCATTTGAATTTCTTTATTCTGTGGAACACAAAATGAGATGTTAGGCAGAACATTAGCCTCAGTCACTATTCACTTTCATTGCATCTTTTTTGCACAATGAATTCAATTGTGACTGAGAATCTCCTTTTGTGTCACAGAGAATTTTCATTTAGGGTGAACTATTGTTCTATTTTTATATATATTTTATATTTCTAGAATTCACCATCCTACTGTGCAGGTCTGTGTTTGAGTGAATAGTCAAAGCTAAAGGTAGCTTTAATTAAATGAGCTTTAATTAAATGACTTAGTTGCGATTAATGTTCAAGTGGGCAATATAAAGCAAGATGATTGAGCAAGATGTTGTGGCAGGTGGTAGGATAGAACCACAGGAAGAGCTGCCCCTCAAAGAGGCTTTTGTTCAAGCTACTGGAAATACCTCAAGGTGACCGGAGTATCTTAATCTCACTTATCAAATGCATCCCACTGTAAATCTATTCAGACTGAGCCTAACAATGCATCTTTAAACTTTACGGAACAGAAAACGTTTCCTTTACAGACATTTATCTTGATAACCACCAAAGTTATGTGGAATCTTACTTATAGCCACCACTTTAAATAATATTTTATTTAATTCACTTCAATTTACTTAAAATAGTCTTCAAATAAATACATAAACAACTAAATGACAGAACGATTTTGAAAGCTTACTTTTTGTGAGTAAGTTTTGCTTTTCCTCACAATCAATTTTGCATTCCCTCACAATAGTTTTGCTTTTCCTCACAATAAGTTTTGCATTCCCTAGCAATACGTTTTTTCATTCCCTCGCAATACGTTTTGTGTTCCCTCACAATACGTTTTGCATTCCCTTGCAATAGTTTGTGTTCCCTCGCTGTATGTTTTGAGTTTCCTGTCAATAAACTTTGCGTTCTCCCGCAACACGTTTTGTGTTCCCTCACAATACGTTTTGCATTCCCTTGCAATAGTTTGCATTCCCTCGCTGTACGTTTTGAGTTTCCTGTCAATAAACTTTGCGTTCCCCCGCAATACGTTTTGCATTCCCTTGAAATACCTTTAGCCATCCCTTACAAAAATTAACCATTGTTTTAATACAGTAACCATAGTTGAACTATGGTTTTTGTAGTAAAACCACAGTAACCACAAAATGTACCATGGTTTCACTACAGTGACCCTTTTTTATCCATAATATTCATGGTAAAACCATAGTAATAATAAAGTAAAACAAATATTATGGTAATACAAATCGCAATCATTCTGCCCAAAAAGCATGGTTAGTTTTATTATAGTAACACCGTGGTTAATTTTTGTTAGGGCATTTATTTGTTTAGTTTTGGGTGGAAAGCATGGTTTACTTTACCACAAATTAACCTTGGTGTTACTATAGTGTACTGTAAATTTACATACTGTGGTAAAACCATGGTACATTTTGTGGTTATGGTTTTTCAACAAATATCATAGTCCAACTATGGTTACTGTTTAAACCATGGTTAATTTTTGTAAGAGATGGACAAAGATATCGCGAAGGAACCCAAATTAATTGTGAGGGAACGCAAAACGTATACTGCCAGGGAACACAAAACATATGCCAAGGGAACACAAAACTATCCCAATTCCCAAACCATATCCAGGGATCTAAATGTCCTACGTGTGGGTGATCTCTTTTGGCTTGGTCTAGTAAGCATCCACCCAGAACACCTTGGCAACTGAAAAACAACACATTAAAACCATTCAGAGCACCTTAGCAACAACACAGCAATGCCCCGGAAACCACCCACAACACCATGGAAGCAAGTTTTACCACTTATATTTTCTTCAAGAAATGTCAAAATATAGTTAGTAGCAATAATCACTATAGCAACTACAGCATTTTGTCAGAAGGGTTCGAAACATAATTAGTACAGTAATAATGAAGTGTGTGTCTTACAATTTCAGTTTTGAACACTTAAATTCCATAGGCAACTTTAAGTTTTATTGTCCTGTGAGAAACATTGGCATTCTTCTCTGTTTAAAATAAACACACATACAGAGCTAAATTATGTAGGTTTTTAGCATGTGAACCATTGCAATAAACATGAGGCCAAACACTGAGGACATTCAAAAGGTTGTCTTGACTTGTATGGACCTCATTGTACACTTTCTAGTGTGTTTCTCTTAGTGACGCAACCACATGCAGACTGATCTCATTCTCACATATGTTTAGTGACTTTGAGCAGTGTAATCGTGTGCTGTACAGATCACTTTGGTGCCCCTTTCCTCCCTGTCTCAGCTCTGCTGCAGCTGGAGTTTAAGGATGGCAACAGTCAGAGGCCCTTCATCTGAGACCTGTTATCTGAAACTCATCGGCCACACCCACTTACACCCACCCCCACCCCATTCCTGAATAGGCACACACGTGCATGCAGAGAACTTCTTCGTGAGCAGGACGCCAAGACTTTCCCGCCTGAATGCTCTGCCTATAGAAAGGGGGGTAATGCTTTCATGGGGGAGGGGACCAGATGGGATTTACTATGGCCTAGCTGTGAAATCGCAAGGGTCTGAACGAGGAGATAGTAGTGTGGTTAAGAAAGGGATTGATTTTTATGATGTTGTGAACCATGTGAAAAGTTGGACATCAACTTTCTTCAAAATAAAGGTTCTACTTAGAACCGAAATGATGGTTTTACAGGCTGATGCCCTTAGGAAACATTTTTGAAGTCCATAGGGAACATTTTGTCCTATAGTTAGATACAAAACATTTAGGAAACCGTCAATATATCCAGTAGGGTTTCACTTTTACTCTATTGACAGAAAAAGCAATACGCTGGCCTGAAGAACCTAAAACATAACGATTACGAACTTTTCAGTCTTTAATTAAGAACCATATAGCCAACCCAAGAACCCTTAAGAGCAAAAATAAGTAAATATATGGTTCATGATAAGGGAATGTTCTTTGTGGGAGCCAAAAAACAGCAAAGAACCATTTAAGAACCTTATTTTTATGCATGTATGACAACACCAAGCTGATAAACACATGTTTTAGGTTAACACCGTTCAAACGACTTTAACAGAGCAACATTTCTGAAATCCATTTACTGAAAAGCATCTGTTAGGTAACAGAGCCATTACACACACAATTTCCCTACAAAGGAATATTATTATCAGATATACACTGTGTTTGATCTGTGTGTATATGATAGGTAAACATGCTCTGTGCAGTGTATTGATGTATGCACATGTTATTATGCCATGTAAAAGCTGCTTAATGTATTGGTTATTTTTTTTACTGTGTTGTTGTTACATGCATATAACAAAACATAGCTTCATGTGCATAAAATTCACACATACAGTATGTGCAAAATGGAGGTGAATTTTGTCTTTGCTAAATCTGTACTCATGAATATAAATGTATTGTTTTTGTTGTTACGTAAATCCTTGTGTATAAGCACTATATGTTACTGTGGAATTTATAAATTCAAGTGAAGTCTATTTTTTTTATGTTGTGGCATTGGGAATATTTTTTCCTCATCAATATTAACATCAGAAATAATTATTTTCGCACATAAACCAGCAAATTAAAAATCTAGATAAAAGAAACAGCCCCACCAGCACTGATATGTAGCATTTTGAGCAATGTAACTAAGTGGCGCAGCTTTTATAGGAAGGGGGAAAGGCTATCAACATTTTGTTGGTGTAACAGGAGAAATGTTTCTGTCCGGTCGCCATTTTCTCTGCAAACCTTTTCATGCTTGAGGGGCTTCAATAACACAAACACCTTTGCGGCATATTTCAAATCCAGCCCCCAAATAAACACGCACACATCTGGAAACCATGATTAAAAATAAAAAAAATAAAAAATAAAGCCCATATTGCGCAACAGCTATGGTCTAGTTATTTTGAAAAATTAAGAGATGAGAATATGGCTTTGGCTTTCCAAACATTTTTAAACAGGAAACAGGGCTGCCTTGCAAGCGCTTGACGACAACTGCAAAATAATCTTGTAAATCATTGCAAAAACAAATAATATCCCAAGTGATTGGCATGCAAAACTGTCCACACAGGTATCTTGCTATGATTTGAAAATGTGCAGTGGGTCTCCGCAGGCCAATCACTGGGAGCAGGAGGTGGAGAGACGAGTTTGATTACCCTACTATGGACAAGGCTGGTCTCGTGAATATAAATCGAGCAACATGACGTTAACTCATACGGCTTACCTGATTGGCCGAGAGGCAGACGTTGACAAGGGGGCGCAAGTCTGTTAATTAATGAACGAATCCTACTATGAGCGAGGCGTAGCTTATGAATATTAATGAAGGTACGTGACTGGACGCTCTAGGAAGGTTACCGTGTTACGTCAGCGTAGCCTACTTAATATTCACGAGCTATGTCTTCGCCATAGTAGTATTTCAAAATCCGCCGTCTGTTTCGCGCTATGATGAATTGAATAGGGAAGAAGAAAAAGGAGGAGGAGGAGGAGAATCCAATCCGGTTTGAGCAGGTTTTTGTTTCGGAGGAACATTAACGTCTTCATACACTGATCAAACCTACTGTGTGAATCTTTTACCGTGCTCAACACACAGTGGCTGCTGTTTTTCAGCGTTAAATCCTTGCATCTGGTATTTCAAACCCTTTTTGTGCTTGTACAAATCCACAGCCATGCCTAAAAGGAGCAAAGTAAGTAGCGCAATGGTTTCTTAATTTATCGAGGCACCATCTTTAATAGAATATGCAGTATTGAGGAGGAAAAAAGAAAAGTGCACGGATGCATTCACTGTGCACGCAAATTTTCTTTTCCCCCCCAGTTTGTAATGTTAAGAAATTCGTGTTTGCAAACTCGTGTTTTAATGAACGCGTGTTTTGATTCGAGAACGCGCGACTGAGATTTTTTTTCTGCATTTAGAATTCATTTAAGCGTGCTTGTTTTGCATGCATACGGACAGATGCGCGATGATTTGTGTATATATTTTGTGTTTTTTTGTTGTTGTTGTTGTTGTTGTTGTTGTTGTTGTTTATAATTAGATGGGAAGTCTGTCTACATTGATCAGACAAAGGGGGTGTAACGATCTTAGTTTTCGTTTGTGCAGCTTACAGTCTCATAGCCCAAGGCTGTCGCGCGCAAAGCGGCACATCAAATTGTTGCATCGAATATTTATTTTTATACATGCCATTTTTATTTTTAGCCACGGTTTCCAGAAATTGCACATGCCTGTCTAAAAGCAATGATCGGTTTGTAAAGGCTTGTTTTTTAGTGTCATGGCTGCCCTTGAGCTCAACCCGATGGGTTAAACTCGCTATATGGCTTTGAACATGCAGTGACAGACGGTGCAATATTTCATCCGTGCATTAGGGATTTAATTCCTGCGTTGGGGCTTTAATTCGGCGACTAATGCATGTCCGCATCTCGAAATACTCGATCGTGCAAGTTCGCGATTATGCAATGGCGATATTTTTACACATCATAGCGCCACTGTTTGGTGTTTCCTATTATTCACATTCTCTATTTTCGTTAGAGCTTTTTTCCCCCGTGCACCTCGGGATGTTGGGTTTGAAAGTGAATGGCGGGAATGCCATTTGCGGTGGGGTGGGTGGGGCGAGCGCAAATCTCTATTAATCAGCGTCGAATGAGTCGCTGTGCATGAAGGGGGCGGTGCACACACACGGCTGCAATGCAAACGGACGGGGCAGCAGCACAACATGGACGAATGGAGGAAGAACATAAACACTGATGCATTGCTGTGTGGCTATGGGATGGAAAAAAAACGATTTACCGTGGTCTAACTAATGCATTCAGCTATTTATCTCATTAGACCCAAATAAAGAGTGTTTATTTCTTTTATGACTTTTGTTACAAAATGCATGGATTAATTTGGATTTAAGAGAATAACATTCTCTGTTTTTCCCTCCATAGGCGAACAATGATTCTGAAGTCTCTGAGGTAAGCAGAACTCCCTCTTTAATGCGTGAAATACATAGTAAGGCCTGATGTCAAGTCAAAATATAATACACTGTGGTTTGACTATGTTTAACCTTGTTGTTGTTTGCTTTACAGCCTAAAAGAAGGTCGGAGAGATTGGTAAATGTGAGTATTCGTGTTTTTAACACTAATTTGCAGTCATTCAGCAGATGTGACTATTATTTATATTGTTTGTTTATTAGTTGCGGTGTTGGGTGTAATCTGATTACAAAGTAATTAGTTACTGTAACAATTACTTTTAGTCCAAAAAAAGTAATGTAACGCATTATTTACATTTTTTTCTAATCAGATTACAGTTACAGACTTTCAATTAATTTAATTACTTTTAAGTACATTATAGGGTTATGCATATTTAAAATAAAATTATTTATGTAGAATACAAGAATTATGGCCGCGTAACGAGTCCTTGTTAAGGAAAAATGTGAGGTGCTGAGTGAATGACTTGTATAAATACAAACATTATTTAACATTTGTTGAGCAGAAAGGTGTTTTATAAAGTAACTTAAGTAATTAGTAATGTGATTGCTTTTTCAATGAAGTAATTAGTAATCTAATTACAATTTTAGAGAAATAATTAGTAATTTGTATTTGATTACTATTTTTGAGTAATTTACCCAACGCTGATTAGTTGTAATAATTCATGTGTTATAACTCTTGGGTTTTTAGAAACCTGCAGCCCCAAAGGCGGAGCCTAAGCCAAAGGTAAGGAAACTATGTATTATAAATACTACTAATAATATTAAATACAAACATCTACATCTCCACAAATAATTAGGAATTGTAGCCTAGCAATAATATAAAAAATGATTTGTCACATTGTAGAAGGCACCTGCCAAACCTAAGAAGGCGAAGGAACCCAAGGCGGCCAAGGAGGAGAAGAAAGAGGAGGTGCCCGCAGAAAACGGAGAGACAAAAGCTGATGAGGAGGTGAGATGCTCATAGGCTGGCAAAAATTATGGAAAAACAACCTAAAATGATGTGTTCAAAAACAGACTCTGCAATCTCAAATGTTTTTTTTTTTTCAGGCATCGGCAACAGAAGAAGACAAGAAAGACGAAGAAGATGGGGAATAACTTTGCTGAGGTGTCATCTTTTACCAGCACTCCCTGTACCTCTTTTCTTGTACAATTCAGGGGAATATTTTTATCTACTATTTTCTAAAGGCAGGTTTTTTAGTAGTTCAATTGTAGAGACACATTTTTTATGTAAGAAAAGAAACATTTTGAAAGTGATCTCATCATATTCTACATTTTTACATCGGCAGAAAAAAATGACCGTCATCGTAAATGCCGACAGGCTTTTTTTTCTCTCTCTCTCTCTTTCAAAATGAGAGGTAGAGCGGCAGGTTGCAGGCATGTTGTGTACACAGACAGCTGGACATCTTACCGAGCTTGTCCGAATGACTAACATTCCATTGGCTCTATGAGGGATTTTTTTGTTTTGTGTGTAACTTGTAATGTGTGTTTGGGGAGGGAGGGGGGGATGGGCAAATAACTAATTGTTTATTGTTTATAAGGCGAAAGATTACTTGTAGGACGTTTGTAAGCTGTGTTCCATATGTTAACTGCAGTTCTTCATAATCATTTCTGCTAAATAAACATATTCTCTAGTACTGGAGTTCATGTCAGGCCTGTGCTTTGTGTGTATTGATTTCGTCTCCTCTGTGATAGTACCACAATAAATTTGTAAAACTGCTGTGAAAAAAAAGATTTTTGGGTATTAAGGCCAATGTGTGATATGGTACAGATGGCAAATATGGGATTAATATCTCTGTTCTCAGCAAAGCCGGCGATTCTTTAACATCATTATATTGCTAAATTGGGGACAACTGAGTCATTACATGTAAAATCACAATAGCCGTAAAGCTTTCTGACCAGCAGTAGCAATATTTTTTGTGGGACTTAGATATCAAGTATAAATGTACAGTTTCTTTTGATCATTGTTTAGAGATGTATCTCTGTGTGTTATGGTTCGATAAAACAAGCCAATAAAATTCAGTTGTGATAACCTGTTTTCCCTTTGATTTTGAAGTTACATTCATTACTGTAGGTTTAACTATACTTGCATGAGTTAAAATAAGGAAATAGAAAAGAATAAAGGAGCAATTTCTATCTGATCTGACCTTTAAAAACTAATGTTATTTTACTGCATGTAGTGTACTTGATTCAGTCATTAAATAATATTTTTTACTTGAATAAAACAAGTTAATTTAGATTTTACCTCATGAAGCACATTTGTCCAATGTTTCTTTTTTTTTTTTTTTTTTAAGAAAATGTGTGTAAATATTATAATAATACTTTTTTCTGATGATAAATGTAGTCGATTAACATCAGTAATTAATTACGGTTTCTAGATTAGCAGATTCTGCAATTCCCCCTCACCAGGATAAATAATGTGTTATAGTGTTAAATGTTATATCCTAATAAGACAGATCTCTTAAGCATTTTGTAGTTAGAGAGTAATCAAGGACTATGTTAAAGTGTATTTGGTGTTAAAGTTATGTAAATCATGTTTCACTACTCAAACATGATTTTTTTTTTTTGGCACAGTAAGTGATACTTCTACAACATTATCAGCAGTTTGTTCAAATGATGGCTTCTCACACCTGTTAAGATAGAATTTAGAGGTTATAATTACAATTATTATTACAATGGTGTAAGCTACGATTGGCTATAATGAATTTAAAGGCAATGTCAACATTTGATATCAGTAACTGGACTTTTTCAGTAAAGTTGTATCCATTTGTTTAGACAGATGAATGTGAGTGTTAGACAAAAATCATTTACATGTATAGATTATTAGTCAAAAACAGCTTTGTACAGATTTTGGTATCTTAATCCCTAAATCAGAGATGAGGCAGATGGATCTGAGCTCAACAACAGCACCTGTCGACACAGGAATTGACAGCAACAGTCACTCTGCTTGCCTAAGAAAACAGAGAAACTGCCTAATAAGATAAATGGATAAGGTACCTTGGATAACCAACACTTGGCCACCATATGTGAACACTTCTATGATACCTAAACGTGACCTTGCCCCCAAAGCAAAACCAAACCTCCATTGAAAAGCTTTCTCCAACTTTGTAATGCCCTAGAATATATTTGTCATAAAGATTCCTGTTTATATTCTAACACTCGTGAACTTAAGGCAAGGGAGTGTCTGTGCTTTGTGCCACATTCCTGCTATTTCCAGTGTGGGTTTGACAAGCTAATGCTCTTGGCTAGATTCCCTTGAGATCATTTGTCAAGGAACTGAAAAAACAAGCCTGCTTTTACACTCTCTAATTCTGGGGGGGAAAGGTGACTAAACACCAACTTGACCAAAGACATGCAACTTCACCACCAAAATGGAGGAAATGTCTTTCCTTGAGTGACTCATTACTGTAAAAAAAAAAAAAAAAACGCTGGAAATGAAGATTAGACTTTGACCAAGGCATTCAGCAGATCAACTGGTCACATTTTGAATGTTGAATTTGGCTGTTGTAACTAAAAACTGTAAATTGAGTGTCTTATGACTCTTTGGCCATGAAGGGATGCAGTGGTTAATCATTGTGTTAGACTTCAGATTCATAACAAGGCTTAATCTTCGCGTGAAACATTTATATCGGTGTATTAGTCGAGAACAACACTGGCAAGCAGACCTATTGTCCGCTGCTCTGAATGGATTTACAACCAGATTTACGTCACATACTATTTACACAACGTCTGCACAGTTTCGTTATTGTATGATGTAAAAAAATATAAAAAAAATAATAGTAATAATAATAAACCCTAAATATAGATAATATTTTTTAAATGTATTAATATTACAGACATTTCTGGATTATACTTTACTGATTAAACATTTAATGTTTTATTGCTGTTAATGTAAAGTGCTGCGGTGAAAGCTAAGTGTGCTAAGTAAAGCTAAACACTCTGGCAATGTTTCACATGTGATGTATAATCTACCGCTGATCTCCGCATTACGCCCTGGGAAACTTTTACTTAGGTTATACATGTTTGCATTAACACTCATAAGAGCCAGTACGCTTGTTTCACAACTGATTTTCTCAGGGACCGATGTTGTTGTGTTATGTTTGAGTATTGTGTATGATGGTCAGTGATGCGCAGCGCGCGGCTCATCCTGCAGCGTTCACACGCGCTCTACAGACGCGTCAGTACACGGTCTGCTGTTGGAGCTGCTTTAATGTTCAGCACCGGCGAGTGGACTATTTACAGAAAAATGTGGTGAGACTTTTATATATATAGTGCAAAGAGAATACAACCAGATATACATACACTGATATAATATACACTGGCGGCCAAAAGTTTGGAATAATGTACAAATTTTGCTCTTATGGAAAGAAATTGATACTTTTATTCACCAAAGTGGCATTCAACTGATCACAAATTACAGTCAGGACATTAATAACTTGAAAAATTACTATTACAATTTGAAAATAATGTTCAGAGCTTCTTAAACTACTTCAAAGAGTTCTCATAAAAAAATTCTCCACGTGCAACAATGACAGCTTTGCAGATCCTTGGCATTCTAGCTGTCAGTTTGTCCAGATTCTCTGGTGATATTTCACCCCACGCTTCCTGTAGCACTTGTAATAGATGTGGCGGTCTTGTGGGGCACGTCTCACACACCTTACAGTCTAGCTGATCCCACAAAAGCTCAATGGGGTTAAGATCCATAACACTCTTTTCCAATTATCTGTTGTCCAATGTCTGTGTTTCTTTGCCCACTCTTAGCGTTTCTTTTTGTTTTTCTGTTTCAGAAGTGTCTTTTTCTTTGCAATTCTTCCCATAAGGCCTGCACCCCTGAGTCTTCTCTTTACTGTTGTACATGAAACTGGTGTTGAGCGGGTAGAATTCAATGAAGCTGTCAGCTGAGGACATGTGAGGCGTCTATTTCTCAAACTAGAGACTCTGATGTACTTATCCTCTTGTTTAGTTGTACAGCTGGTCTTCCACATCTCTTTCTGTCCTTGTTAGAGTCAGTTGTCCTTTGTCTTTGAAGACTGTAGTGTACACCTTTGTGTGAAATCTTCAGGTTTTTTTGGCAATTTCAAGCATTGTATAGCCTTCATTCCTCAAAACAATGATTGACTGATGAGTTTCTAGAGAAAGCTGTTTCTTTTAATATTATTAAACCTAATATTGACCTTAAGACATGCCAGTCTATTGCATACTGTGGCAACTCAAAAACAAACACAAAGACAATGTTAAGCTTCATTTAATGAACCAAATAGGTTTCAACTGTGTTTGATATAATGGCAAGTGATTTTCTAGTACCAAATTTAGCATGATTACTCAAGGATGAGGTGTTGTTTTTTCAAATAGTGATGATGCTGTTTTTTTACATCAGTAATGTCCTGACTATACTTTGTGATCAGTTGAATGCCACTTTGGTGAATTAAAGTACCAATTTCCTTCCGAAACAGCAAAATCTGTACATTATTCCAAACTTTTGGCTGCCAGTGTATATGTATATAGTGACATACAAATAAAAAAATAAGATATAACAGATTAAAAAAAAAAAGAGAAATAGACAATAGAGCAATAATGTTGTTCGAATATTTTATATACAGATATACAGTTATGTGCAGGTGATGTATTGAAGAAGAGGTAGGATACATATGTTAAAAAATATAAATGAAATATAGATATAAGTAGGAATGGATGGATTGAATATTACACATGGTTGTGTTGATAAAAAGGAAAGTATTTGGGGTCAGTATTAACTGTTCATGATGTGGATGGCCTGAGGGGAAAAACTGTTCCTGTGCCTGGTGGTTCTGATGCTCAGTGCTCTGTAGCGCCGGCCAGAGGGCAACAGTTTGAAGAGGAAGTGTGCTGGATGCATGGGGTCAAGAGTGATTTTACCAGTCCTTTTCGTCACTCTGGATGTGTACGGCTCTAGCATGGCGGGTAGGGGAGTGCCAATAATACTCTCAGCAGTCCAAACTATCTTTTGAAGTCTTTTGAGGTCTGACTTAGGAGCTGAACCAAACCAGACAGTTTGTGCAGAGGACAGACTCAATTACTGCTGAGTAGAACTGGATCAGCAGCGCCTGTGGCAAGTTGAACTTCCTCAGCTGGCGAAGCCTGCATTGATATTGGAACCTTTGTACAGAAGTATGTGTCCTATTGTTTTAAGGGGTACGTTTGATCAAATGTGAAAATTCTGTCATTTACTCAGCCTCGTGTTGTCCCAAACTTGTACTGTATAGCTGTTTCCCAAATTACGCATTATACAATATGCACTTACAATATACACTATGCACTCAATTGTCATGTAGTGTATAAATGTTTGAAGGTAGTATTTTCCCAAATGAAACTATCTTTTTACTATCTGCATTCGCTGTTTAAGAGCTGACATAAGTGAAGTCACAAACATATGCAATGTGTTGCCACTAGCTTTAATACTCAGTTCAGTACTTGTGTCTGAAACAACATAAATATTCACACAGCGTGGTGTGATGGTAAAACATACAACTCACATTTGTTAGGTCACAGAAGTTTCGCTATTAGTTGCTACATTCTCCATTATGCAGCCTCGCAGCTAGGTAACTTCGCCCCTTCCGCTACGTACGGCAAGCCACAAGCGCTGAGTGCATGAAGTGTCTAACAATCCACACTGTGCTTTGACAGCTGAAGCAGCGAATCATCCGAGTACTCATTGTACACTTTTTTTTTTTGTGTTATTTTTTACTTACACTACAAAATTAAGTAGAATAGTGCAGAAGTGTGCGGTTTGGGACACACTTTATGACACTGTTTCTTCCATCATACAGGTTTGAAATATCATAAGGGGAGTAAATGATAAGAGAATTTTGATTTTTGGGTGAACTATTCCTTTAATATGACTTTTTGTACAGTGATGACATTTGTGTTTTGTATGAGTGTGTGTTACTGGCTCAATACAAATGTGGATTTGTTTCAGAGCTTGAAGAATTTGCTGGAGAATGAAGCTGTTTTAGCCCAGACACAAGGCAAGTGGAATTCCTGTACTCTGCACAAATACTTATTGAACCCCTACTAAAATTACTAGAAAGTGCATTAATTACACCTTACAAAGCTTTAGAGAAGTTAAACAGAAGCAGATGTATATCTAAACCAAACAACAGTTTGATAGTGGACTCATCTTGGCTGTGTTTATGTGGTTCTGTTGCTGGTTTAGGAGAGTTGCAGAGCTCTTCATGTTTGATTTTAAGATCAGTGGGATACATATAGATGAATCGAAGGTTTGTAAGAACAAATACAAGCCTTCACATGAACCTTTTTTTAATATTATTTACGCTAACCACTTTATACAGTATATCATTCTGTATGATTTATCTCAGAGGAAAAAGGCTGTCGCTCTGAACGTGATGCTCCTAGATCTTTACCACGAGTTTCTAAATGGTTCCCAGCTCCCGAATGCCATAGAGAAGCAGGTTCTACCAGAACACATCTCCATAGACGGGAACTGCGTTCAGATCGGTGGGCTGCATGCTGACTCTCCTTACGAACTGGTACGTGTGATCGAATGTTTCCATGCACCTTAATGCAAAAGTATACTTTGGGTATGCGCATTGCAGATCGCTCCGTGCACAGTATGTTTGACGCAAATTGCGTCATCAGAACAGCCGCGTGGCTTGACTCACGCACGCGGTTCTCAGCTGTGCGCATCATCTTCTCACGCGCTGGCCATTGACCATACTAAAAGAGTGTCACAAAGCAGTTGTAGTGTGCTTGTGTCGAACGCATTTCTATACGTTCGCGGTCAGAAAATTATACTCAAAAAGGCAATACGATCGGCCGGGCGTGAGGCGATCAGGAACGTGCAAAAATGAACAATCACAGTCACCATTTCTTTGTTTGGTGCTTGAGCTTAAGTGATAGTTCACCCCAAAATTAAAATTCTTTCATCATTTACTCATCCTCATTATTATTTCTTCTGCGGTACACTAAACGAGATGTTAGTCACCATTCACTTAAAGGAATAGTTCTCCCAAAAATGTTAATTCTCTCATCATTTACTCACCCACATGCCATCCCAGATGTGTAAGATTTTTTCATCTGCAGAAGACAAACGAAGATTTTTAGAAGAATATCTCAGCTCTGTAAGTCCATACAACGCAAGTGAATGGGGTCTAAAACTTTGAAGCTCCAAAAAGCATATATATGCAGCATAAAAGAAGTTCATATGACTCCAGTGTTTCAATTCAAGTTTTATGAAGCGGTCTAATCAGTTTTGGATGGGAACAGACCGCAATATAACTCATTTTTCACTGTACTTTAATTTAGCCATTGCAGTCTCTCAGCATGATCATGATTTCAAGCTCGATTAGACTTCCTAGTACTTGATGCATGCGCAAGGTGCTAGATGGTTCAATAGGAAGTGTAATCAAGCTTGAAATCATTATCGCCAAGGAGACTACTGATGTCAAGATTTATAGTGAAAAGGGAGCTACATTTTGGTCTGTTCTCACCTAAAACTGGATCACTGATCACTTCAGAAGATATTGATTAAACCACCGGAGTTGTATGGATTACTTTTATGCTGCCTTTATGTGCTTTTTGGAGCTTCAAGCTTTGGACCCCATTCACTTCACATAGCTGAGCTATCCTTCTAAAAATATTTTGTTTGTTTTCTGCAGAAGAAAGAAAGTCATACACATCTGGGATGGGATGTGGGTGAGTAAATAATGAGAGAATTTTCATTTTTGGGTGAACTATCCCTTTAAATAGTCAGACACCACTTTCACTGTGTGGAAAAAGACAACATAAGGGTGAATACTGTAAATGATGGCAGAATGTTCATTTTTGGGTGAGTTAGGCCTGTAGTTATGTGATTGAGCTAAATCTTTAATGTTTCTTCATGGTGTGACCTGCTCTATGTAAGCTGGCTTAGAACGTATGCTTTTTTCTTGGCTGCCGGTCCGTTATAGAATTGATCTTAAGATCTTATTGTTTGTTTTTAAATCTTTAAATGGGTTAGCACCCTGCTATCTTTCTGACCTTTTACACTTACACAAGCCCCTTAAATCTCTTAGGTCATCTGATCAGAGAATTTTGAGTGTCCCTACATCCAGACTCAAACTAAAATGAGACCGCACATTTTCAGTAGTGGTCCCAAAGCTTTGGAACATTTTACCCCTGCATATTAGAACAGCTCCAACGCTGTTATCTTTTAAATCTCAATTAAAAACTCATCTTTTCTTTGAGGCTTTTAATTAACCATAAGCTGAGATTTTTTTTGTCCTGTTGTTTAGTATGCTTATTTGATGTATTCATACTTATGCTTGTTATTGTTTGGTTTTCTCTACTTATTTTATTGTACAGTACATTGGTCAACAGTCTGTTGTTTTAAATTGTGCTTTATAAATAAATTGCCTTTCCTTCTTCTGCATGTTTGGTAAGCAAACATCTTCCCTCTGATAGGTGCGGGAAGCTGCATATAAAATCCTTCATTACCCCAACAATAGTCTCTTGCTTTGCCTGGATGAGCTTTTGGCTTGTAGACATGAGCTGGCAACATTAGTGGGCTATGAGTCGTTTGCACACAGGGCTTTGAAAGGAACAATGGCTAAAACACCAGATAAAAACAGTGTTAAATCAGAGCGCCATCTGCTAGGCTAAAAGCTGCAGCAAATAAAGAAACCGAGGTAACAATTTGCAAACGCCGGGTTTGTTTTTCAGAAACTGTGATGAAGTTTTTGAAGCTGCTTAAAGAAAAACTCTCTGACAGGTATGTTTCACACATTTTCACACACTTGATGTTATAAAAATCTTTAATGTGTAATAAACTTTACTCTCTTTCATGTTTTAAAACAAAACTTCAAAGGATTTCAAGATGATGAGTGAGATGAAAAAGAAAACATACTCAACAAATCACGTAAATGTTTCTTTTTTGCATTTTTGTTTGACGTTTTGTGAATATTAATATTTTGTGAATATATATATAAAAACGGTTCAAGGAACAAAACAAAAAAAAAAAAAAAAAAATGAAAACGAAATAAATGTTTTGCAGAACTTAACCGAAAATGGAAATTAAGTCATAAAAGGAGTGTAAGCGTTATTTTTAAATGCTAGTAACCAGCTATATCCGGTTAATTTTGTTCCGATAATTTTTTTAATGAAACCAAAGTTAAAAGGGTTTATCACAGTATATTTTTAGAATTACTATTACTTAGTATTGGCCGAAAAAAGGAAACGTGCTTTGATCCTGAAGGAAACTGCTGCATCACACATTTCTTTGCCTAATTGCATGTTGTTGATGTAGCACTCTGTGAATGAAGACCTTTTTAACAACTATGTATAATTACTACATATACATGCACAGCTAATCCAGATTATTAGAGGTAAAAAGTAAATTTTTCAGTTGTTTCCAAATCTTCACTGAATTATTGTTAGAAATGATGCATTAATCCAGATGTGATGCTGTCGTGTTTTGACTGAGAAGCAGATCTGTAATTAAAATTATACTTGAATTAACTGTATGCTTATGATGATATGCATGCTGATATATCGACCACACAGGAAAAAAATGATTGCTCATTTCCGTGAGGCAAGTGGCTTATTTTCAGCTTGTTTTTCCAGACAGGTCGCTTGTTTCTTTTGCAGATCTGGCAACACTGCAACTGGTATCACCCACCCTTAGCACAGAGTACTGTCATTTTAAAAAGAACATTATTAACCATTCTTTTATTTTGTCCTAACCATTTACCATTTATAAAGGAGCCTGCAGAACCAAAAAAATACAGTTTCTGCTCAGAACAAACCGAAATGAAAAACATTGCATTTTTAGTCCCTGTCAATAAATCACGTAAATATTTACTTGGTGCATTTTGATTTGACATTGTTTTGCATACATTTTGTTTCCTTTTTGTTTTATTATTATTATTATTCAAAAAATCAATGTAACATTTTTTTTTTTTTCACAAATATTTATAAATATATTTTTAAAATAATCATACAAATGCAGTCCGAATGAATCACATTTGCTTAATATTGTTTTGTTTTTTTTGCATATCAGGAAGTGATGCCCTGGGATCATGCAGCCCTCAGTGGAGCCATATGGACAGAAATGTACAAATTTCTCATGTGTGCAGAATATTCAAATAGCAAGCTGCCACTCTTTGAAAATGATACCTATATACACCCTTTTGCTTGTGTACTTTTTAGGTTTAATATAGATCCCAGCGTTTACAGTCCATACTTCTCTCTTGGTGCTTGCATGGAGGGACTCAGCCGTCTCTTTACGCATATGCTTGGCATCTCTTTCCAAGCGGAGGAGCCGAAGATGGGTGAGGTGTGGAACAAAGACGTTCGAAAACTGGTAAGCTTTAGAATTTTTTTTCTTTTGTTTAGTTTTCAGGTTTGACTGTTGTCTTCACCTGCAAACAGGCTGTGGTCCATGAAACAGAGGGGCTGTTGGGATACATCTACTGTGATTTCTTTCGAAGACCTGATAAACCTCACCAGGTAAAGCGTGCTGCTCAGCGCAATGCGACAAAGCATATGTGCTAACCACTAGACCACGGCTTACAATATAATACAAGATTATGCCTGTTGTATTGGCTGGTAACGTGAATATCTTTCATATTGCAGGACTGTCACTTCACCATTTGTGGTGGGCGGTTCAGGGAAGTTGGTGTTTACCAGCTTCCTGTTGTGGTGCTGATGCTGAGTCTACCTCTACCCAAGAGCAAAACCCCATCCTTGCTCACTCCTTTCATGGAGGAGAACCTCTTCCACGAGATGGGACATGCCATGCACTCTTTGTTAGGAAGGACATGGTATCAGCATGTCACTGGTCAGAATTTATTATGCAATATAACTGACATTTGAATAATTGTTACAAAACTTTTGTATAAATCAGATGTATGAAATGCATGAACGTGTGTGGGGGGTCTATTAGTAACTTTTGTCTTTGTGTCATCTTGGACTTACACTGGCAATTAGCGGCTTGGATGCAGCATCATTTAAAATTAATAGTTTTCAATTTCAGATGCCATTATAGAAATTTAGTATTCATAGTCAGCAATGATTACTTTAATCACTCAGTGAAAGTGTCACAAAACAGGACTGTTACTGAGATTAATCGAGTAGTATTCGACTGGTTATGTGATTCTAACATGGCAGCCCCCATGTGTGGACCCTCTCCATGTAGATTAAAACAGCTTTTATAAGGTTACTGATATGACTGGTGTCTTTTAATGTGAGTGGTCATGATTTCCTACATACAGTATATTGCAAAATTTTAAATTAATGTCATTAGTAGTTAAACTTTTTTAATGAGGAAAAATTACTGAGTGCACCTTTAAAGTATGGATCTCTGAAATCTAATAATTATCTTTGTGACAAATGTTTTCACAATATATGACACAACAAATAAGGCGGTAAATTTGCATGGCAAATAACTGTTTGACCACAATTGTTTTTTTGTTTTGTTCCTTCATTTTTACTATGAAGGAACCAGGTGCTCTACAGATTTTGCTGAAGTTCCATCTGTTCTGATGGAGGATTTTGCCTCAGATTATCAAGCTGTGAGACAGTTTGCTTGACATTATCAGACTGGAGAAGTGAGTCACATGAGTAAATGCATATACAGTTGCAAGAAAAAGTATGTTGACCCTTTGAAATTAGCTTGTTTTCTGAATTAATTGGTCATAAAATGTGATCTCATCTTCATCAAAGTCACAAGTATAGACAAACACAATGTGCTTAAGCTAACAACACACAAACAATTATAACCTTTCATGTCTTTATTGAACTGGTCGATCCTCCTTTGGCAGCAATAACCTCAACCAAGCGTTTCCGGTAGTTGTGGATTAGATTCTTCCATACAGAACTGCTTCAGCTCAGCATATTATTAGGATGTCTGGTGTGAATGGCTCTCTTGAAGTCATTCCACAGCATCTCTATTGGGTTAAGGTCTGGGCTCTGACTGGGCTACTCCAAAAGGTGGATTTTCTTTCTTTTTTTTTACCATTCTGTTGTGGATTTACTTCAATGTTTAGGGTCATTGTCCTGCTGCATCAACCAACTTCTATGGGGTTTCAGCTGGTGTACAGCCACGCTGTAGGACAGGGCTATTCAACTTCATAGACAAGTGGGCCACATGGAAAAAATCTCCGGGGCATGTGGGCCAAGCCAGAATATTTTGTTAACATAAAGCTTCTATCAGATATTGTGTTATAAAAGGCCTATAACAATTGTTCACTATATAAATAAAACAAAGTATTTGTTCTTCCCAGCTGGAAATTTTGAAAAATAAATTTAAAAGTGCTTTAAAATTGGAGTAAATTAGACTGATGCTAAAATTTTATTGAACAATAAGAGTGAAGTTTGTTATAGATGCATTGATTTAAACTTTTGAATTTTCAAATCGAAAATCGAATTTCTTGACCAAATTAATGAATAGAACTTTCTGTTTCTCCGAACTCACACTTGCCAGTCATCCATGATTTTAGTACTTTAATCTTTCCATTTTGTCAAAATTATGTATTATTTTTAGCGCAACCTCTGAAAGTGTCTAAAAACATGTCGCTTCTCCACGAGACATTGTAAGAGACCTGGCACATCATCTGTCTAGCATAAGTTTACACATGAAAACAATTGGAAAAACAGTGCAATCAGACACAAAACATGTTTGGCGTGAACAGCCCCTAAGACAACTGACAACCTCACGCGAGCCACTGAAAATTTGTTGAATAGGCCTGCTGTAGGATATCTTAACACAAGTGGGAATTCATTTTTCCCTCAATGATTGCAAACGGTCCAGGCCCTGAAAGCAACAAAGCAGCCCCAAATCATGATGCTCCCTCCACTGTACTTCACTGCTGGGATGATTTTTATATGTTGATATGTGGTGCCCTTTCTACACCATACGTAGAGCTGCATGTTCTTCCCAAACAATTCAACCTTAATTTTATCAGTCCACAAAACATATTCCCAGTAGCGTTGTGGAGTGTCAGGATAGTCTTTGGCATACTTCAGGCATGCAGCAGTGTATTTGTTGGAAAGCAGCAGCTTCCTTCATCATGTCCTGCCATGGACACCATGGCTGTTTAATGTTATCCATATAGTAAACTCATGAACAGAGATGTTAACCGGTTCCAAGACGTATGAAAGCTGTGATTGAAAATCATGGTTATTCCACCAAATACTGATTTCTGAACTCTTCCTAAGTTAAAACATTAGTATTGTGTTGTTTAAAAATTAATATGAACTTGTTTTCTTTGCATTATTCGAGGTCTGAAAACACGACATCTTTTGTGTTATTTTGACCAGTACTTTCTGCAAATAAATGCGCTAAATGACAGTATTTTTATTTGGAATTTGGGAGAAATGTTGTCAGTACTTTATAGAATAAAACAAAAAAATGTAATTTTACTCAAACACATACCTATAAATAGTAAATCCAGAGAAACTGATAATTTTGTAGTGGTCTCTTAATTTTTTTCAGAGCTGTAGATATTGGATTTGTATTGCAGCAAAGATGTTAAATGCACAATAACTTCTCTATGTAATGTTGTACAGCAAGGGTTGGAAATCTATGGTAACCCTTGTCATGGGCTGCTCCTGATGATGATGTCAAGCAAGGCTGTCCACGTACTTCTTTCGATAATTTTACATATATACATACACTGGCAGCCAAAAGTTTAGAATAATGTACAGATTTTCCTGTTTCGGAAGGAAATTGGTACTTTAATTCACCAAAGTGGCATTCAACTGATCACAAAGTATAGTCAGGACATCACTGATGTAAAAAACAGTACCATCACTATTTGAAAAAACAACACCTCATCCTTGAGTAATCAAGCTAAAGTGCTAATTTGGTACTAGAAAATCACTTGCCATTTTATCAAACACTGCTGAAAGCTATTTGGTTCATTAAATGAAGCTTAACATTGTCTTTGTGTTTGTTTTTGAGTTGCCACAGTATGCAATAGACTGGCATGTCTTAGGGTCAATATTAGGTCAAAAATGGCAAAAAAGAAACAGCTTTCTCTAGAAACTCATCAGTCAATCATTGTTTTGAGGAATTAAGGCTATACAATGCTTGAAATTGCCAAAAAAACTGAAGATTTCATACAAAGGTGTACACTACAGTCTTCAAAGACAAAGGACAACTGACGCTAACAAGGACAGAAAGAAATGTGGAAGGTCAGATGTACAACTAAAAAAGAGAATAAATACATCAGTCTCTAGTTTGAGAAATAGATGCCTCACATGTCATCAGCTGACAGCTTCACTGAATTCTACCCGCTCAACACCAGTTTCATGTACAACAGTAAAGAGAAGACTCAGGGGTGCAGGTCTTATGGGAAGAATTGCAAAGAAAAAGTCACTTTTGAAACAGAAAAACAAAAAGAAAAGGTTAGAGTGGGCAAAGAAACACAGACATTGGACAACAGATAATTGGAAAAGAGTGTTATGGATCTTAACCCCATTGAGCTTTTGTGGGATCAGCTAGACTGTAAGGTGTGTGAGACGTGCCCCACAAGACCGCCACATCTATTACAAGTGCTACAGGAAGCGTGGGGTGAAATGTCACCTGAGAATCTGGACAAACTGACAGCTAGAATGCCACGGATCTGCAAAGCTGTCATTGCTGCACGTGGAGGATTTTTGGATGAGAAATCTTTGAAGTAGTTTAAGAAGCGCTTAATTTTTTTTTTTTCAAATTGTAATGGTAATTTTTCACATTATTAATGTCCTGACTATAATTTGTGATCAGTTGAATGCCACTTTGGAGAATAAAAGTACCAATTTCTTTCTATAAGAATCTGTACATTAATTCAAACTTTTTATCTATTCATTATCACTGGTGTACACATTAACTGACTGGATAAGTCTAATAAAACACCGAACTGCGTGTTTCCGCTGCAGAGTGATGGAAGAGCGTTACCGCAGAGAGATGCTTGCTCATGGAGGTTATAAAGAGCCTTTTCTGATGGTACAAGTTAAAATAAAACCCTGCTTTTTTTAGAATCAGAATTTTTAGTCCTCGTGAAATGCAATTTTAAATCACTTCAAACTGTAACAACCAACGTGTAGTGTTATAAATGAAATCTCAATATTCACCCACTGAATCTCATTTCTTATTCCCAGGAATGTAACAGAAGGCTCCAACCACTGAAGACTTTATAGATGCACTAGTGTTGGACCTTGATGCAGATTTCAAATCCTGCATTTAGTGGAGCATTGATAATTGTAACGTCACTACAATCCCGATTACTTCTTGAAACACTGGGTGCTACCTCACTATTTCCTCTCTTCCTTTTAAGCCTCATTAAAATGTGATATGATTACATGTAAGCCTGGTGTCTTTCTGCTTAGAGTGATTAGCTGCATTTCATAAAAAACCAGAGGTGTATAGTAACGAAGTACAAATACTTCACTACTGTACTTAAGTACAGCTTTTTAATATTTGCACTTGAGTATAAATATTTTTTTGGACTTTTACTTTCACTTCATTACATTTTGAAGAGAAAATGTATACTTTTACGCCAACAAATTTCTCCAGACCCTTTTGTGACTGAACACTGCAAAAAAATGACAGCTGTACGTTCAAAAATGCATGCAGATCGGTGATAGTGATTCGTTGAAAGAATCATTTGAATCTAATCTTTTAAATTGTATTCCTTTGAACTGAACAAAAAGATTCAAAAAGCGGTCTGAATGATTCATTTTGCAAATCACAAATCTGAATCAAAATCACATGCGACGCGTGCGCCAGATTACGTGTTCCGTCGTCTGTCTCCACTGGGGTAGACAAGAAACTGCTCATGTGAGTTACATTTTTTTTTTTTTTTTTACTGGTGGTTATATTTGTTTTGTAGCACATTTATGCTAAAATATGTGGTAACTAGGGTTTTCTGGATGGTTGCTAGGGCATGCTATGCAGTTGTCAATGTGATCTCTGCTGTGTGTTTTGGCTCATTGCTACAGTATGTGGTTGCCAGGTTTTTACTATGCTGTTTTCTGCACATTGCCTGTAGTTGACAGGGTATTCTAGGTGGTTGTCAGGTTGTTGCTATGCTATTGTTAACTTGTTTTAACTGTGTTTCAGCACATTGCTATGCAGTTGCCAGGGTGTTCTGGGTGGTTGCTTATTGGCCCAAATGAAAAGAGCCCACCCCCACAAGTCTCTGTTCTGGTCACTGATATGACTCAACTCCCTCCTTTAATGCTCCAATTTGTATGGACTGTGGTGTTCATTTACACATCCCATAAATATGATCATTCTGATGCGACTTGAACGCACCATTAAAGGGATAGTTCATTTAAAAATGAAAATTCTCATAATTTTCTCACCCTCATTCGATCCAAGATGTGTAAGACTTTTTTTTTTTCTGCAGAACACACACACACAAAAAAAAGATTTTCAGAAGAATATCGCTGTTATGCAGTTCAATTCAATGTAAGTGAATGGTGGCCAGACCTTTGATGCTCTAAAAAGCACACAAATGCAGCATAAGAATAAACCAGAAGACTCTGGTTTCACCAATGTTTTCTGAACTGATCCAGTTGGTTTTGGGTGAGAATAGACCAAAATATAACCTTTTTTTCAACTACAAATCTTGACTTTAGCAGTCTCCTTGGCGATCAGGATTTCAAGCTCAGTTACACTCCCTATAGTGCCATCTAGGGCTCTGCGCATGCGTTAAGCACTAGAAAGTAAAATAGAGCTTGAAATCAGGATTGTGCTTAGAGACTGCAATGGCAAGATACACAGTAAAAATGTGTTACAATTTGGTTTGTTCTCACCAACGGAATTGCTTCTGAAGACATGGATTTAACTACTGTAGTAGTATAGATAACTTTATGCTCCCTTAATGTGCTTTTTGTAGCTTGGAATTTCTGGCCACCATTCACTTGCATTGAATTGACCTATAGAGCTGAGAAATTCTTCTAAAAATCTTCGTTTATGTTCTGCAGATGAAAGAAAGTCATACACATCTGGGATGGCATGAGGATGAGTAAATGATGAGCACCACCAATAAACAGGTTGCCATGGGTTTAATGAACTGTTCCATAATTTATGCAATGTACTTGTACTTTTGATACTTAAGTAAATTTAATATTGATTACTTTTACTTAAGTCGTTTTCTCATGAGCTACTTTAACTTTTACTGGAGTCAATTTACATGAAGGTATCTTTACTTTAACTCAAGTAGGACAAATGGATACTTTATACAACATTGTCATCCCAGATGTGTATGACCTTCTGTGAGCACAAATGAAAATTAAGAAAAATATTTTAGCTTTGTAGGTCCTCACAATGCAAGTGAATGGTGACCAGAACTTTGAAGCACCAGAAAGCACATAAAGGCAGCATAGAATTAATCCATAATATCTCAGTAGTTAAATCCATTTTCAGAAGCAATATGATAGGTGTGGGTGAGAAACAGATCAATATTTAAGTTTATTTCATTTTTTTTACTATAAATATCAACTTTCACAAACTTTTGCTTTTTGGCGATTCGCATTCTTTGTGCATATCGCTACCTACTGGGAACGGAAGATAATTTATGGTAAAAGAGGGCCTAAATACAAATCTGTTTCTCACCCACCTATCATATTGCTTCTGAAGATATAGAACTACTGAAATCTTATGGATTATTTTTCTGCTGCCTTTATGTGCTTTGAGCTTCAAAATATTGGTACACATTCACTTGCATTGTGAGGACCTAGAGCTGAAATATAAAAAAAAAAATAATAATCTGGGATGGCATGAGGGCATGTAACTGAGAATTTTTATTTATGAGTGAACAACTCCTTTAAAGTGTGAATAGAACACTGGCACTAACGGAATGTAGATGGTGATTTTCATTAAGATTTAAGTCACAGTTAAATAGTAAACAACCATTCCAACACACTTTAAAAATGTTCACATTTAGACATTAAGATGTATTCTATATGGTAAATTTGTACAAATTAAGTAAAAAAATAAAAAAAAGTGAACCAGTAATTTTTCACCTTTGAAAGCTCACAGATGATCGGCTCAAGCAAAATGTGTAGACACTTCGAACGCAAGATGCATATAAACTCTTCTTTTGAAGCAGAAGAAATGCACAAACACAAGTTCAATTTCTGTTTATTTACCTATACAAAAGACCATAACTCAAGCCAGGATGGAATCTGGGCAGGGAAAAAAAAAAGAAAGAGAGGAATTAATCACAGTGTCAGGTAGATGATAAAAACGTTTTTATTGAAAAATACAGTAAAAGTAAACATATCAAGTTTATAATTACCATGTTATGCCTCTTTCTCTGGCGCGACCTCATCTGTGCCCTTGGTGTTGCGGGTATAGATGATCTGAGCTCTGTGTTTAGACACCAGCTTGATCAGACCTGAAAACAAAAAACACCTTTAATTCCAACTGTCCTTCATACACCATTCATAACACACAACTGACAAATTGTGATGAATAGTCTCGATTTCCATACGTGAAATTGTCTAGAGTCAAATCTAAACACCATTATACATGTAAAAGTTAATTCTGGTAATTATGTTTGTAGCCACAACATCTGATCATCACCTTTGCCGAGCAGCTCCTGGAGGGCAGCCCTGGCCAATGAGCCCCTGATCTTCAGCCTCTCAGATACCACAGCGGGTGTGATGAGCTTGTAGTTGGGAACTTCTTTGTACAGTTTGTCATAAGTAGCCTTATCGAAGAGGACCAAGTTGTTAAGCTTGTCCCTCACCTTTCCTTTGGACCACTTCTGCTCAGGACCAAGGAAGGCAAAAATTAAAGTCCACCTGAAGCCTTTACATGCAACTGCACTATAACATGTGCATGAATCAGTCAACTGCTTTAAACACGGCTGCCATAATTTTTTACGGATATAATTTAGTGTAAATATCAGCATTTGTGTGCATTTTACCTTCTTCTTCGCCTTGCCTCCGGATTTGTTGACGGGATCTTTGTCCTTTTTGGACTTGCCCGTATCCTTCTTCTGCTTACTATCCTTGGGCGGCTACAGAATCAAAACGAACACATTTTAGACAACGCGCATAAACACATAATTTCATTTTATTTTAATAAGCGCGTGCCACTGCGGCGTGCGTGTACTCAGGCCTCGCGAACAATGTGCGTTCGGCACGGCAAAACTCCACACAAAATAATCACACATAAAGGTTGAAATGACCCACTTAAGATACATTATGTTATTGTTTATGCTTTAATACATAGGATATTGTAGTTATAGTGCTGCATTAACACGTTAGGCCCGGGTAAAAAGTTATATTTTCTAACGTGAAGGAGTCGCTCGAGCACTCACCATGCTGAGCCGTTGCGAGCTGCGGAAGAGAAAGAAAGTGACGCACGCGCAGTTCCGGTTTGTCCGCGTGCGCTTCGACATGAGAAGTGCGAGCGGTCGTGGCGCCCTGCAGCTCGCGCCCACACCCTGCAGGACAGGAGCGAGTTTGTGTAATTTTTTTTTTTTTTTTTTAGAAAGCACATTCATTTTGATAAGATACAGAGTTCAAAAGGTACTGCTTATAACCAAAATAATGCATTATTCTAAACATGTATATATACAAAATTAGGATTCCTATTTAGAATTATTTGTGACTTACAGTACATTTTAGAATTACATCTAGAATGTACATTTCTATTTATATTCAGGCTAATAATTTTTTTTGTTTTTTTTATTATTATTATTATTTCGGATGCAAGTAGAATAAAAAGACAATAGGAGATTTAAAAAAAATAATTGTTAATAATAGATTTAATTAAAAAATATTAAATAGGTTTTTCTAAGGACAGAAAATAAAAAATAGCTTAACTGAGTAAATGACATAGGATTCAAATATGCATGATTTACTGTACATCATGTCATGCTGTAATGTAAAAAAAAACCCCAAGTAATTAGCATGTGTTCTAGACATAGACAGACGTTTGTCTGTAAAACTGTGTAAAAATAGTGTGTGAATAAAGTGTGATCGCAAGAATACTGTAGTTGTATCTTTAAAGATATGATGTTTAAAAATTGCTAAAACTACTCTTTAACTTATGCCTAGATGCATTAATATGCAAGGTTACAGGTCACAGATTTGAGAGAGAGATGCATATGGGTAGCCGACTTGAAAAACTTCTGTCCTGCAGTGTGACATGTTGATACTCAACTTAAAACTATTTCGCAGTTGTTACCTACATAATTTGCTTGTTCCTCTTTGAGTTATATAAAAAGGCAGGACTTGCTGTGGCATGCGCTGACTGAGCTATTTAAGTTTAAATGGACAGCTTCTTAAATCTAGTATTTCACAGTACCTGCCAATTAAACACAAAGTCATGTACAAATATTACACCTCTAAAAAAGTTAATGCACAAAATAAAAATGAGAAAGAACAGTGTTTAAAATGATTCTCTTGTTACAGATAAGCAAACTTTAATGTGCACAATATTTTTTTTACACCTTCATACATCATAAAGGATACAGCTGAGTGCATGAAATTTCTTGTCCCAAGTAGACACATATTTAAAAATTAAATTCCTTGGAGTGATAACAGTGGCATTTGAACAGAGTTATAAAGTTCAAAATGATTTATTTGTAAGTAATAGTGTGTAAGTTCTAGAAAAGCTGTTAAGCAAATAACAAAGAGGGACACCTAACTAGTGACATTTCAATTCATGCTTTAATCAAAAACCTCCATGTTAAAGTAGCATTAACATTCATGTGATATAATTCAAGTTATTACATAAGAAACTAAAAAACTCTCCAGATTTAGAAAGAACGTAAACATTTCTATTTTTAAAAACAGTAAAAGTTTTGTTCTTTTGAAAGATGTACCATGGAGCTACATTTTCTCTAGCTGAAGTGTGAGAATGAAGTGCCATTTCTGCTGACAAAAGGGTCGCTATAATGTGATAATGAAGGTGAATTGAGTGCAAGTTTAAAAAAATATGTTTTTACTAAAAATAACAGTAACACTGACATTACAACCATGAAGCCATTTTTTCGGAACAGATGTCCTAACGGTCTCTGATTGGCAGCGTGCTGTCACATTGGCATGGCTCTCTGATTAGTTAATTTTTTTATGTTCATGGCCCATTTTTGTGCGCATGTTACGCACAAAGAAGAAACAAACTGTTGTTACGGCACAGGTGACCTCTGCTACCCAGAATGCTGTGTCCCAGCTGTAGTTTTTCGCAATGGTGCTGAACGGCAGACCAGCAATGAATGCACCAACTGAAAAAACATTCAACAATAATTATGCACTTAATCAAACTGTGAGGAAAATATGTTGACATTGAGAATTTCAGCAGTAAAAACGTGACTTGACTAGATCTATCTTCATGATGTATCATGAAACTCATTTTTCAGAAGACTTACCATTTGCCATCAGAGCTACTATGGCGTGGGACGTCCCACAGAAATTGGAGGGGGCGCTCTCACTCGCAATCACCCCAAACAAAGCGATTGGTCCATACGAGGAAAATCCAAATGCTGCACCAAGAATCAAAATCCAAAGCTATAAAACAGAGACAGAGAAAAGCAAATTTAAGCATGATGATCATGGTGATGGCGAAATCAGCTTAAACATGATTCTAGCTAAATGCTGGGGATCTATACCTCTTTCTCTGAAACACCAGTGAGAACTGAAACTGGATGGAGAGCCAAAACCCAAAGCGGTGCTTCCTACGAAAGCAGATATATGTTTTTAATGTAAGAACTTGCAAATAGAGTTAAATGATTCTGGAAAAACATACCCAAATATGAATAGATACAGGCTCATCCCCATATAGATTCTACAATGAAAAATAAAACACTGAAATTAAGCAAGTTTACCTGTGGAGTCTCTGGCGTGATGGTGACCCGAAAGAGGTACATGGACACAGCCATGCCTGCCATCATCATCAGGAGCAGCCCATGACGAGGGTTACCATAGATACCCAACCCTTGCTGTACAACATTACATAGAGAAGTTATTGTGCATTTAACATCTTTGCTGCAATACAAATCCAATATCTACAGCTCTGAAAAAAATTAAGAGACCACTACAAAATTATCAGTTTCTCTGGATTTACTATTTATAGGTATGTGTTTGAGTAAAATTAACATTTTTGATTTATTCAATAAAGTACTGACAACATTTCTCCCAAATTCCAAATAAAAATATTGTCATTTAGCGCATTTATTTGCAGAAAGTACTGGTCAAAATAACAAAAAAGATGCTGTGTTTTCAGACCTCGAATAATGCAAAGAAAACAAGTTCATATTAATTTTTAAACAACACAATACTAATGTTTTAACTTAGGAAGAGTTCAGAAAACAATATTTGGTGGAATAACCCTGATTTTCAATCACAGCTTACATGCATCTTGGCATGCTCTCTACCAGTCTTTCACATTGCTGCTGGGTGACTTTATGCCACTCCTGACACAAAAATTCAAGCAGCTCGGCTTTGTTTGATGGCTTGTGGCCATCCATCTTCCTCTTGATCACATTCCAGAGGTTTTCAATGGGGTTCAGGTCTGGAGATTGGGCTGGCCATGACAGGGTCTTGATCCGGTGGTCCTCCATCCACAACTTGATTGACCTGGCTGTGAAGCAAGTTTTCTTCCAGGATGACTTTGTATGTGGCTTAATTCATGCGTCCTTCACAAAGACGAATCTGCCTGATTCCAGCCTTGCTGAAGCACCCCCATATCATCGCTGATCCTCCACCAAATTTCACAGTGGGTGCGAGACACTGTGGCTTGAAGACCTCTCCAGGTCTCCATCTAACCATTAGACAACCAGGTGGAGGATCGATGATGATCTGGGGGTGCTTCATCAAGGCTGGAATCGGGCAGATAAGTCTTTGTGAAGGACCCATGAATCAAGCCACGTACAAGGTTATCCTGGGAGAAAACTGGCTTCCTTCTGCTCTGATAATGTTCTCCAACTCTGAGGATTGGTTTTTCCAGCAGGACAATGCTCCATGCCACACAGCCAGGTCAATCAAAGTGTGGATGGAGTACCACCGGATCAAGATCCAGCCCAATCTCCAGACCTGAACCCCTTTGAAAACCTCTGGAATGTGACAAAGAGGAAGATGGATGGCCACAAGCCATCAAACAAAGCTGAGCTGCTTGAATTTTTGCACCAGGAGTGGCATACAGTCACCCAACAGTAATGTGAAAGACTGGTAGAGAGCATGCCAAGACACATGAAAGCTGTGATTGAAAATCAGGGTTATTCCACCAAATACTGATTTCTGAACTCTTCCTAAGTTAAAATATTAGTATTGTATTTAAAAATGGATATGAACTTGTTTTCTTTGCATTATTTGAGGTCTGAAAACACAGCATCTTTTTTGTTATTTTGACCAGTTGTCATTTTCTGCAAATAAATGCTCTAAAATACAATATTTTTATTTGGAATGTGGGAGAAATGTTGTCAGTACGCTATAGAATAAAACAAAAATGTTAATTTTACTCAAACACAGAGAAACTGATAATTTTGCAGTGGTCTGTAGATGGAAATCAACCTATTAATGGCCTGTTTACATTGCCCTTGTACCCACCCTGGCAACAGCCTTGTCAGACAGATAACCAGCTCCAATGCTGCCAAAAAAGCCACCAACTTCAAGGGCACTCATGTATGAACTGCCTGCAGAAAACAAACACACACTGGCCAAAAACAACACAGACAGCTTTGGAACTCATACAGGGAGAATGGCTGTTTTCAGAACACATTCTGATTTAATCTTGAAGTTCAAGAGGAATCCATAATGCTTTTGAATGCATGAGGAACCAAACACTGATACTTCAGGTAAAGTAACCAACTGACCCATCATTGCAGACTGGCCTTTCTCCTGCATGAGAAAGAGCTGACCCCAGTCAGTGCAGGCGATCTTCACCCCAAACACGACCAGGTAGCCCGCAGACAGCACCCAAAGGTAGGGAGACAGCAGGAAGTCTTTCAATGTGCTTTCATCATTAGGAGCTGGAAAAAGGGGTTGATTGACAGAAGCAGCAGCCAAAAGTGGTTTATAAACATTGCAATATACAGTGAATATAACAGTGAATCATGACAGTATACAAATTGCAGAATGTTTTTAATTTTTATAATTAATTATTTGACCCTCAATTGCCTGAAATATTTAAAGCTACACTTTGTAACTTTTTTTTGTTGTTGTTAAAAAATGACAAAATGTTATTAATGAGAGCGTGCAACAAAAATCCATCTTCCAAACCATGTCTTTACCCAAATACACTTTGATAAACCTATAAAAATTATTTATATTTTAGAACTGTCAGGACGGATTTAGTGGGAAATTGCATACATACGTCATTCGCCCGTGTGTGTCACGTCATGTCCGTACACAGAGAAAATAAGCTCCGGCTATTGTAGCGCGTGTGTGGGAGTAGTGTGAAGCTGAAAGTTTGTTGTCACAATGAATGAGAAAAATTGACCATGGATCATTAAAAATGGCAAACCTCCGGGGAATCACCAGTTGTAAAAAAAAAGAAACCCCGAACAGAGCAGAGTCTACATGCAAAAAGGGAAAGTGACAGAGTCCGTAATAAAACCCGAATCAACATTGGCTTGGCTTTTCAGAGGTGGTGACAACTCCGAGATCTGAAAGGATTTAAAAGCGACCTAGAGATGGCTTTTTTCTTACTCAACAGGTAAGATATTTTATTGATATGGTTTATGTATAGTTGTGTAATCACATACACGTCTGTGTGCGTGTGTAGTGAAATACAATAATTATACTGTAACTGGTGCAGAACTTTTCACTTGCTTTCACACGTGTGTATTTTTCTTTATAATGGCAATAATTTATATAAATAAATCCTTTAGTCCTAGGCTTGCCAATGACATGTGAGTCTTGAAATTATGTTGACCACTGGTTGGTAACAATGACAATCTATAAATTAGTTACTACCGTGGTCTATTTGGCCAAATATCCAGCAGTTATTAAAACTTTACAACGTTTGACCTTATCAGACTAGCAATTGTTATGTCTAATGTTAACGAACATTGCCTAACTTTTGTAATGTAATTTATTTCAAAACATCAATGTTTCCAATAAGTCAAAACAACAGCATAAGATATGGCACTTACCTGCTCAGATGATATGTTTTCAGATATCCGTCTTTTCCTTTCTTTCGTTATTTATCTATCCATTCGCTCTGATAAGATGTCCTGTATCCATGTGTACACCGGTGCCTCGAACCACATTGATCCGCATAGAGGAGCAGAGCCGAAGCACAACCAAAACAATGTTCTTCCGCAATATGCATGCAGTTTTATTTTTTAACCGCTAAAGGGCCAAAAGTTACATAGTGTAGCTTTAAATTCACTAAACAGATCTTAAATAGCAGTGAATTTATTTTTAAAAGTTTTTTTTTAGTTTTTTTTATAAAACATTTTTAAATATTCAATTAAAATATATTATAAATATATATAAAATATTATTTGTTTTCCTTTATTAGAATGTCTAAACTACCAGTTGGGATTTAGTGTATTTATAAGATTTTACATTTTATTATATACATATATATTGACCATACCTGTAGGGTTAAAGCAGCATTGTACTGTAGCAAATATTTGCTTTTGTCAAACAGAGGATTATAAAATTCCAGCCCTAATGACACATGTTTCTCTTACCTCCCTTCGTTCCTTTGCCCTTTTGAGCTCCAGGCTCAATGCTGGGAAGCCCAACATCACTGGGCTCATTCTTCACTAGCAGAAGGCAAACAACAGCGATGGCCATACAGATGACCCCAGACATGGACATGATGATTCTCCAGTTATAGTACTGAACCAACACTGTGGTGATGATGGGTCCCAAACTACCGGCCAGGTTCATACTGCAGCACAGGACGGCCCACCACGTCCCAAACTGAGATGGTTCAAACCACTGAAAAAAGCCAGAATGAAGTCATTTTAATTAGACTGCACAATTATGCATAATATCATGTTATGAAATGACAAAAAATACAACATTTTATTTTGCTTAAAGAAAACGAACCGTATTTTTTAGAACTAATAGGATTTTTTGTATTGTGATATTACTTTCATTATTGTTATGCACATTTCCCTCAAAATTATCATTACCGTAATGACTGCAAAAAATCCTATTGTTATCAAGTGTTTTTGTCTTGTTTTCCATTTAAAATGGTTAAAAATCCTTAAAACAAGATACAATTACTTGAGAAGCAACATATAAGATATTTAAACTTGCTTTAAGAGAATGTCTTAAATATAAGTGTATTTTGTATATAAGTGTATTTTTTCACTTGGTTATACTTCTACGAGCGCAGTAAAGACAAAATATACTTATATTCAAGATCTATTCTCTAAATGTAAGTCTAAATATCTTATATGCTGCTTCTCAGATGAATGCATCTTCTTTCAAAGGATTTTTAGATATTTTAAAATATTTGTATTTGTAATATTATATTCAACATTCTCAGATAACAATTTTTTCTTCTTTAAAGGTGTTTTATATATTTATATTGGAAAAAAAGCCAAAACAAAAAATCAAAAACTTATTTTGTTGCAGTGTATAATGGGGCGAAGACTACCTCTCTCACCTTTCTGTTCACTTCAATCCATCTTTAACTCACAAAAAACAAACTCTTATTAATAAAGCTGCGTATTGCCAATTTTCTTCACGATTAGAAACACACAGTGACATATATTAAGATTCAATAAGTCGCGAGCCATCATGTTATAATCTAGCTGCATTAAGCATGCGCGCTCGAGGTATGAGTGTCCCCGCGACAGAGTGTGCATCAGCCGGGTGCAGTTTCAATCTCTCCCCCTTAGATCAGGACACTTCGCGCAACTCATAGAAGAGGCGCTGACCACACAGAGAAATGCCAGTTTCGGATTTTCTAGGTACTTACTTGATCTGCTTCCATATTATTTGAAATTTAAAATCTGAATGCCAAATAATCATGAGATAAATCTTAAAGTATTATTCCGGGTTTAATACAAGTTCATCTCAATCAACAGAATTTGTGTCATAATCTTGATTATCACAAAAACATTATTTCGACTCGTCCCTTTATTTATTTTAAAAAGCAAAAATTGAGGTTACAGTGAGCCACTTACAATGGAAGTGAATGAGGCCAATTTTATGTAGGGTTTAAAGGCAGAAATGTGAAGATTATAATTTTATAAAAGCACTTGCATTAATTCCTCTGTTAAAACTTGTGTATTATTTCAGCTGTAAATTGTTTAAAATCGTTGTTTTTGAAGTCATTCAGGCTTTAGGGTTTCAAGCATTATGTTGTCATGGCAACGACTGGATCTATCGATACACAGAAAAGGTTAGTAAGTGATTTTATCACACTAAAATCACATTAACACACAGAGTTTACATCTTGTGGCTGTATTATTTTCCCCTTTTTCCTCCCAATTTGGAATGCCCAATTCCCAATGCGCTCTAAGTCCTGGTGGTCGCATAGTGATTTGCCTCAGTCCGGGTGGCAGAGGACGAACCCCAGTTGCCTCCGCGTCTGAGACAGTCAACCCGCGCATCTTATCACGTGGCTTGTTGAGCGCGTTGCCACGGAGACATAGCGCGTGTGGAGGCTTCACGCCATCCACCGCGGCAACCACGCTCAATTCACCATGTGCCCCACTGAGAGCAAACCACATTATAGCGACCACGAGGAGGTTACCCCATGTGACTCTACCCTCCCTAGCAACCGGGCCAATTTGGTTGCTTAGGAGACCTGGCTGGAGTCACTCAGCACGCCCTGGGATTCGAACTAGCGAACTCCAGGGGTGGTAGCCAGCGTATTTTACCACTGAGCTACCCAGGCCCCAGAAACAGTGAGTATTTTAACGTTTACAGATTGGCCCCATTCACTTTCATTGTCAGTGCCTCACTGGAACCCAGATTTTTGCTTTTTTTTTTTTAAAGAAAGGGAGGGACGAGTCAAAATTTATTTTGTTTTAATCAACATTATACCATAAATGTTGTCGATTGAGCTTGTTTTGAACTCTGAATATTCCTTTGTTCAAAAGCATTCTGGATAAGGGCCTAATATTCATGTTTTCACCCTCTTAAAGTAATTTAATTCCATGACATAAACTGTTTTCCAGGCTGGTCTGGCACAGATAACTGTTGCTGCCTTTTATTTTTATTAGATCTGAATAAGGATCCCAGATTGATTTCATGGGCAGTGCGTTTTGCGTTCCCTCGCTATAAGTTTTGCCTTGTAATAAGTTCATCGTGGTTTTACTAGAGTAACCATATTTTAACCATGATATTCGTAGTGAAACTACAGTGATAATACAGGAAAACAAAAACTATGGTAATAAAAATCATAATTATGCAGTTACTATGGCTTTAATATAGTAATATTGTAGACTGTAGTAACTATAGTTTCTGGCGGAAATAATTTTTCTATGTTAATACTGTAGTAATCTTGACTATTGTAGGTTAACCACGTTTATTTTTTTTCTTGCGGAAACCATGGTTTTATTACAGCATACTGTATCATGATAGTAACAATGGTTTTACTATGGATTAACCATGGTTAATCTTGTGGTTACTATAGTTGTACTACAAATATTTACAGTAAAACCATAATAACCACAAAATTATGATTTTTATTGCCATAGTTTTCATTTTCCTGTATTATTACTATGGTTTTACTATGAATATCAAGGTTAAAATATGGTAACTACAGAAAAACCATGGTTGCGATTTATTGCAAGGAAATGCAAAACTATTGCGAGGGAACACAAAACTTATTGTGAAGGCATGCAAAACTATTTCAGAAAAAAATGTCCTGCCATATCCTCTAAGGGGCTCCGTAGCAAGCAGTATAAGGTCTGCGTTTAGAATTCCCAACTATTCCTGGCACAATGCTAACTCAGAAAACATGTGTACACTGACTAGATTTAAAGCAAAGGGTCAGACCCACTGAGCAAGTCCTCACAGGAGAGAATCTGTCCTTAGTTGTTCAACCAAAAATTTAAATTATGATGTCATTTACTCACCCTCATGTTGTTCCAAACTCGCAGGAGTTTTTTTTTTTTAACGTGTTACACAAGAGGAGATATTTTGATGAATGCTGCTGATGTTGCTCTTTTTTATATACAATGAAAGTAAATAGTGATTAAGGCTGTCAGCCCTTAAAAAGTTGTATCAATTCATTAAACTGTTTATTCGCAAGCAACAGCAGCGTGCGGGATTTTGTTTCTTGTTTACTTATCTCAGTTGATTTTCCTACGCACCTGCTAATAACTTATCAGGTGTGTGGTGAGTTTTTCTTCTTTTTTGTATTACATTGAAGAAAGAAAATCAAACGGGTTTGGAACAACATGAGGGTGAGTAAATTATGACAGAATTTTCATTTTTGTGTGAACGATCCATGAAAGATGGGTAAAGCGTTACCTTCCGAAGCACTTTTCCACATGGTGGCCAGCCAAAACCCTGACCGAACCCATTCACAAACCAAAGCAAGGTAAACATCATGACAGTAGACGACCAGGAGAAGAAGATGTTTATGACGCCCACGATGAAAAGCCCAATGGAGAAGAGCCAGCGAGCACTGAACTTATCCGAAAGCACTCCGCTGATAAACTTACTGATAGCGTAGGCCAGAGTCTGACTGCTGGTGATCAGACCTGCATCACAGGAAACAGGGAAAACATAAATGTGACTTGTGAAAAATGCTCTCCTAAATAATGTGACTTTTCTGAGTAAGAAAGATATTGTGTATAATTTTTATGCATGCAAAGACAACTATAGGTAAGTTAACTGTACAGTAGGTTGCTTTAACCAAAAAACTATTTTTTTGCACAATCAGAAAATTGCTCTTTTTGTTTGAGCATCCCAACCAGGCCGACATGACAACACTGGCAAATCCAATTGCGTGAGATTGGGGTCGGAAGTATCTGTTAGTCCAACCAATGGAAGAAGTGCAATATTTTTGCAATTCCATTTGGTGAAGCTAAAGGTAAAGCTAAAGGTAAAAAAAACACACTTGTGCTTTAAAGAAGCATTCTGTGTTACAGTACAAAATCTGAAAATCCAATCCAAAACCTTTACTGGACAGGCAGAAGACATGCACACTCACCAAGCTCTTCTTTATCCAGGTCAATTTCTTCCATCACTGATGGCATCAGAAAGGAGAAAGTCTTCCGGTTGAAGTAATACAGCATGTATCCCACAAACATTGAGATGAATATAATAGTGCGATAATATCCATAACCAGTTGCTCCCATGATTGCACCAATAAGATGACGAACAAATATAATAAAAATAAATAAATACAAAATCCAAGATCCAGTGGCCAATGACAGTGACACCAGTGATTTTGTGCTGAAACCAGATCAGACAGTCTGGAAATCTTTAAGTTCTAATAACCAACCTTCTCCCAATGAAACATTACCAACTCAAACTTTTAAAATGTGATCCAAAGATCTGATTCATTTAATTTGCCTTCAAAGGGGGATGTAAATTTTATCAGCTTCTCTCCAGGTTCCTTAAATCTGTGCACGGCCTCTCTCCGTTCAGCATTCACTGCTGTACCTGAAAAACATTTCAAATTTAGTTTACTTGCTCTATTGGCAAGCAGCATCCCGATGCTTGCTATGAGGAAGGCATGGATTCAAATGCATCTGCGCTAGATCAGCACTATTTAAGACTTTCAAAATAAAAACAGATCAGGCTAGAACTGAGGATTCTTTCATAAGACTATCAGCAGCACTGTCTACAGCCCTCATTCAGTCACCTAAATGCCAAGTGTTATTTGAGAGTGGCCATCTAAAGTGGCCTTTTTGACAGTGGTATATAAATTTGAAACACGATGCAGGGAATGCCCCTTGCAACCCTGCCAAGACATGGGATAAAAATAACTATGCGTGCTGGCTTTAAATAGCAGCTGGGCACATGCCCTCTCAACATGCGGTTTGAAAAGGATTATCATGTAAAATAAAGATATGCAATACGTAACATGTGAATTTAAGAGATGTTTTTGGCAGGTGGCTACTATTGGAGTTGGTACACCTGCGCCTGGATCATCCTGCGCTTTTCATGACCGTGGAAATGCCCTTGAAAGAGCGAGCAAGTGATGACGCCAGCACGCGCAGTGAACGCGATTATAAACAAGTAAAACACATTCAACGGCGCTCTGACGTCACTGCATCAAAATCAACCTAAACACACATCCTCAGTGCCACAGAACTGTTAATAACAAACGTATCGCGTATGTGAGAGATAATTCTCGACATAAATTTTGTTTACACAGTTTGACGTTAGTTTACGGTTTCTTATGTAAGGATTAGAGAATAAAATGTACCTCAAGCAGCCAGGGCTCTCGTTCAGAATTCACGCCGCTGCAGGAACAACTTCCCTGATTTGTGTTTCTATTGGCTGTAAAGCTGTCATTCATGAAGTAGTGGGCGGGCTTTAGGTATCTTTCTCTCTCACGGTAAGAGGCGGGGGCGCAATCCTCACATATACGTGTTTTTTCACTTTTACTGTAAAAATGTGACTTTAACTGCAATTCTGGAGCATACACACACACACACACACACACACACACACACACACACACACACACACACACACACATATATATATATATATATATATATATATATATATATAAACTGTTACTAAAGGTAAAATCTTATAACTGCTGAACTGAATTGAAAGATATTTGTTTTAGTGAGTAGGGTACAACGGGGCAAAAGGCTTCTTTGATTTTATTTTCTCCCAAAACACTAAATAGCATCAAAAACTACGGGTAACCGCCTCGTGGTCGCTATAATGTGGTTCGCTCTCGGTGGGGCACGTGGTGAGATGTGTGTGGATGCCGGAGAATAGCGCGAAGCCTCCACAGGCGCTAGGTCTCTGCGGTAACGCGCTCAACAAGCCACCTGATAAGATGCGTGGATTGACGGTCTCAGACGCCGAGGCAACTGAGATTCGTCCTTTGCCACCCGGATTGAGGCGAGTCACTACGCCACTACGAGGACTTAGAGCGCATTGGGAATTAATTGGGCATTCCAAATTGGGGAGAAAAGGGGAGAAAAGAAAACTACCACAGCACTTTCCTAAACACCTGTTTGTCACTGTTAACTGCAAAATTTCCCTCTTCCATGAGAACATTGCGTGTAATGTCTAAAGGTTGATTTTAGAGGCAATCTGATCTAATATTTAATATTTTTTTAAATGTTATAAATTTATGTAGCTTACGAACATCCTGGAAATAATCACACTTATTTTTAGACAAAATACTTATTAGTAATTTTCAGTTATGTTCAAGGTGATTATATATACATAACAAAAAAACAAAAAACAAAAAAAAAAAAACAAAAAAAAAAAATCAATAACTGTCCAATAAGTGAAAGGATAGCATTTGGGGTAAAAAAAAATAAAAGCCCCCTGTTGCAGAGGCTAAAGGCCCTTATTAAACACACTGTTTTTCTTAAGTCAGGGAATAGATTTAATGAAGATTAGTTTGTTTATAGAATACTTGAGATATTACAAAATACCAATTGTTTTTTGCAATTAACAGGGAATTGTGCAGCCTTTTCTGAAGTGGTTATTTTGAATAAGCATTATCTTAATTTGTAACTCAAAAAAGCATCTTGTTGTCTCAAATATATTTGCATAAGTTGACAAATTGTGCCCTATTACTATTGCCCCGCTAAGTACACTATATCACTATAACCCCTTAGGGGTCTTTTACCCCAAGTGATGGAGACTTTTACACCAGGTGTGGGGTAAAAGGGTCCCTTGCCACCTTTGAACTGTATTCAAAACAACCTTCTGTTGTTATATCATTTCACTCAAATTATGTTGCTCCATCAATAAAAATACATTTATTTCTTAAATCTTGAGACACTTTGTGACTTAATTTTCCTTTAGGTGTGCCTTTTGCCCCATTCCAACCTAAAGTTTGACTTATCAGTATAGTTATTTTTAATGTTTTAATGAAACGTTTTAATTTTAATTCAGTTTAATTAATTTCATACAGTGGCTGAATGGTTGCTAATAATTTTGAAACAAGACCTGTGTATTTGGTGCTTAAAAGAATAGTTCACCCAAAAATTAAAATTCTCTCATCATTTACTCACCCTCATGCCATCCTGGATGGCTGAACATGAACAAAGATTTTTAGAAGAATATCTCAGCTCTGTTGGTCCATACAATGCAAGTGAATGGGTGCCAATATTTTGAAGCACCAAATATCACATATGTCCGCATAAAAGTAATCCATACAACTCCAGTGGTTAAATCAATGTCTTCAGAAGCTATATGACAGGTGTGGATGAGAAACATCAATATTTTAGTAAATTTTTACTATAAATTCTCCTCCCTGCTCAGCTGATTTCATTTTCACATTCTTCTTCTTGTTTTTTGTTGATTCACTTTCTTCATGCATACACCCCCTACTGGGCAGGGAAAAGAATTTCTAGCAAAAATGGACTTAAATATTGATGTTTCTCACACACACCTATTATATCACTTCTGGATATATGGATTAAACCACTGGAGTTGTATGGATTACTTTTATGCTGCCTTTATGTGCTTTCTGGAGGGTCAACATTTTGGCACCCATTCAGTTGCATTGTATGGGCCTACAGAGCTGAAATATTCTTCTAAAAATCTTAATTTGTGTTCTGCAGAAGAAGAAAGTCATACACATCCGGGATGACATGAGGGTAAATGAAAAGAGAATTTTCATTTTTGGGTGAACTATCCCAATTCAAATACAGTATGTAGCCAACCATTGCACTGAAGCCACTAGATGGTGATACTGAACAGCACAAGTTATGCTTAAAAATGACGTAACATACAAAGAGACTGAAGGTGATTCACCAGCATCATGCTGACAGGTGAGGTAGCATAATTAAAATTACACAGTTATGATTGTTTTACTACAAACTTTGAGACTAAACTAAAACTACTTATCAGCTAACATAGCATACTGATACACACATACAGCTACATACTACCGAACTATACTGTTATGTTGCACTATTGTACGTTTTGTATGTCATATGTTGTACTTCGATCAAGAAACCAGCGTATTTGCTTAAATTTATCCTGTATTCCTGACTTTTAGTATAAAGAGGAGATCGTTGAAATTATTTGAAAGTTACAAAGCAAGGTACCTTGCAATTCTTCAGCGTTCGCAGGCAAGATCAAGTTAGCTAAAATTACACAGATCAATCCTTATGGCACTATATTTCACATGCTTTGCAGTTATGTAAGCTTACCTGTCCAATAAGAAGAGCGCCAATTCAGGGTCGGTTTTGATCCCCAAAACCAAACAAAGGTCCCTCCAGGAATCAAATGCCCTGCCGAAGTTCACTCTAGTTTTCGCTCAACCACAATCACGTTCCCGCTTAGCCAGACTGGATTCAGTAGAAGGCTCTTGGGAGAGTGCATAAACGTCACATCCTTTGGATTTTCCCGGCAAAACCGACCCGCTCCCTTCATGAAAATCAGTCTACAGGCTATAATAGGCAACCTAGAAAGTCCGGGAAGGGTTAATTTTTTAAGTTGCATTACAAGTCGTTCACACATTGGCAAAAAAAAAAATATAAATAAATAAATAAAATAAAAAAGCGAATACTTCAGCTCTGGAGGTACATACAATGCAATTGAATCGTGGCCAGACCATTCAAGTTCCAAAAATCATATAAAGGCAGCATAAAAGTAATCCATATGACTCCAGGGGTGAAAACTATGTCTTTAGAAGTAATATGATAGATGAGGGTGAGAAACAGATCAATATTTAAGTCTTTTTTACTATAAATCTCCAGTTTCATGTTCATATTCTTAAAGTGAAAATGAAAATATTTAGATTTATGGTATAAAATAAATAAATAAATAAATAAATAAATAATAAAAAAAAGGACTTAAATATATTGATCTGTTTCTCACCCAAAGTGATTGTATCACTTCAGAAGATATATATTAAATCACTGGAGTATGGATTACTTTTATGCTGCCTTTATGTGATTTTTGGAACTTGAAAGGTCTGGCGCACCAGTCACTTGCACTGTATGGACCAACAGAGTTGAAATATTCTAAAAATCTTCGTTTGTTTTCTGCAGAAGAAAGAAAGTCATACACATCTGGGATGGCATGAGGGTGAGGTAATGATGAGAGAATTTAAATTTTTGGATGAACTATCACTTTAACAATTTGGCATCTAGCCCTACTCAAATTCACCTCACATAATGTACAGATAGTAAAACTCTGTACTCTAGAACAGGGGTCTTCAACCATTTTCAGGCCAAGGACCCCTTGCTGGGTAGAGAGATGGAGCCTGGACCCCCGTTACATATTGTATAAAATTGAGTGTTGTGTTTTATGCCTATAAAAACGAGGATGGTAGGCTACCATATTACTGTATGTATATTTCATGATGTTAACATTGCAAAGCCATTGAAATAATCATTAAATGCTACCCTGCTGAAAAGACCAGCTAAAACCAGCATAAGCTGGTTGGCTGGTTTTAGCTGGTCGCCCAGCCTGGTCATAGTTGGTCAGGCTGGTTTTAAAGGGGGTTTGAACTCTTTTTTTTTAGCTGGTCAGGCTGGTCTTAGCTGGCCTTAGCTGGTCAGGCTGGTCTTAGTTGGTCAGGCTGGTCTTAGATCGTCAGGATGGTCTTAGGTGGTCAGGGTGGTCTTGGGTGGTCAGGATGGTCTTAGCTGGCCTCCCAGCCTTACCAACTAAAAAGTGTTCAAACCCCCTCTGAGACCAGCTAACTGACCAGCTTAGGCGACCAGCTAAAACCAGCCAACCGGTTTACGCTGGTTTTAGCTGGTCTTTTCAGCAGGGATTTACAGCAGGTGTCTGCAACATTTTTGACATGAAATGACATTTTTAAATTCCCTTGTAAATCCATGTGCCAAACCTCCTCCAAAAAGAAAGAAAAAGACAGACAGACAGACAGAAAAACAGACAGACCCTGTCAGAATAAAACAACTTTTATAAGGTTACTAAAATGGAGTCTTCATCTCATGTGAGTGATACATTTTATACATGTATTTTAAAATTACTGTTGATTTCATGGAGTAAAAACTTGTAATGAGGAAAACAATGATTGAGTGCTCCTTTAATTATGTTGATTTGAGAGCACTGTCTTGTATGTGTGGAACGTCAAGGACCGTATATGCCAGCTTGATAATCTCAGTGGTAACTATTTATTTAAACCAGGCAAGTACGCTATTGTTCTAAAAGCAGGCTGTCATCTGCTCAACTGCACAGCGCGACCAACGCAAAGCAGAGGCGTTTTACTCACACTCCACTGCAGCGCTGCTGAACCTGATGTGTGTCGCGCTTTGAGCGGCTCGTGATGAGCAGTGATCGTGTGAAGGGTTTGTCCGGGCCGCGCGCTTTTGCTGACTAGCGCTATTTTACGCCACACTTGAAGATTTGGCATGCAGCTGCAAAGGACTTCAACATGTCGAGTGAGTGATTATTACAAATGCCACCAGTGGTGGATCAAACAATAATTTGCGGACCCCCTGCGGTACCACCGCGGACCCCCTGGGGGTCTCGGACTCCCTATTGCTCTAGAATAGCAGACATTTGATAAAGTTTGAGAGGTTGCAGTATTAGCTCCCCTATTAAACATACAACAGCTTAGCCCTCTGACATGCTGTGTAGATTTTTACTGCAGTGTCTTAGCAAATATTTAGAAATTGACATCTTCAAATTTGAGAGAGAGAGAGAGAGAGAGAGAGAGAGAGAGAGAGAGAGCACACAGGATGCTTTACTCTTTTCAAATTAGATTTTGAGTGTTGGAGTGTAGCTGTCTCCCAGCCTGTCTTGTTGTCTTTGTACAGCTGTAAATTACATACAGTACTGATGCAAGTTTTAGATTAGAATATGCCATAAAATTGCATCTTTTTTCTAATCTTTAAAATTCTGCCTGACATCTGTTTTGCATTCCATAGAAGAAGTAAAGCCATGTTTGGAACAACATTAGGGTGAGTAAATGACTACAGAATTTTCATTGTGGGGTGAACTCTTTAAGGTTAAACCGTGTTACAGTTTTTTTGTTATGGGTTTTGTTGTTGTAGCTTAGAAACTGTGATTAATGCTGCAATTGGACGTGAACGTGCAGAATGATCTGTTTACTCTGTTCGGGTGCTACAGGGTGAATGCATTAATTAGGACATTTAGAGGATGTTTTAAACTGAGCAGTGATCTAAATACAGAACTAGAGAATGAACTTTGCTCTGTGGGTCTGGTGTTATTTGGCAGTTAAAGTAATGCAGCAGCATCGGATTACACACATGTTTTGTAGATAGAATGGAGTGAAGATGGAATTAATTTCATTTTGAAACAATACACATTGAAATAAGATGGAGAGAGAAAGACATACATGGTGGGAAAGAGGGAGAACAGAGGAGAGGAGCAGTTCAGAGGGAAGCGTCTGTCACTCATACTAGCATTTGTTCCCTCTGTTGCCATAGCAACAGTTATTATGCATACTTTTAGATTGTGGAGTTGGTATTCAGGAACTGGTACTATTTGTACCTGTAATTTCTTTTTAGATAATGGTTCACAAAATATCTTTGTTATTTTTGTTTGTTTCTTTCTTTCTTTCAAATTTCTTCCTCAGCCTGATTTTTCTGATTTGTCTGATCTTCATCTTAAACTGATTTCCCCAATCTAGTGTCACTGTCTGATTTCTCATCAATCTACTCTCACTGTCTGATCTCCACCTCAATCTGATTTTACTGTCTGATCTACATTTCAGTCTGATTTACTGTCTGATTTCCATCTCAGATTAATGTTACTGTCTGATCTCCTTTTCAGACAGTAACATTAATTTTTATTCTCTAATCTCCACCTTAATCTGATTTTACTGTCTGATTTACATTTCAGTCTAATTTCACTGTCTGATCTCCATCTCAGATTGATTTTACTGCCTGATTTCCATCTCAGATTAATTATTGTCTGATCTCCATCAGAGTCTGTTAATACGTCAAATCTCCACCTCAGTCTGATATCACTGTCTGATTTCCACAGTCTGATCTCCTCCTGAGTCTGATTTTACTCTCTAATCTCCACATCAATCTGATCTCACTGTCTAATCTCCATTTCAGTCTGATTTCACTGTCTGGTCTCCACCGGAGTCTGATTTCTACTCTCTAATCTCCACCTCAGTCTGATCTCACTGTCTGATCTCCATCTGAGTCTGATTTTACTGTCTAATCTCCACCTCAGCCTGATATCACTGTCTGATTTCCACAGTCTGATTTTACTTTCTGATCTCCATTTCAGACAGATTTTACTGTCTGATTTCCATCTCAGTTTGAATTTACTGTCTGATCATCCTGTCAGTCTGAGTTCAATCTCAGATTGATTTTACTGTCTGATCTTCGTCTGATTTTACTTTCTGATCTCCATTTCAGACTGATTTTACTGTCTGATCATCCTGTCAGTCTGAGTTCCATCGCAGATTGATTTTACTGTCTGATCTTCAACTCAGATTGATTTTACTGTCTAATCTCCACCTCAGTCTGATTTCTCTATCTGATGGCCATTTCAGACAGATTTTACTGTCTGATTCCATCTCAGTTTGATTTTACTGTCTGATCTTCAACTCAGATTGATTTTATTGTCTGATCTTCATCTGATTTTACTTTCTGATCTCCATTTCAGACTGATTTGACTGCCTGATCATCCCCTCAGTCTGATTTTGCTGTCTTATTTTGATCGGTCTCCTCTCTTTATTCCAGCCTCTCTACAGTGAACCTGACAGACTTTCCACAGCAGATTTACCCGTGTGCATTGGTATGGTTTGCGAATTAAACAGAAAGACATTCTGTGATGATCAAGAAAAAAATACACACTTCACAGGCAGCATCTCAGAACCTCAAAACAATATCAGAACCCTAATGAATAAGACAAAGTTTCATTCTTAAGGTAATATTTATTATTTCTCATGTTTAAAGAATTTCAGTTGGTGTCGTTTTTGATGAGTGCCTTTTGTCTCTGCTGCCATCTCCCATCAGTGTCCACAATTGCAGTCTTTGTTGTCTGAATGAGAGGACACATTCTTCCAGAGGGATGACCTCTTCTCTCCCCGCTGGACCTGGCACTGCCCACACCAGCCCAGCAGCCGTATCTCTCCCCTGCTCTCATTGTCCTACCTCTCAAAGGCCACCAGCAGGATATCTGACTGACATATAGAGTGTAAATGGTTGTTTCAAGGCAATGAGAAATAGATTGAGCATGTAAGTAACTGGCTTTTATATCAAACTGTTTTTTTTCTTCTAAATATGCTTATGCAGTTTTCTATAGAGCAGATGCTGATGTGTTTTCCTCTTAACTGTGAGAATGCTTACAAATGTAAAATATAGGAAGTACAGATGCCAAGTAATTTTATGCAGTTTTCAGTTGTGCTGAATAAAGCACAGTTTTTTATGACAACCAATTTGGGCAAAAAAGCACACACAACAAACCAAGACAGGTGAGACACAGAGGAGTGCTGCATTTCATTGGTTGTTTAGACATTTGTGTGAGTGAGTCTGGAGTTGTTTATTGGCAAATGTTTGTGTAACACTTTGGGTTAGACAGAATGCTTACATCTTTATTAAGTATCCTAAGAAAGATTGAGATGCATAATCTTGAAATATGGGAATCGGAATGTCAGACTTAGAGTTTCTGTTATGTATAAATGTTATGGAGAATATTGAATATTATGTGTGAATATAAAAGGATATGAATCTGGTTAGAATACAAAAAATATTTTAAAATGTGTCATGATGCAGTTTTTCTAACTTCAAACCTATACAGTTGAAATGCATAACACATCCAAAATCCTGTATATGGTTTGGGGCCTTAATTGGACTCCAGTATGTAGCATGTAGAACTGAATCCCTGGTGATGCTCATTATTTTGTGACTTCAGCTGTGGAACACAATGGATTGACCCAAATCTAACACTCAAATTACAGACAGCGAGAGAATGTATGTATGTGTGTGTGTGTGTGTGTGTGTGTGTGTGTGTATTTATTTCTGGGTTTCCAGAGTTGCCAAAGTAGAATTCTGATCTAAAACAGAATAGTACCTTTTACATATTTTTGTACCAGCTTTTATTTCCTTTAATGCCCTGAAATCCTCACTGACTCTCATGGACTGAATGATCTGCCAAACCAGAGAGAATATGCAGCACTAGAGTTTGCTCAGTGGCAAAGAGAAAACAATTCAGAGAAGCTATGAATTTTCATGAAGTGACGTGCTGACCAGGAATACATATCTGTTAATTATGTGCATATTAATTCTTTTTTTTTTTTTTTTAAGTGGGGTGAAAGTTATTGAGAAACTTAAACCAAAGAAATGTTAGTAAATTAGTAAATAATTAATTTCTTCATTTGATTCTTCGTTTGTTGGTGTATTTGTTTGTTTGCTTGTTTGTTTATTTTTGCATTTGTTAATTTTATCTGTCTTTATTTATAAAAGAAACATATTTTATTGAAATTGTACATCAAATGTTTACTGTTCATCTGTTGTGAAAGTTAATGTGATTTAATTGTCTCAATTACTGTCATCTTGCAGATACCGATGGAGTCACTAAGACGATGTCTGCTGCTAGGGTTATGATGATAGAAGGATAAACACAGGTGAGCTCATTGTATCATGCTGACAAATGAGAGAAACAAAACAATTCTACTCAGTATCTGATATTGCCATAGCATCATAGTATAACCACAGTATCTAGACAAATAGTCACCATTTGGTGGTCCAAATATAATAAGTTAAGAACCACCCGTTGAAAAACCCATTTAGATCAACCACTAATCTGAATATTGGATGAGACGTGTCCCACTCAGTGTCTATGGTCAACCCTCTACGGACACGCTGGAGAAAGAATCGGCTTTGGCAAGTAAATTTGAGTTTTTACCAGACTTTTGACAACATGCAAGCGTAATGAAACTGAAAATGTATTAAGCAAACTGGGAAGGGGGCGTCTTGACATATAGGCTATATAGTGTTCATTTATATGACTTCATGCACTATAGTAAGTGAGAGTGTATATTTTATTTCATATTTCGCTTTTCATCATTTTAATCACATTTTAGCTTTTTTAAATTTTGTGCAAATTTCACATTCTATCAATTTATATGATGTCATAAAATTGCATTAATAATAATAATAATAATAATAATACAAGCTGTTGTCACTGTTTGAAAAACTGTTTTAATGCAAAACAAGGTTGGAACTTAATATACTATAATACTATATAAAATGTACTATGTAAAAAAAGCAACAAGGTTTAGGTTTATGGGTTATGGCTTTGCACAGGTTTTTACCAACCTCCTGCATAGATGCGGCAAGAGCCTATTTGTTCATTTCTTCAGTATTTACAGTGTTTGTTGAAGTTAAAGTATTTCATAACGTTTGATTGCCCCTTTAAATATTTAGATATATGTACATATTTATTATACTTACTACATTTTGTAGCATGTTTGTTTATATACATATTTTGTATGGTTTACAAGTATTTATATTGAGTTTACATTGATACAGTATGTATAAAAATAAGGAGGACCAAATTACTCAAAATTAAATAATTAAATAAATATTTAAATAAATCATTAAATACATAATGAAACTGTAAAAAAAAAAAAAAGAACTATACAAATATTAAATTAATGATAAAAGTAAATAAATTAATAAATGTCCCTTGTATTTTATTTTAGCACTATTTTGCATCCATTGATTTTACATTCACGCATGAGTTTCTTTTCTTTTCATTTTCAGGGTTATGGTAATCAGTATGTCACTCAACAAGAGTGGGCATCACCTTTCAAAATCAGTTTCTTTGGACTTTCTGGTTAGTTTAGTATTTTTTGACTCTGATGACTCCATCTGTCAGCACGTGCCAGCTACTGTCTCTATTTCTTCTTCACTCGTCATCAAACTTTAGGCGTTCCACTGATTATTTTGGACTGCTGACAAAGGAGTGCTGATTACACCTACCTGCTTTGATTGGCGTATTGGTAATGCTCTTGCTTAAATTAAAAAGATCCCAAGGCAAGCTCTTAAATGAAAATGGAGGCAGATAACTATTGTTTAAATGAAACTTATTCAAAGCTAGTGCTGAAATGAAATACATGGGAGATTTTATGTACTGATTTAATGATGCATTTAATTAATTCACTATGTATTTAATTATTTATTTAAATATTAAATGATTTATTTAATACATTTATTTAATTCACTATGTATTTAATGATTTCTTTAAATATTTAAATATTTATTTAATTATTTAATTTTGAGTAGTTTGGCCCTCCATATAAAACGGTGCTTAAATGGTACGTGCAATTCATGTTTCTTTTTACTTTTTGATCAACAACTGACTGTTAATAACAGAAAGGATATTAAAAGAGACATTATTCAATGAATATAGATATATATCATAGAGATCATCTTTAGACACACATTTCTGTGTATTGACTGACGTGTACAAATATTTATTGTTGTCAATAAATCATAAGTTCTCAAATTCAAATCGACAAGCTCTCGAGTTTGCAACACTTTTTACCTTCCAACAGGCATATTACACTGGTCTGTAGCCATGCTGTTAAACGAAGAATGTTGTGAAAACAGTGTGTGGAAAAGTTTAAGCAAAATCAGAGTTTCGTCATTAAATGCAATGTAAATGTAGCATATCATCGCTCAACTAAAGCGATGGTGACAGTGCGTTCACGACACCTCAGGACCCACTGCTGCCAAATAAGGTACATTTCCTTCTGAGTGCACACTCATGAGACACAACACGCAGTGAAAGGATCTCTGCACTAAAATTGTTCTTCACCACTACACAACTCACTGGCGAGTGAAAACTGAATATTTACTAGCCAGTGGCTAATAGCAGACATTTTGAAGTTGCAAAGCACAAAATTTGTTCCCATATGCAAGATTTACTCGCAATGTAGAGGGATGATGGTGGTTATGGCCCTGCTTGATAGAGACACATCTATAGAAACACTTCTTTGGAGGTCTGAGATTGTGAGGATGCAGTTGCAGTTTTTGGGCTCTTTAATATTTTATTTGAATGATAGTCGAGAGCTTAAAGCTTTTGCTGACCTATTTTCTGGGAAAAAAATAGCATCTATTTTTTGAGCAGCTTGTCAAGTAGTGACAACCTGACTTAGCTATGCTTTTGGATGCTTCAAATCACTATGATGCATGTTTGGGACAAACTCAATGCAATGATGGAAATTATGCAGGCATATCTTTTAGAAATTATGAGTCCGTAAAGAGGAGAGAATAACGTCATGTTTTTTTTCCCCCAAAGATCAGACAGAGGAAATGCACAAGAGAAGAGACATCCTTGCGCTCATATTGATCGTGTTACCCTGGACTTTGCTCATCTCAATTTGGCATCAACATGCTGTCAATCCTTTGCTTCCAGCTCAGAGGGGTAAATACAAAGCTGATTCTAGAATGCTTTAATGTCAACATGAAATCAAAACGGACCCAATATCTATTTCTAGTCTTATTGTGCACAATTCAGTAGTGCAGGTTATTCTAAAGAAAAAAATTGTCTTCCATCAAAATATAAATAATATAAATAATAAGTTGCTCTGCCTCTGAAATGATTTTCCTTTGCGGCTGACATCTCCTAGACCACGCAGGCTATTGGTAATGTTGCCAAATAGAAATCTGAACATTGTTTTAGGCTACTGCTATAGATTATATAGCCCTTCTAAAATCTTCCTAATAGTTAACGTAGTATTTCAATGCCTGTTTACGTTAATTTGATAAAAGTTATGGCAATCATGGTAAATATACACAGATGAGCCAAAACATTATGACCACCTGCCTAATATGCTGTTGATCCTCCACATGCCACCAAAACAGTGCCGATCCGCCGAGTCATGGACTCTACAAGACCCCTGAAGGTGTCCTGTGGTATCTGGCACCAAGACATTGGCAGCAGATCCTTCAAGTCCTGTAAGCTGCGTGGTGGAGCCGCCGTGGATCTGACTTGTTGGTCCAGCACATCACACAGATGCTCAATCGGATTGAGATCTGGGGAATTTGAGGCCAGGGCAACACCTTGGACTCTTCAGCATGTTCCTCAAACCATTCCTGAAAATGTTGGGGTGTGGCATGGTGCATTATCCTGCTGAAAGAGGCCACTGCCATCAGGGAATACCATTGCCATGAAGGGGTGTACCTGGTCTGTGATGATGTTTAGATAGGTGGCACGTGTCAAATTGACCTCCACGTGAATGGCCGGACCCAGGGTTTCCCAGCAGAACATTGTCCAGAGCATCACACACTCTCCAACGGCTTGTCGTCTTCCCACAGTGCATCCTAGTGCCATCACTTCCCCAGGTAAACAGCACACATGTACATGTGATGTCCATGTGATGTAAAAGAAAACAGGACTCATCGGACTAGACAACCCTCTTCCACTGCTCCAAGCTCCAGTTCCAATGCTCGCGTGTCCATTTTTGGTGCTTTCGACAGTGGACAGGGGTCATCATGGGTACTCTGACCGGTCTGCAGCTACGCAGCCATATACGCAGCAGTTGTGACATTCCTCCCATAACCATCATTAAAATTGTCTGTGACTTGTGCCACAGTAGACCTTCTGTCGGTTCAGACCAGACAGGGATAGCCTCCGTTGCCCTCGCACATCTGTGAGCCTTGGGCGCCCAACACCCTGTCAATGGTATGTGGTTTGTCCCTCCTCGGACCACTGTCGGTAGGTACTCACCACTGCTGACCGGGAGCACCCCACAAGCCTTGCAGTTTCAGAGATGCTTTGACCCAGTCCTCTGGCCATAACAATTTGGCCCTTGTCAAAGTCGCTTAGGTCTTTACTCCTGCCCATTTCTCCTGCATTCAACAAGTTGATTACGAGAACTGATTGTTTGCTTACCATCTAATCTACCCAGACCTTGACATGTGGCCTTGTTCGGAGATGATCAACATTAATCGCTTCACCTGTTAGTGGCAAAATGTTTTGGCTCATAACGCCGGATTCACACATACTCAGTGAGCGGGGCGTGAGCGAGGTGTGAGCAACGCGTTGTGTTTGGGCTTTCACATTAGCCGCGTCTCTTTTCAAGGTTCAAACAGCAACGATGGGCATTCCCTTGCACTTGTTTATCAGCACACTTGTCGTGATTGGATAAAATATCAAAGCCCCTTTCAAGGCAAGTCAGCCAATGTTGGTCAAGATTATGAGTAAAGAATATATTTAAAATCAGCAGTAAAATCTGACAACAATAGTATCATAAATTATGCTGCTTTACCTCAGATTACGCTAAAAAATGCTTTTTTCAGGCTGATTCATCTAATGCGCAAGTACGTTCTTGAGTTGATTGACAGGCGATGTCTTTATCTAAAACTCTTTTACCTGTAAGGGTGGCGTTCCAATTTCTCCCATTCATTTTAATACCAGTGGTCCGTCTCTTCTAAACTGTCTCTGTATATAAACAACACGGGCCCTGCAGTTTATTTATTTATTTTTTCCTTTATTTAGTTATTTTGTGTTTGTTTGTATGCAGACTAGTAAATTGTAGTGTATAGTAGGTTCGATTTAAGTATTGTTTATTTGTTTTTGCGTCTTTTCTAAAATCTCCTGATTATTTTAGTTTTCTACTGCACCCAGAGTCGCTGAGCTCAGTGTGAGCCGCACGGCAACAATAGGCTCGCGCTGAAACTATCTGCTAACTGCCACATCTGGGACGCTTCACCTCACGACTCACGCTTACAATGTGAAAGGTGTAATCTGTTACACCTGTTAATATGGGTGCTGAAACGAAAACAGAAATCCTAATTCTCTCCAAACACTTGTCATATTCAAAGCATAATGGCTTTCTTCAGTGGAAACTAAAACAATAATTGCAAATTGTACAATCAACAGCACAGAATGGTCAAAGACAGAAACAAGGCATGTTGCAATAAGTCTGGCAAAACCAATTCAATGAGCGACTTTGATAAAACAGCATGATGAACCACGTGTGTAGACAGGTACGTACGCAGAAACAGGTACGCAGAAACAGGTACGCAGAAACAGGTACGCAGAAACAGCAGCTAGCATTTTACAAGGCCGCACCACACCTGCAATGGCAAGATTATGAACAGTTTTAAAAATATAAAATTGGGGAACCACTTATAAAATCACCCCACTAAAGCCCTATAATAAATGCCTTACCTTCAAGGAGAAGGCTCTTACCACACACTGAAGCTCATCACATCGACGCACTACAACCAAATAATATATACATAAACACAAATTAATATCGGATCTATTGGGTACAAGCACAAGAATAAAAGTCAAACTCGCAACTCACCAGGAGAGAGAGTTGCATTTTGCATTTCTCTTACATTTCGTTTGCACTAAACTGCTTACCGGGGGAGAGAAACACACTATAGTGCCAAACATCCACTTATAAACACCATTCGTAAATCAAATACTTAATGCGCACCAATCATGAGTGAGAGGCACATGTGTGCTCAGTAACGGAGAGCAGAGCTTACTATTAGCAAACTCGTTCTCTAATAAGTGACGCACAACAAGCACGCTCCATAAGGAATGCGCATAGACATTGACTGTCCAGAGCAGTAAAAGAAAAACCATCAAAACCATCCTACCTGTCACAGACAGACACACAGACAGACAGACAGATAGATAGACAAACAAAATACCTCTTTTTGACAGTTTTAAAAACAACTGGCTGTCTCTTCTTGTGATAGATGACAGGTCAGGGGTTAGCAAAGCTCACAGAAGAGGCTTCAGACTCCAAGAATCCTGCATCACGGAAAACACGCAAATCACAGAGGTCACCCGGACGAGGTACATCTACAGCCGACTCCCGACTTGGTCTGACACACTACCCACTCTTCACATTATAACTCCAACCTACAGTAGGCCTGTCCAGAAGGCGGAGTTGACCCGCCTCGCTAACACCCTCCTACACGTCCCCAACCTTCATTGGTTGGTGGTGGAGGACTCAGCGCGGAAAACACCACTCGTGTCCAGACTGCTGGAGAACACGGGTTTGAATTACACCCACTTGAACATAGAGACTCCCCGAAACCTCAAGGTGCGAATGAAACCCAAAAATTCACAGATCCCTCGTGGCACCATGCAGAGGAATCTGGCCCTCCGCTGGCTGAGGAGAAACATCAACCGCAACTCTGGTCACAAAGGAATCGTCTATTTTGCAGATGATGACAATACCTACAGCCTGGAGCTGTTTGAAGAGGTAGGACAGGAACAAATTTGGTCCTCATTGACCCAAATATGGGTTGCAAGGAAAAAACTGTGCTAAATGCAAATAATACAATGTAACTTGCTATATAATCATGCATAGTTCCGCTAGCCAGATAAGCTAGAAAAAAACGTCCTATATCTTTTGTGTCCAATCTACGAGCTTATGCGAAAAACCATCAAATTAATACATTTATTTGAATTAATACTTACTTTTAGATGCTAAACTATACATTTTTGTTGGGTTGGGTCCTGAAGCAAATCAATTGAGAATCACTGATCTAGACATTACCGTCCTGAAGCTGTCTTGATCTGTCTTTTTACCTGACCTATTTCCTCCTCAATGTTCTGCAGATGCGTTGGACTCATAGAGCATCTGTCTGGCCAGTCGCCTTTGTCGGAGGTCTTCGATTTGAATCGCCCAAAATCAACTCTCTTGGCAAAGTGTCCGGCTGGAGGACGGTGTTTGACCCTCATCGACCTTTTGCCATCGATATGGCAGGGTTTGCTGTGAACCTCCAGCTCATCCTCAGTAAACCTGAGGCCTACTTTAAGCTCTGGGGGATAAAGGGCGGATACCAGGAGAGCAGTCTGTTACAGGATCTGGTGACCCTTAGTGACCTGGAACCCAAAGCTGCCAACTGCACAAAGGTGCCTCCATGGCATCACCCAAAACTGAAAATTCTGTCATCATTTACTCACATTCCTCACAAAAGGAAGAAAGTCATACAGATTTGGAACAACATGAATAAATTATTATAGAATTTTCATTTTTGGTTGAAATATCAATTTAAGTTAAAACATATGACATCAATTATTGTAGCAAGTCAGAAACTAAGATGTTGTTATACATGATGAAAAAAATAAGCAAAACAATGTGTTTTGGTGTACCATTTTCTTTTTCAGGTGCTGGTCTGGCACACGCGAACGGAAAGACCTGTGCTTGTGAATGAAGGAAAAAAGGGATTTACGGATGTCAGCGTGGAAATATGATGAACTGCAACCATGCTGTATTATTTTTTTAACAGTATTACAAGTTGAACAATGCTGAAAATGTCATTGTTCACTGCACTGAATGTGAACTTCACCTCATCTGAGACACACTGGAGTATTCAACCAACAAACAACAAAGAGCAATTCTCCATTTGTATCCTTTTATACAATGAATGTTTTCCCTCTGAGACAAAAAAAAAAAAAAAAAATCTGCATCCTTAAAAAGGATTAAAAGGAAATTAAAAAGGAAAGAGTGAAACTGTCTCGTGCTGCACAACATGTCTGTATTTTAATCCAGATAAATTCTCTGGAAAGCTTTTGCCCTAATAGCTTTACAATGCTGATTTAAATTGGAGTTCAGATAAAAATATTTATTTCACTGTCCAGGTCTTACTGTTTTGTCTTATTAAACAAACAAAAGCATAAAACTTGCCCATGCAAAACTCATTACCATGATGCCAGGGCATTGCTATGTGGTTGCTAAGATGTTCTGAGTGGCTGTTAGTACATTGCTTTACAGTTGCTAAAGTGTGGATCACGTGACGCCATGCTAGAAGCAGACGTATGAATCACGAGCTCTGCGCACTTTGCTGTTTTTTTTTATTATTTTCATGTTATAATCCAGTGAGATTCGATACACCCAGTTACATATTTGTTCTTTGAGGTAAACATGGCAAAGAAGTCAAAATTCTCGGGCTCTGGAGACATTAAAAGACACTTATGTGCTCAAGATGAAACCTCTGGGCCTGCAGACCGGGGACTCGATTTGGAAAGTACGATAGGAGAAGAAACGATAGGAGAAGAAATTCAGCGTCAACTGTCCAACATCTCGGTGATGCTGACTAAGGTTGTTGCTGACTTGGAGGATCTCGCTGTAATACGTCAATCGATTACAGCAATGGAAACTAAATTCTCTGAGTTGGTTACAAGATTGGGAGATGTTGAGAAACGGACCGATTATCTGGAGTCACTGGAAAGGGAATTATCCTTTAATTCGCCTGCGACCAAAATAGTCGTGGAAAATTTTTTGGAAAAACTGGAAGATTTGGAAAATAGGAGCCGAAGGAATAACATACGGTTTGTTGGAATTCCTGAGCATGAAGAAGGCAGAGATATGGTGAAATTCCTTGACAAGCTCTTCCTGAGTCTGCTCGACATAACAGGCCATAAACTGGAAATCGAGCAGGCTCACAGAGTCCCGGCTCACAGATCTGCTGATGGAGACAGGCCCCAATTAATTCTGGCCAAATTTCTGAGATCATCCGATAGAGATCTCGTGTTGCGCGAGGCGAGGAGCAAAGGAAATCGTTCTTGGAAGAATCACAATGTTTTCTTGTTCCTGGACTTTGCGAATTTGACAAGAGAGAAACATGATCGATTCAAGGAATGTAAGAAACACTTACATCAACGGAAGATCGCTTTTGCACTGATGTTTCCGGCCAGACTGAGAATAGAAATGAAGGATGGTCGCAGGGTATTTACATGTCCCAAGCAAGCACTGTCTTTTATAAAAACAATGGGTGAGTAAGCCATTTGGGGTTTTTCATGTAGCTCCAGAGTGGATTAACTCGCTGTATTTACTCTGGCTGTCCGAGGAAGCTGGGCGCCATTTTTGTTTCTTTTTGCGTTGGTTCCGCCTAGCGGCTGGAGTTTATTTTGTGGAATTACACTGCTTCAGGACAGTTGTGGATGAATCTGTTGGTTCTATGTGCTTATGCCTCCTGTTGGCTGGAGTTTGTTTTTGTGGAGTATTTTTAAGGGACAGTAGAATGATTACGTCATCTGCTGAACTCATAACAGCCAGCTCACTGAACAATTGTTTGTCTGTCCGAGGAAACTGAATGGCTTTATATCGGCTGGAATTTGTTTTGTGGAGGAACACACCTTCAAGGCAGTTCTGTGAATGAATCTACATGTTCTTTGTGTTTATGCTGCCTATTGGCTGGTGTCTGTTTTACAAAGGATATTCTGTTATGTAATTCTGCCTCACAAAATTTGTGTAGAAGCACCGGACTTGAATAATCCGATGGCAAAATTGTTGCGTGTAGGCGTACACGGACTCTTTGAATTTAGAGGGATTGACGCCGGTTGGTGCTGTCGTGCGCGGGGTTAATGCGCACGTTTATCTTTTTCCTGTTTGTTTTGTTCCGGGGGAAGTTCAGGGTTTGATTGCTGCAATAATGGTGGAATGTGGTCTGTATAATCTTGTTTTTGACACACATTTTTTTCTGTCATATCAAAATGTCAAATGTTAATATGAGTGGGTTATCTCTCTCCACATGGAATGTGAATGGGTTGGGGCACCCCATAAAAAGAAGGAAAGTTATTTCTTTTCTTAAGTGTAAAAAATATGATATAGTGTTTCTTCAAGAAAAGCATCTTTCCCCACAGGAAGCTGAAAAAATTGGGAAGTTATGGGGTGGACATGTTTTCTTTAGTGCTGGCTCAAGTAAGAGCAAGGGAGTTATTGTATTGATTAATAAATATCTACAATTCAAATTTCTCAAACAGATTAAAGATAAATTAGGAAGAGTCATTATTGTCTTAGCAGAAATTCAGGGGCAAAGGTTGGTTTTGGCTAATATTTATGTGCCTAACGTTGATGATCAGGGCTTTTTTATAGATCTTAAAGGGATGTTGCAAGCTGCTGGCACCCCTCATGATATAATATTGGGAGGAGACTTTAATCTATTGATGGACTCAAAAGTGAAGCAAAAGTGTGTAAGCCCCCTAGAGCAACACTGAGGCTTCACAGGATGTGTAAAAATCTTGGACTTGCAGACCATCTGGTAAAGACTATACATTTTTTTCATCAGTCCATAAGATTTATTCTGGAATAGATTTTTTTTTTTTTAATATCTAAGTCCCTCATTTAATCTGTTATTGATTGCTCAATTGGAAACATCTTAGTCTCAGATCACGCCCTGGTGAGATTGGAGGTGTTGCCACATATGGAGAAAAAGAAATCATACAGCTGGCGCTTTAATGTATCCCTTTTGCAAAATCCTGATTTCCAACAAATGTTAAAGACCGAAATCAGTGTTTATATGGAGACCAACTGGTCCTCAGTATCCTCTGTGGGCGTGGCTTGGGAGGCGTTTAAGGCAGTTCTTAGGGGTCAAATCATACAGTATGCCTCATTCACCAAAAATCCAAAGCACGAGAACTCGTGGAGTTGGAAGAGAATATTAAAAGTGCAGAGGCATAGCTAAAGCGCCAAATGTCGTCTGATGGCCTCAGAGAATTGACCCGATTGAAATACAGATATAATACTATTTTGTTGCGAAAAGTGGAGTTTTGGTTGTTCAGGGCAAGGCAGTCATACTTTGAGTCGGGGGACAAAGCAGGGAAGCTTTTGGCTAGATATATAAAGCAGAGAGAGTCTTTTTCTACCATTTCCTCACCCATTGATATTAATAATGCCTTTAAAGTGTTCTATCTTGATCTTTATAGTTCCACATCTTCATCTACTGATGAAGATATTAGAAACTTTGTGGAACCATTAGAACTCCCTAAATTGACGACTGAGTAAAAAAATTATCTTGAATCTGAGATAGCCTTGGAGTCAAGGCTACTGGCAAGGCTCCGGGGCCAGATGGCTTTGCCGCTGAATTTTTTAGATCTTATGCTACAGAATTGGCTCCACTTTTGTTAGAAGTTTATACAGAGTCATTAAAGAATGGAAAGCTTCCCCCAACCATGACACAAACCCGGATCAGTCTGATTCTTAAAAAGGACAAAGATCCAAGCGAGTGTAAAAGTTACCATCCAATTTCCCTGATCCAACTAGATGTAAAACATTTTGGCAAACATTCTGGCTAACCGATTAAGTTATGACATCTCTTATACATGTAGATCAGGTGGGGTTTATTAGGGGCCACAGCATTTCTGACAACATTAAGTGTCTCATTAATATTATGTGGTCAGTGGCGAATGATCAGACTCCGGTCGCTGCCATCTCACTTGACGCCGAAAAGGCGTTTGATATGGTAGAATGGGATTATCTTTTTAAGATGCTCGAAATATACGGGTTCGGAAATACTTTTATCAGATGGATTAAGTTACTTTATAGACACCCTGTAGCGGCGGTACAAACAAATGGATTAATTTCAGATTATTTTACTCTGAATAGGGGCACTCGGCAGGGTTGCCCTCTTTCCCCATTATTGTTCTGTCTTGCCCTGGAACCATTAGCAGCCACGATAAGAAAGGAGGATGATTTTCCAGGGGTGACGGCGGGAGGCGTGGCGCATAAGCTTTTACATTACGCAGATGATATTTTATTATTCGTCTCTGACCCCACTAGATCTATGCCTTGCCTCCACAGAATTATTAATTCCTTTTCTAAATTTTCGGGGTACAGAGTTAATTGGTCTAAATCCAAAGCTTTAGCTCTGACTGCGTACTGCCCAGTAATGGCTTTTCAACCGGGCACCTTTCAATGGCCCAGACAGGGCATTAAGTATTTGGGCATTTTATTCCCAGCAACATTATGTGATTTAGTCAGTTAATTTTGACTCTTTAATAAAAAGATTTTCGAGTGATGTGAGTAGGTGGGCTTCATTATTATGAGAGCTCAGTATTATTATCGATGATTGGGAAGGTTAATGTTATTAAAATGAATTGTATTCCAAAATTCAACTACCTACTACAATCTTTCATTGTAGATGTCCCCCTCTCTTATTTCAAGCAATTTGATAGCATAGCGAAGTCCTTCATTTGGAATGGAAAGCATCCCAGGTTACATTATCAACAAGTTACATAGACTGATTGACAAAGGTGGGCTAGGCCTACTCAAGATTTTGTTTTATTATTATGCATTCGGTCTCAGACATTTAGCTCATTGGTCACTTCCACCTGAGAGAGCCCCTCACTGGTTTGGAATTGAACAGAAAGTTATTGCCCCTATTTTACTATTACAAAACCCTTCTATTAAACTAATTGGAGAAGTTAAGTCGCACCACGTTATCTCGCATCTGCACGTGCTATGGACAAAAGTGTCCAAAGTGTTTAATTCAGACATTTATTTAAATGTTGCCTCGAGCATATGGCTAAACCCAAAGTTGCGTATTGGTGAGTCCCCTTCCTGCTGGACGAAGTGGATTGAGAGGGGTGTTAATACACTCGGTGTCCTATATGAGAGTGGTGGGTTGAGATCATTTGAAAATTTGGTCCAACATTTCAGGATTCCTAGATCTCAGTTCTCAGGTACTTACAGCTGTGCCACCTGCTCTGTACTATTTTTGGGAGTAGCATACACCCCCCTAAAATGGCAGATACTCTAGAAGTGGTGATAACTGCTTTTGGAAAAGGTCATGAGGCATCAGTGTATTACTCGCTGTTAATTCAGAGTCTGGGGGATGGAGCTTCAACTTCTCTCAAGAGATTATGGGAGAGAGATTTAAATTTGGTATTGGAGGAGGGAGTGTGGGCTAAGATTCTAAAAAATGTCAAGTCTACATCTAGAGATTCAAGGGTGCATCTGATGCAATTTAAGATTTTGAATCGTTTATATTGGACCACCTCTAGATTGTATAGACTTGGTCTTAAAGACACACCCACCTGCTGGTGATGCCAATCAGAAGACGGGGACACAACCCATGTTTTTTGGGGATGTGTTAAAATACAGGAATTTTGGTTGAAGGTTCAGGGATTTATGTGTGGTGTGTTAGACACACAGTTTTCATTTTGCCCCAGACTCTGCATTTTGGATGATGGGGAGGTCATTAATTTTGGGGATAGCCACTTGAGAGGTTGGGTCCTGGCCGGAGTTATGGTGGCCAGGAGAATAATACTCAGGGGGTGGAAGACGGCTGGGGCACCCTCATTTCGGGAGTGGTGCGGGGAGATGAGTGAGGTTGTGACATTTGAGGAGGCGATCTACAGAAGGTTGGGAAAGTGGGATTTGTTTAATAGGAAGTGGGGTGGATAGTTTGATTTTTTGGAGGGTTCTCGGGGAGGGGCAGTGGAGAAGGATTTTTGATTTTGAATTTTTAGCTTGATGTGTATTTGCATTGTATTTGTTTTTTGAAAGTATTATTTTTTTTTTTAGTTTGTTTCTAATTTTTTGTTATAATTGTAAGAGACCACTGTAATGCGTGTTTGTGTCAGGTCGGGGTGGGGGGGTTGGATGATCGGGGGGAGGGGTTTTAATTTATATAACTGATTCCGTATTTTAAGTTGTGTTTATTGGTTTTTGTGTATGGAATTAATAAAAATGTTAATAACAAACAGTTGCTAAAGTGTTCTGTGTGGTTGCTATCTGGCCTAAGTCAAACAAGCCCACTCCCTTTGATTTACATTTACATTTATTCATTTGGTAGATGCTTTTATCCAAAGCGACTTACAAAAGAGGAATAATACATCATAAGCGATTCATCTTAAGGAGACAGTCTTACGAAATGTGCTGCAATACAAAGTTTCATTAGCATCAGAATAGTAGTATCCAAGACAGATTAGAATATACATATATATTTTTTTCTTTTTTATGATTGCATGGTTAAGTGCTCATGGAAAAGATGTGTTTTTAGCTGTTTTTTGAAGACAGAGTGTGAGTCTGCTTCACGGATGGAGTTGGGAAGGTCATTCCATCAATGAGGTACAGTGAAACCGAAAGTCCGGGAAAGTGTTTTGGTGCCTCTGTGTTGGTACAACAAGGTGCCACTCATTAGCCAACTGCAGGCTTCTGGTAGGAACGTAGCTCTGCAGAAATTATTTTAGATATGCTAGAACAGACCCAGTGACTGTTCTGTATGCCAGCATCAGAGCCTTGAATTTGATACGTGCATCAACCGGCAGCCAGTGAAGAGAGACAAGGAGTGGTGTAACATGCACTCTCTGGTTCATTAAAGACCAGACGTGCTCCTGCATTCTGTATCATTTGCAGGGGCCTAATTGCGCATGCAGGGAGGCCTGCAATGAAAGTGTTGTAGTAGTCCAGTCTAGTTATGACAAGTGACTGAACAAGAAGTTGAGTGGCATGTTCCGATAGGAAGGGTCTTATTTTCCTGATATTGTAGAGTGTAAATCTACATGATTGTGCTGTCTTTGAGATGTGGTCTGTGAATTGAGTTGGTTATTGATGGTTACTCCTAGATTTCTGACCGTTTTGGAGTCAATGAGAGTTCACTTCAATATTAGTAGTCACACACACAGCCGAATCTCTCTCTGCTTTCTCTTTCTGCCGACTGATGCCTCTGTCAGCTTTTCAGGTCTCCCTCCGCCATCACTATAATGAGAGACAGCCCAGGCGATGAGCCTTACCGCTCTCCCTCTCCCACAGACAGAAACACGACAACGCCCCCATCCCCACATACTCCCATCGACTGACTCAGGCCGGGGCAACATCCGGCCTGCCAGCTCCCCCCCCCGGGGTCGCACTTGCCCGTGACCCAAGTAGAACCCCAGATACCGAACTTCCACCCGCCCAATTGCGCACTTCTTTGTATTGGCCGTGAGTCCCGCCCATCGCAGCGACCTCAGGACAGCTCTCAGATGTTGCATGTGCCGCCGCCAGTCATTAATTTAAATAATAATATAATCTAAATATATGGCGGCATATGCTGTATGTGGTCTGAGAATTTTGTCCATGAGACAATGAAACGTGGCAGGGGCCCCGAACAAACTGAACGGAAGAGTCACAAATTGATGTAAGCCGAACGGTTTGGAAAAATCTATTTTTTCTCTGGAGATTGGAGTTAAAGGGATCTGCCAATAACCCTTTGTTAAGTCTAGTGTTGAATAAAATTGAGCCGTGCCCAACTGATCGAGCAACTCGTCAATCCAAGGCATTGAGTACGTGTCAAATTTGGATACTGTGTTCACTTTGCGATAGTCTACACAGAACCGGACCGTCCCGTTGCTCTTAGGTACCAGAACCACCAGGCTGGCCCAATCGATGTGCGACTCTTCTCGAGCATTGCCCTTTTCTTGTGCTCAGCATATCTAAAATAATTTCTTGTGCTCAGGAAGGCAATGGGGCAGCTACGAACCACCACCCCCGGGGTGGTCTCGAATGGTGGTCTATGAGGTTAATGCGACCGCATAATCGCATAACCTCATAATTAAGATCTCTTACTCGCTGTGTGACCTCAAGTGTCATTGCCACTTGGCGAGTAATTTAGAGCTTGAGGTGGGCAGTAATACAAGCACTTTATCTCCCGGTGCGAATTCCCATGGTCAAGTGCCCCTGTAATACAGTCAGCTTTGACATTGCTGAGCTTGGAGCAAATTAATTGACCCAAAGTGTGGAGTTTTGCTCTAAGATCAAGAACGTACTGAATTTCATTTTTACTGTTTGAAGGTCCCTCCTCCCAAGCTTCCGGCATCATGTCGAGCACACCGATACAGACGTTCGAATGGGGAAAACCCTGTGGAGGCTTGTGGGTTACAGGGTTTCAAGCCACTTATCCCAATTTCTAGCGTCCTTGTGTATGAACTTACAAAGCATATTTTTTAAGGTTTTATTCAATCGTTCCACCAACCCATCTTTTTGAGGGTGATAAACACTGTTGCGAATCGATTTAATACCTAACAATTCACACAGTTCGCGTAGTGTTCATGACATAAATGTAGTGCCTTGATCAGTGAGGATTTCTTTTGGAATTCCCACTCGGTAGATAATTCTGAAGAGTGCCTCCACAACACTACGTGCTGAGATGTTGCGTAGGGGCACTGCTTCCGGATATCACGTTGCATAGTCCACCAGAACTAATACAAAGCGATGCCCGTGTGCGGTCCGTTCTAATGGCACGACGAGGTTCATGCCAAATCTTTCGAAGGGGACCTCGATTAGTGGTAGAGGGCGCAATGATACTTTTGGAGTGGCCGGTGGATTCACCAACTTACAATCACGGCATGCCACACACCACTTGCAAACATCGTTTATTCTTATCCAATGCTCCGCCTTGCACCAAGCGTTGGTGGATAGAGGTTTGGGTACAACCCGAATCCACCAAAGCTTGATATGTATCCCCTTTTAAACTCACTGGTACCTGATACATCCATCGATGACTCTCACTTGGTCAAACTTGTGTTTGAGGGACTCGACAGGTGACTGCTCTAGAGGGAAATCCCCCTCAGGGAACCCCCTGCATGGTCATGTATCTGTCTGGAGGAGAGGGAGAGTGGTAAGGCTCGTCACCTGGGCTGTCATTTTCATTAACACCTGTATCTTGTTATAGTGATGGCGGAGGGAGACCTGACAAACGCATCAGTCGGCAGAAAGAGAAAGCAGAGAGAGAGTCGACTGTGTGTGTGACTACTAATATTGAAGTGAACTCTCATTGACTTGCTAGTGTGTTTATTTGGCCACAAAGAGCCCTTTTTGTTTATGTTCTTTCTGATGCTAAATTAGTAATAAATATACTCACGTTGACTGTTTCCGCTGCCTCATGACTCCTCCATTTTCCCTGAAAATACGAACTCTGTTACACTGGTGCCGAAACCCAGGAGTTGGAGGATAACGTCATCATGGACCCTTCACCACTGGGCTAAGTAATCAAGTCCCTCGCCAGCATCCAGCAGAACCAACATCAAGCTCTCATGGATTTACGCCTGGAGCAGGAACAGCGTTTCTAAGTCCTGCTCCGAGCTCAAGCGGAAGATCGGCAGGTGTTCCAGAGCCTGATCGCCAGAGAAGGGTGCTGCAGCTGCGACCCCAGAGCCCACAACCCCTGTTACCCTCATCAAGTTGGGGCCAAGTGATTTTCCCGAGGCCTACCTCGACCAATGGGTGGCCTGCCTGTTACCTTTACTCTCCGGGGAAGCGCAGCTAGTGGCCCAGCAACTTCCTGCCGCCAGCCTTCTCAACTACAGAGACCTGAAGAAGGCGATCAAGCAACGGGTTGGCCGTAGTCCTGAGCAGAACCACCAGCACTTCAGGACCCTGAAGTTTGGGAAGCATGGCCGCCCATTTGCTTTCACGCAACAGCTCCGGGATGCCTGTCAAAGATGGCTGCTGGCTGAGGGAACCCGCGGTGCTGTGGATATCATCGACCTGGTGACACTGGAGCAGTTCATCTCTCATCTACCTCCGGGATGGCCGAGTGGGTCCAGTGTCACCGCCCGGTGTCGCTGGAAGAGGCCATCCAGCTGGCAGAAGACTACATGATGGCATTTCCAGGAGGCAGCGCACCAGAAGTTCTTTCTTCTCTCTCTTCTCTCTCTTTTTCTCCTATCTCACAAACTCCCCCTACCACCCCTCCCATTTCCGTCCAGTTCCAGCTCCTCGGAAGTGGGGAGGAACCCCACCCAAACCCTTCCCCTTGTCTGTGTGTCACCCTTCCCCTGTCTCCCTCTGCTCTCCCCCCCAGGTTGTCGAGACAGCCCCCATGGGCACAGTAGGGAAACCTGGGCCGGTCTGTGTGAGCTGCGGGGAAGCCGGGCACTGCCAGGTTCGGTGTCTAGTGATGGAGGTGGGGATGCTGATCCGGATCCCTGATGCTCCGCAGGTGTTAATGATAATGACAGCCCAGGTGACGAGCCTTACTGCTCTCCCTCTGCTGCAGACAGATACATGACCACACCCCCATCCCCACAAGGACTTAAACCAGTCAAGCACAGTTCCTGTGATGCCCAGAGTAGAGAGGGTGGAGAGTAGGATCTGATGGTTGACTGTGCCAAAGGCTGCAGAAAGGTCCAGTAGAATCAGGACGGAAGATCTGGATCCAGCTCTCGCCTGTCTCAGCGACTCAGTGACAGACAGCAGGGCAGTCTCTGTGGAATGTCCACTTTTAAAGCCTGACTGATTGTCATCCAGCAGCTTGTTCTGCGAGAGACAGGCAGAGATCTGATTAAAAATTGCCCTTTCAAGTGTTTTTGCCAGGAACGGGATGAGAGAGACTGGTCTGTAGTGTTCTACTTGTGTGGGGTTAAGTGTAGGTTTTTTAAGCAGAGGTGTTACTCGAGCCTGCTTAAATGTAGTGGGAAAAATGCCTGTAAGTAGAGATGTGTTGATTATGTGTGTGAGTGTAGGTAGGATGGATAGAGAAATGGCTTGGAGAAGGTGGGGGTCAAGGGGACAGGTGGTGGGGTGGTTAGAGAGGAGGAGTTTAGAGACCTCAGTGTCAGTCAGAGCAGAGAACATAAGGATAGAAAATCTGCATACAGGAGATGGTGTTTGGGAGTGTATGGTGTGGAGAATGTATTGCTGATGGCTGTAAACTTATTAGTAAAAAATGTGGGGAAGACATCTGCTTTCAGTGAGGTGTCACTATATAGCACACCTCTCCTCAATAAGCTGCATGATTTCAGGTATCGTGCATGTCCATAGCACAAACGGTGAGTGATGAGTAGCCAAAGTTTAATACTTGGGGTAAGGGGCGTATGGTAGCACAAACCTCTAACCTTAATCGTTGGGGAGTAACAGAATACATGTAACAGGATTACTTATTTAAAATACAAAATATTAGTAACTGTATTCCCCTACATTTACAATTAAAATGTCTTGCCTTTGCATGCATCTGTTATCAGATGTGAATATAAACTCAGCAAAAAAAAAAAACGTCCTCTCACTTTCAACGTCTTTTATTTTCAGCAAACTTAACATGTGTAAATATTTGTATGAACATAAAAAGATTCAACAACTAAGACATAAACTGAACAATTTTCACAGACATGTGACTAACAGAAATGGAATAATGTGTCAAAATCAAAAGTAACAGTCAGTATCTGGTGTGGCCACCAGCTGCATTAAGTACTGCAGTGCATCTCCTCCTCATGGACTGCACCAAATTTGCCAGTTCTTGCTGTGAGATGTTACCCCAGTCTTCCACCAAGGCACTTGCAAGTTCCTGGACATTTCTGGGGGGAATGGCCCTAGCCCTCACCCTCCGATCCAACAGGTCCCAGACGTGCTCAATGAGATCGAGATCCGGGCTCTTCACTGGCCATGGTAGAACACTGACATTCCTGTCTTGCAGGAAATCACGAACAGAAAGAGCATTATGGCTAGTGGCATTGTCATGCTGGAGGGTCATGTCAGGAAGAGCCTGCAGGAAGGGTACCACATGAGGGAGGAGGATGTCTCCTCCAAATTGATCCCAATCCAGAGTACAGGCCTCGGTGTAATGCTCATTCCTTCGACGATGAACATGAGTCCGACCATCACCCCTGGTGAGACAAAACCACGACTTGTCAGTGAAGAGCACTTTTTGCCAGTCCTGTCTGGTCCAGCGAAGGTGGGTTTGTCACTGCGAGGATGATCAGCTGTGCTTCCTGTCTCCCTGTAGCACTGTCTTATGCATCTCACAGTATGGACATTGCAATTTATTGCCCTGGCCACATCTGCAGTCCTCATGCCTCCATGCAGCATGTTCACGCAGATGAGCAGGGACCCTGAGCATCTTTCATTTGGTGTTCGATGAAGGAGTTGAGACCCCATGGTTAGTTGAAAGAAGCCGCTGAAAAAAGTCGGTTTGTGGCAAAATCTTCTGTAATGCTGAATCATCAGAGTTGAGATCCATGTGCAGCTTTAATAATGACAAACGTCATAATAGAGACAGGCAGGGTCAATCACCAGCAATAGTAATAACAAAGGCAATCCAGAGTGGTAGAAAATAAACAATTACAGGTTATTTCCAGGTAAACAAGGCAGTAGTAGTAGGCAGCCAGCAACGGGTCAAAACAGGTTAAACAGTCCAGGATCATACACAGATAATGCAATAACTCAGAGAACGCTTAGAAATGTCAGCCAGGGCAAAACAAGACTTTGCAATGATAGAGAGTGAGAGTGAGACTTAAATAGCTGAGTAAATGAGAAACAGCTGAGCAGGTAATCAGTGACAGGTACGGGGATTATGGGAAATGGAGTCCAGAGAGTTAAAGTCAATCCCCATGTGATGGAGCCCTCTGGTGGTGAGTGGGAGGAACAACAAAGGCAGGATTCATGACAGTTGTATTTATGACAGTCTTAATTGTGTAATGTTTGTACATTTGCCTGATTGGCCAGTGCAATTTAAGTTTTCATATACAAAGTGAACATAAAGGGTCTAATACATAATATTTCAGCTACTAATGACTTGCTTAAATGACTGGCGTCCTGTTGCTCTGACCCCCATCATCAGCAAATGCTTTGAGAGACTAATCAGAGATTACATCTGCTCTGTGCTGCCTCCATCACTAGACCCATTGCAGTTTGCTTACCGCAACAACCGCTCCACTGATGATGCCATTGCATCTACAATACACACTGCTCTCTCCCACCTGGAAAAAAGGAACACTTATGTGAGAATGCTGTTTGTAGACTACAGCTCAGCATTCAACACCATAGTGCCCTCCAAGCTTGACAAGAAACTCTAGGCTTAAACAGCTCGCTGTGCAGCTGGATCCTGGACTTCCTGTCAAGCAGACGCCAGGTGGTTAGAATGGGTAGTAACATCCCCTCATCACTGACCCTCAACACTGGAGCCCTGCAGGGCTGTGTTCTTAGCCCACTCCTGTATTCCCTGTACACACATGACTGTGTGGCAACACATAGCTCCAATGCCATCATTAAGTTTGCTGATGATACGACGGTGGTAGGTCTGATCACTGACAATGATGAAACAGCCTACAGAGAGGAGGTGCACACTCTTGACATGCTGGTGTCAGGAGCACAACCTCTCCCTCAACGTCAGTAAGACAAAGGAGCTTGTGGTGGACTTCAGGAGAAGAGAAAGAGAACACAGCCCCATCACCATCAATGGAGCACCAGTGGAGAGAGTCAGCAGCTTCAAGTTCCTGGGTGTCCACATCACTGAGGAACTCACATGGTCTGTCCACACTGAGGCCATTGTGAAGAAGGCTCATCAGCGCCTCTTCTTCCTGAGATGGCTGAGGAAGTTTGGAATGAACGACCACATCCTCACACGGTTCTACACCAGCACTGTAGAGAGCATCCTGACTGGCTGCATCTCTGCCTGGTACGGCAATATCACCGCCCACAACCGCAATGCCCTGCAAAGGGTGGTGCGAACTGCCAGACACATCATCTGAGGTGAGCTTCTCTCCCTCCAGGACATATACACCAGGCGGTGTGTGAAAAAGCTCGGAGGATCATCAGAGACTCCAGCCACCTGAGCCATGGGCTGCTCTCACTGCTACCATCAGGCAGGCGGTATCGCAGCATCAGGACCCGCACCAGCCGACTCCATGACAGCTTCTTCCTTCAAGCAATCAGACTTTTGAACTCTTGATCTCTCACGATCAATATACATTAGCACTGCACTTTATTAATCTTATTATCTCACACTGGACTGTCATAAATTATATTCTCTCTTAACAACACACTGGCAACTGACTATCAACCGACAGCCTGAATGTCAATACAGTACAATACAACCTACTGTACATTTTATATATACTATATATAAAAAATGTTTTATTGTATAATGTGTATTCTGTATTGTGTGTATTGTATAATGTACATTGTATGTTATTATTTGTATATTGTGTTGTGTGTAATTATGTGTATATTAGATTTTAAATTGTGTTGTGTAGATCTGATGTTTATCGTAATTGGTATATGTCTCATCACAGTCACGACTGCTATGATGCTTGGAACTGCACCCAAGAATTTCACACACTATTGCACTTGTGTATATGGTTGTGTGACAGTAAAAGTGATTTGATTTGATTTGATTTGATTTGACTAAACAGCATGAAACAATCAAAATGCACAATTTATTGCTATAATAAAACAAATGTCTGGCTTAAAAATCCAACAATGACATATTTCTTGTTCAGGCATGTCTTCAGCCTCATGTTGTCCATAAACTTTTTTGAATTTTCCTTGTTAAATGTCAACTGTCATTCCCAGATCAGGAGAGTCTTCAAACTGGATTTTAAAATCTGCTTCTGCTTCTTCAAACACAATCACCTGAAAAATAAAAAGAACAACAAATCTAGCTGAATTTGCCTTGATTTTCAAATGGTCTGAATTTTTGTTGATAATTTATGTTTTTATTTTTTATTTGTTATGTGCAATCCAAGGAAACAATTCTACCAGCCTTATAATGTGTGGTGATAAAGCTCATTTTCAGTTAGATTCAGTTAGATATAGATAATATAACCTGGGTTCAGTCCTAAAAATGGCAAAAACACAGCCAAACACAACAGATGATCTAAGGCAGACAGATGCCACAGAAATTATCAAGAGAGAAATATTACTATAAACTAACTTGGTTTATTCCACTGTTGAGGAACGGTCCTGGCAGAAACAGAGCTTGCTGTGGTCCAGCGTCCCAGTAACGTCCAATATTCTGTCCATTAATGAAGACTACACCTTTACTCCAGCCCTGGACACATTTACAATCAGTAAATTATGACTGCTGACAACATTAAAAAAGGGAGCGATTTTTGATCTGTGAAATATTTAACTCACTGGCAGCTTGATGTATGTATCACTAGGATAACCATTCACAAATATCCTTCCCTGGAAAAAGCCTGGGAAACTTGGTTTGCTAGGGAGTGACTTCCAAGGTGCATTGTACAAGCTGAAACAAATATATTCGTCATTCTTAAAGGGACAGTTAACCAAAAATTACAATTCTGTCATTTATACACCCTCATGTTATTCCAAATCCATATGACTTCCTTCCGTGTAACACAAAAGGAGATGTTAGGATGTTATGCAGAATGTTAGCCTCAGCCACCATTTACTTTTATTGTATGGAAAAAAAAGATGGTGACTGCTGGCTAACATTCTGCCTAACATCATCTTTTATGTTCCACAGAAGAAAGAAAGTCATATGGGGTTTGAACAACATGAAGGTGAGTAAATGACATCAATCTTTATTTTAGGGTGAACTATCGCTTTAAGATTTTCTGTTAATCCTCATACAATTGCTGTCAAGTCCCCCCTCACATTATTAATGAATTATTATACAAACCTGTCAATAAACTCTGAAGTCATATCCAGGCTATAGATGCTGAAGTCTCTAAGTGGTGTATTATTCAACAAAATGTCCCCAACAATACCTGAAAACAGATTTTATATATAATGACGATAAAGTGTTTGAGAGAGGTGATGACTTTTTTTGTCATTTAAAAACCCAAAGCATTGATGATCAACACACACACACACACACACACACACACACACAAATTTAACATTGATGTAAATTAATTCTGTGGGTTGTTCCTGAAGACATGTTATTGTACCTTTGCGCTGGTTGTCCATGTCTTTACCATAATGTACGCGGCCGCAGTTTTCCACCAACAGACTCAAAGACCGTTTCCCCTACAGAAAATATTTACTATGAAAACATGAAGCAACCATGAATTATAGGCACATGATTTAAAAATGATAATATATAAGGAAATATAATAATTTAATATAATAATTCCTTTATTTGATATTTAATATAAGTAGCTTAAACAACAAAACATAATAAGATAAGATAAGATCATTAAAAAGCAGATATTAGAGGTGCATCTAATTTATACCTACGGAAAAATGCTATACCTTTCCATCAGGAGCTGCTAATTCTAAATTCCTGTGGTGAAAAATGCCAATGAAACTTTGGTTCACAAACACCTAAGGATAAAAATCCTCAGTTATTAAAATGAAGTTAGAATAGCTGCATATTCATGCTCCACAGCAGCTCTGACTGTTTATCAGCACTAACCAGGGCTCTGTCTTGTATGTTGTGTCCTGATTTTAAAGAGCCTCCGCTGGTTATGGTGGTCTCATAGAGGGTGTATCCATAAGCCTGGCCATTACCGTTATTCACAGGAAGATTCTCCATATTAACAGGGATCTGGGTTTTGAAAGGCTTGAGACAAAAAGAATTGGATCTTGATATGCTAGCTTTCCAACAAATCTTGTCTATAAAAAGCTCACTTTTCAGTTCACTTACAGAAATGTACCATGCTATTACTGTTATTTTTTTTTGTTTTTTTTTACCATGATACTGTGGTAATACCATGTTTTTAGGACATGTACCAAGGAATACCATGTATTCTTTGAATTACCTTGCTGTAAACATACCATGGCAAATTAAAGGAATATTCCAGGTTCAATACAAGTTAAGCTCAATCGACAGCATTTGTGGCATAATGTTGAGTATCACAAAAAATTATTTCAGCTTGTCCCTCCTTTAAAAAAAGCAACAATTGAGGTTACAGTGAGGCACTGACAATAGAGAATGGGGCCAATTTTTGGAGGGTTTAAAGGCAGAAATGTGAAGCTTATAGTATTATTAAGGCACTTACTTTAATTCTTCTTTTAAAACTTGTGTATTATTTGAGCTGAAAAGTTGTTTAAATTGCTGTTTAGGGTTTGTTGACATTATATCATCATGGCAACAAAGTTGTAAAATTAGCTATAACTTTACACAGAAAAGGTTAGTAAGTGATTTTATCACACTAAAATCATGTTAACACGCATATTGTTTATGTCTTGTGGCAAAAATTTTGAAACTGTGAGTATTTTAACGTTTACGGATTGGCCCCTTTCACTTCCAAGTGCTTCACTGAAACCCAGATTTTTGCTTTTTTCAAAGAAAAGGAGGGACAAGTCGATATAAATTTTTGTGGAAATCAATATTATGCCACACATGCTGTCGATTGAGCTTAACTTGTGTTGAACCTGAAATATTCCTTTAACTTGGTAATCATTCAGCATCATGGTACATGTCAAAATAGAAAGTACCATGGTAACAAAAAAAACTACATATCCATCACAATGACCTCAAATAACAGAAAGTATTTTCCCTGAGGAGTCTGTCTGAGTATTCTACATATTAAACTGTGATGAGCTTGTCGCCTCACCTCATGTGTGTATGGTAGGGCATCCCATAGTGAGAGGTGTTGAAACATAATTGCTGCCTCATATTCTTCTTTCCAGCGGAGTCCAGGCATCTCTGGCAGTGATTCGCCTGAAAAACACAAAAAATCAGCAGAAAAATCTGGTGAGTTGATCATAACAAATTATTACAATGAGGTGTTACTTCTGACAGCTTAAAGACAACAATGAAATCAAAATTGACTCTATTTACTTTCTTAAAGGTATAGTTCACCCAAAAATGAATATTCTCTCATCATTTCCTCACCCTCATGCCATCCCAGATGGGTAGGACTTTTTTTCTTCTGCAGAACACAAACTGAGATTTTAGAAGAGTACCTCAGCTCTGTTGGTCCATACAATGCAAGTGAATGGTGACCAGACCTTTGAAGCTTCAAAAATCGCATAAAGGCCACATAAAAGTAATTCATACGACTCCAGTGGTTAAATCGATACCTTCAGAAGCGATGTGATAAGTGTGGGTGAGAAACAGATCAATATTAGAGTCCTTTTTTACTATAAATCTCCACTTTCACATTCTTTCACATTTTGAAAGTAATTCTTCTAGAAAGGTATTCTTCTAAAAATATTTGTTGGTGTTCTGCAGAAGAAAGAAAGTAATACACATCTGAGATTGCATGAGGGAAAGTAAATGATGAGAGAATTTAAATTTTTGGATCAACTATCCTTTTAACAAATGTGCACAATTCATTAGTGAACAGTATTCTAAAGAAGAAAAAAAAGTATAATTTTTTATCAAAATATAATGCTTTTCTTGTCTGTTGATGTAACCAAGGCCATGTGGTGAAAATAATATTAACAATTAATAACAGCACACTTTTCAAGATTCAATCAAACCCCGATGTAAAAAAAAATATTTATTTGCACCGAATATTCAGTTTTACTCAGGAATTTAAAAGATTATGAACATTTAATGCATTGCAAGTGCATTCATGTTGTATTAACAGTAAGAAGTGCTTTAACTAAATTGATTTTAAGAAAGGGATCACGAACGGTTAAAACCGCTGAGGAGATCTCTGAGAAGGTGGAACTTTGGTGTGTAATCTCCTGCCTCTGACAGAGGAGCATCATAATCTGTGAGAAAGCAGAGTTGACCAGACAGGCAGAGAGAAAGAAAGACAAAATGACTTGCGTTATACATTGTGAAAAATACAAAAAATATGTTATGCTGCTTTTTCAATATGTTAGCCTCAGTCACTATTGACTTTCAGTTCATCTTTTTTTTTCTCCATACAATGAATATGAATGGTGACTGAGGCTGTCATTCTGCCTAGCATCTTCTTTTATGCTTCATGGAAGAAAGAAGGTAATACAAGTCCGGAGCAACATGGAGGGTGGTTGTGTTAAAAATAACAGAATTTAAATTTTTGGGTGAACAAGCCTTTAACGTGCTTGTACCATAACCATCTACAGGTTTGTTAGTGCCTCATGGTGGCCATGTTGTGTAGTACAACATCACAGACCTAAAACTGAGATTGAAATGAGAGTATCAGACTCAAACCATAGCTTGTGACCAGAGCCTTGTAAGAGGGGTTGGCCAGTGCCCCACTCATGAAGCCAAAGTTTGTCCCTCCATGGAACATATACAGATTAATGGACATCCCTCGCCTCAGTATCTCTCTCACCACGGCAACCAGATCTGTCATCAAAGAGAGATATTTACATCAATGCTTTGGCCCTAAGAGCATTTCATATTATTAAATGCATCAAGGATTGCTTACAGTAAATACCTTTTCTTAATGATAAATATTCTGTATGTCTCTAAATTTAAAAATCAGGTGCCAAATGATCATCTTGAGTAAGCATCTTACCCTCAGCAGGGAAACTATGGTGTAAACCACCCCAGCCATCACAACGCCCCGTCCAGAGTTCCATCACCAGTACAGGACTGTTGGGCTTTTAAACACACATTTAACCCTTAAATGCATGGGTGTTTCGGCAAACATTTTTACATACTCTTGTCTTTAGCGGTTTCTGGTATCTATCACAAATGGATCTACAAAATAACCAGAGAGTGTCTAATTTTCAAAACATTTTCAAGACAATTAGAAAATGATAGAATAGTCTATTTTCTGATAAATATTGATGTTTTATTTTTCATATATCAAAGAGACGATGCAACAAATATAGAATAAGATTCATTACTTCCACACAGAAATTTCATGAGACACAACTGGCTGTCAAATAATGAGCTACACATAACACATAATCTACACATAAACTACAAATATGTATTTTCTCAGGCACTTTTTGAGTCTAAATAGATGCACAACTTATATAATTTCAGTAGTGCACCCAAATGTCAAAAGCAAAATCATACTGTTCATGTATTACACTTGCTATAGTTTACTTCCATGTTACTTCTTCATCAAATAGCAGTCAAATGTAAATCAAGTCTATCACTGACACATCAGTGCCACCTTGAGTAAGAAATAGCATGCATAATATGTATGTGTACATAGGGACTAAAACGAAATATTTTTCATTTCGGTTCGTTCTGAGCAGAAACTGTATTTTTTTGTTCCAGTTCGGACATTCCGCTGCGTCCTTTCCAAATGGTAACTGGTTAGAACAAAGTAAAAGAATGGTTAATCATTTACTCTCCAGAACAACTGAAAATGACTTGGTTCCCGTTTTCAGTTACGTTCTGCAAAAAAGTTTTTTGTTCCTTGAACCATTTTTTTCCCTGTATGCACATGTATATGGAATACTGATAATTCACCAGTGTCACAGAAAAATCAACGTGATATAGTAATTATTTGTATGAATATAGTTCTAATTTCTCTTGTAATAAACAAAGAAATATATACTGTATCATGTGATAGTAAATATATTTAGATATGAAATAATCATAAAAACATGATTAATGGAAGTGCAAAAAAGAAAAAAAAAAGCAACACTATTACATATCTCGAGTCTTTAATGACCCTATAGACTTTTGGTATTTAGGGTGTTATACATTTTTGAAATTTTGCCATTTTTTTGTACACTATTCAGAAGAGAAAGGTTGAGGAATACTAGGCATAACTCCAAAAAATGGATGAGGTACAATGGGTGGAATAAGGTCCCGGGTCACTAAAGACCCGAGGTATGCATTAAAGCTTTAAAGTAATTTCAAAACTTTTCAAAAATCCATGAAAAGTACTTTTCTGTCAGCTACAAAGATGACACCAAAATATTTACCTGCACTGTTTCCAGATATTTGATGTCATCATAATTAATTTTCTGTAGATTTAGAGCTCTTAAGGCTGTGATAGAGAGAAGACAGCAAACTTTTTTAATTGTCAATATAAACATTAGACATAACTTGTAATGTTTGACATTTACAGTTGCATTACAATATTTGCACCTCCTTTGATTCCACCATATTTTAGGCCTTCATGGTTGTCTGATGTTAAGAGAAGTTCGCTGATGCCCCGTTCCTGGAGAGCCTGACAGGAACAACAAGATGTTAATGAAGCAATGTAAATAAATAAATAAAACTTCCTGTTTCAAAGCAAATGAGAATTTTTTTTATTTTAATTTTACTTCCTTTTTTTTTTACTTAGTGAAGCATAGCAACAGAGGAGGAATTGGATTGGAACATGACACAGCCTGAACATGAACCTGAGTTTCCAAATACATACCTCTTTAATAAATGACATGTAGTTGCCATCTCTTGCATGTGATCCATATTTGTTCTCCACTTGAACAGCAATGATAGGTCCACCTTTCTTAAACTGACAACAAATATGTCAAAGATTACTCAAGACATTTTTTTTTTTTCTCCCAATTTGGAATGCCCAATTCCCAATGCGCTCTAAGTCCTCGTGGTGGCGTAGTGATTTGCCTCAGTCCGGGTGGCGGAGGACGAATCCCAGTTGCCTCTGTGTCTGAGACAGTCAACCCACGCATCTTATCACGTGGCTTGTTGAGCACGTTGCCACGGAGACATAGCGCGTGTGGAGGCTTCACGCCATCCACCGCGGCAACCATGCTCAATTCACCATGCGCCCCACCGAGAACAAACCACATTATAGCGACCACGAGGAGGTTACCCCATGTGACTCTACCCTCCCTAGCGACCGGGCCAATTTGGTTGCTTAGGAGACCTGGCTGGAGTCACTCAGCTCGCCCTGGGATTTGAACTAGCGAACTAGCGAACTCCAGGGGTGGTAGCTAGTGTATTTTACCACTGAGCTACCCAGGCCCCCAGCACTCAAGACATTTTTTTAAACACTGAATGCTCTTCATGTTTCGAGAAATCTTACCTGAAAAGGCACTACTTTCGGAATGAGCTTGTTGTAGTATCCGTTTAAAGCCGCTAGAAACTCTGGATAGGTGGTCCTTAGCATCATCTCTCTATCCCGCAAAAGCCAGCTGTAGAAAGGGGGATTTATTTGTACTGGTTAAAATAGAAGTGTGATTTGCATGCCGGATCTTTCCAGATCTTGCAGCCCAGGGCCCCCCCGTGCCCCTGGTACTCAAGGGCCCCTGGGCACTGGCCTGGTCCTTAATACACCTATGTGTGCTGGAATGAATAAAGCGGCAACACCGACCAAATAGATGATACATTTAACATCAAAGTTACCTGGGCAATCCTCCGAGGTCAAGATCAGAGCCTATGTATGGTCCTGGCCGTAAAATTACCCAGAGTCCCACCTCTGCGGCCAAGTGAAGGAAAGCTCTGTGAATTGAATGGGCAAAAGAATGAGGAACTTCACTCATATGGAAAAATCGAAATTATCGTAATGGAGTTAAACAGATAATTAGAACATCTTTAATGAAAAGCTTACCATCACTATCAGTTCATTATTATGCCATAAGAAATCATTTGACCACTTAAAATGTGTATCAGTTTAGAATAAAACGCCTTTTACAGAAAGCCTCACACTGTTTGAAATAAATTTTGCAATGATATTTGTCTTATCATAGGATTGAAGCTTTTAAGCTGGATGGAGGGTTTGTGTTGTTATGGGGAGCTTCTCTACTTTAATGATGTATTCCCTGTGGTGTGCCGGGCCCAGATAATGATCAGGACCAGGATGAAACAAAAGTCCCTCCTGACAACCGCAAACTGACAGTACTGTCAGGGGACCGGCAACAGGAGCTCTCTGAGATGTTTATCTATCTAAGTAAAAATCTAACAAGGCATTAAACAGGTTAAACAGATGTGAATAAATATGTGAATCACATAGTGTTGTTCTCACATGTGGGAATTAGGAAAATGAAAAGGGAGGAATTCTTACTCTACATCAAGGCCTCCTTGAAAACGGAATTCTCCTTTCTCAGGCTGATGAAGAGACCATGGCACATCACTGCAAGATAAACACAGTGTGATCATTACCCACCTCTGCCCATTTCCTGATACTATTTGATTGTGATGCCCCATTTCAAACCTACACAGTAAGAGTGTTGAGACCACAGGCTTTCATCTTCACCATCCGATCCTTCCAGTAAGCCCTGGGCACACGGAAGTAGTGTAGAGAGCCCCCCAGAATGCGAAACTGCTCACCTCCCAGGGTGAACTGAGAAGAGTTCACTCGCAGCCCCATGGTCCGATTAATACTCATCTTCCCTGACTGAGCTCTGGATGCACAAAAAGATACACACCATATTAAAGCATGAAAACAGAAAATAAATACTAAATTATATACCATATTTTTATATTGTTATTTTAGTAATAAATAAATGGATAAGTAAATGAATAAATGTGTACATATTATATTTTTGTAATATATATATATATATATATATATATATATATATATATATATATATATATATATATATATATATATAAATTATACATTTATATTGTATGTTATTTTATAAATACTGTAAATAAATAAATAGTATAAATGTTTTACTTTTAGAATGTTTAGAAAACATAATAAATTGTAATTTTAGTCATAAATAAATAAATAGTACACATATTATATGGTTATAATTTATGTAATATATTTTTATATTTTAAGTCATATATAAATACATTCACAAATAAATAACATACAGTATAAATAAAATTAGTTATACTTATTATTTTTATCATAATTAAATAAACAGTATACATATTATTTTTTTTTACAATTGATATATTTTCATATTGTTATTTTAGATATAAATAAATAAACAAACAAATAAATAAATAGGATACACTTTATACTTTTATAATGTATATAATACATTTTATATCGTTATTTTAGTCATAAATTAAAAATACTATAGATATTGTATTGTTATACATTTATTTTTAGTTCTTATTTTAGTCTTATTTTAGTAAATAAATAAATACATTGGACGTCGCAGAAGAGAAGTTAAAAATCCCATTTAAATTTTAATACACTTTTGAATTTCTTTCTTTGCAAATGAGAATGTCTGAGAATAAAATTCCCGCCCCCCCCTCCCCCCAAATGCATGTAAGAAACAAATGCATGTAAGAAACATTTAAAATTTATCACAGACTTTTCCACTTTGAAGAATAGTACAAAACTGAGTCTTACCCGAAGTGTCTGTAAATAATAAAACCCGCGAGACTCAACAACAGAATAGCATAACGCCTCCTATGATTGTTCCTTACACGGAAAACAACCATATTTTATTTAAAAGCTGCACAATGTTTTGACAAATATAAATACAATTTAAAATAAAAAAAAAGCTCTCCAGGAAGATCCGGTAGAAGGGAGCGACATTTGTGTTACAAGTTTCTTAGAAACAAACAGAAAGCGTCGCTTGGGTATCTGCTGTGTAGTTCCTGTTAACCAGCGCATTTTTTTAAAAACTACAAATCCCAGAATGTTTCAGAACGGACTGCGCTTGCGCAGTTGCACTGGCCTGATGCTGTTTTGTTAAAAGCTTGAGAAAAGAGTGGACTTCCAGGCTCCAGCTGAACAGAAGATTTTAGCCTAAACAGGTACACGAGGAACTATGTACTGTATTGATACCTAGACATGTGTTTGTATGGTTATTTGTGTAAAACTATGGTCTGTTAATGTTGATTTAGCTGCTGTTAGCTGCTTAGCTAATGATTTGTTGGCTCATGCTTCTGGGTTTGTTGTTTACAAGATTACTTATAATTAAAGAGCTTCATGATAGATTTTCTAATAATCGAATATTAATAATCTGATCTAGCCTGAATATATAAATTGGTCTTTTAGAGTGATAGAGGATTTTTTTTTAGGCTCCAAGCTTTAGTTCTGATCTAAACATCTGTCAAAAACATGTTTGTTGGTGTTGGGGTGTGAACCTTGATTACAAACAATATATAAATCTGATGCGTTTAACCTATATGTCATGTCAGTTCATTAAACCTTGTGCGTCAATTTAAATAAGTTACTCGGTGGTCCTTAGAGGACAAAAATATCCGCGTCAAAAAACTGCCATAATAATATTATATATTAATATTATTTTCCACTTTCACTGACTTAGATTTTTTAACCAACATCAGTCCTGATCATAACTACCAAATGTTCATTTATTTTCAGGATTTTAGCCCTTTAAATGTCAGTTTGTTTATATAATGCCACTGTTGTTTTTACACACACACACACAAAGTTCTCAATACATACATACAAATCACACTCTGATATCCATACCAACACACCCACACAATATTAGCTGAATAATTTACGCAATTGGCCTGCGGTGCTCTATAATACAGCAAACAGAAAATATGAAAAAAGCATGTAGTTGCTCCATAGGCTAAACATGAGAAAAATGGTGCCATCTGGTGGAAAATATATTTTTTTTTAATTTTGAAGCCAGGGCTCCGGAATGAAAGCATCATATCATATAATTCATGATTTTATGCTTTAATGGCACTGGGATCAAATATTACAGTTTTAATGGGTTTCAATGGGAACATTTTTGTCCTTAAGGTCCTGAGTATAACTATTTTGTGTACACAGTGTATTATAGATGTATTATAGGAACTGAGGTTGAAATATCAAAATTCCCCCAAAAATACACACCTTTGGCAAAATTTATGCCATTGGCATTAACACAGCCAAAATGATAAAAAAAAAAAAAAAAATTCTCGAAGGTCGCACAAGGGTTAACCTTTAAACGCATGGGAACTTCACCAAACACTTACATATTCGGGTTTTTAGAGACCCGGCACTTATATCTATCACAATTGCAGCTACAAAATGCTGAGATAGTGTCAAATTTTCAAAATACTTTCAAGACAATTAGAAAATAATAGAATAAAATATATTTTGATGTTTTATTCTTCATATATCATAGAGAAATGGCAACAAATCAGAACAAATCTAGAACAGGATGCATAACTTTCACACTGAAATTTCCTGAGATGCAAAACAAATTGAGCTACACATAACACATAAGCTAAGCTACACATAAGTTGTGTTACATTATTTATAAGAGAGAGATTGAGGAATACTAAAGAGGTGTGTGCACAACTCCAAAAAATGGATGAGGTACAGGGGGTGAAATGAAGTCCCTGGTCACCTAAGACTAAGGTATGCGTTTAAGGGATAAAGAAACTTAAAAAAATAAAACATAAATAGAACCTCCTGAGAGTTCCCATGATCATGGAAAACTTGGAAATATAATGGAATTTTAAAATTCTGATTTCGGAAATCTTTTTGATTTTCTAAAAATGGTTAGTTTATTTCAGCTAGAAATTGCTCTTTGTGGAATCATTTTATTATTAAAATTTTTAGGCACATTTATTTGTTATTGTTTTCTTTTAGTTCAAAATGAATGTCTCTCCATGTTTTCAAAGGCTGCTGTATCAAATTGTCAGATCAGATTGTTTAACATTAAAAATGAAAGTGTGATCCACAGAGATGAAGACTTCTCTTTCTCTAAACAGTTTGCAGGCGTTGTGTCCTCCTGTCATGAGATCTTGTTTGACCCCTGGCTGCCCCTCCTGCAGTTGATGACTCTGCAGCCGGTCTGGAGATGACGGACAGTGTCAGAGCATTTCTCTGCAATGTTGCAATGGTCAGAACTTAATTTTACTTGTGATAAACGATATGCTGTAAGGTCTCATTGCCATGTAGTCACATCAGCCTCTGTTAGGTTTATGGTCACTGCTGGTGAGTATCGGCTGCCAGCACAGTTCATTATTGACCTGATAGTATCATTGTTAAACTTCAAAGTTGGTATTTGTTGAAGTTTACCTCAATTTTACAACAGAAACATTTGTCACACACACAAATGGATTTCAAACTCATTTGTAACCACCAAAGCTTCTCGTTTCTTTCCAGGGGATCAAGGACTCAATCCTGGGGATCGGAACCATCTCCAAGCTGGATTCCCGGATTCAGCAGAAGAGGGAGGAGCAGAGGAGGCGCAGAACGAGCGGGGCGCTGGCGATGAGACGGGCTCAGAGTGAGGAGCGAAAACAGGACAGGTAGACACACTGTTTCTCCTCTGTTAATCACTGTACTCTAATTCTGTGATCATGACAAAATGAGTTTCTTTACTTTTCCTTATCACAGTGAACCAAAACTAGCGAGTCGAATTTTTCAGTGCTGTGCCTGGAATGGGGGCGTGTTTTGGGTACGTTCTTCAGTCTTTTCCAGTTTTCGTTTGTGCACTAACTCAAGTTGAATATCATCTGACAGTAAAGATTTATTAATGCTTTAAGTCCTGTTTCTTTTGTCTCACAGCTAAGTCTGTTGCTGTTTTATCGAGTGTTTATCCCACTGCTACAGTCCCTTACTGCTAGAATCATAGGTATGTGTCTCTACTACTTCCATGCCATATACTGCAGATATGTATTTCCTTTTTATTTACAGTATCCCTCGCCTGCTGGTTTCTTTTCAGGTGACCCTTCGTTGCATGGTAATGTGTGGTCCTGGCTGGAGTTTATTCTGACGTCTGTGTTCAGTGCTCTCTGGGTTTTGCCTCTTTTTGTGCTTAGTAAGGTAGTCAACGCCATTTGGTTCCAGGTAAGACAATTCTGAACATATATGGGTGGTTGTGGTGTTCAATCCTGTATGATGTTCGTATCTGAGTTCTTATAACCCCTTTCCAAGTGGGGATAGCAGACGGCTTCACAATCGGTTTTGTGTACATTAAATGCATGTTATCCCCAAACAATCCATCATTAGAAAGGTCTAATTCTCCCGCTTTGATATTTATTTATTTTTTAATTTTTTTGTTTTTATCCCCTTTTCTGCCAATTTGGAATGCACAATTCCCACTACTTAGTAGGTCCTCGTGGTGGCGCGGTTACTCACTTCAATCCGGGTGGCGGAGGACAAGTTTCAGTTGCCTCCGCTTCTGAGACAGTCAATCCGCGCATCTTATCACGTGGCTCGCTGTGCATGACACTGCAGAGACTCACAGCATGTGGAGGCTCATGCTACTCTCCGCAATCCACGCACAACTTACCATGCGCCCAACTGAGAGTGAGAACCACTAATCGCGACCACGAAGAGGTTACCCCTTGTGACTCTACCCTCCCTAGCAATCGTGCCAATTTGGTTGCTTAGGAGACCTGGCTGGAGTCACTCAGCATGCCCTAAATTCGAAATAGTCAGTGTCAATGCTCGCTGAACTACCCAGGCCCATGAGAGTAATTTCTTAATTTATGTCAACATATAAAAAAATTAAAGTGAGAGTTATGAAAATGAAACCGTTATAAAAATGCATATACCTATTCAATGATGTAAACTCCCACTGATTTGTCCCTAGCAGGCTTCAGTGAACAACATCCAAAATAACTTTTAGTCCAAAGTGAGCACATTTAGAGATATTGATGGATTCTCATATGTTTACTTCATAGAGAATTAATGTTCATGTCCATTTTCCACTACTCTCATGTGAGCTCTATTCCTATATGAAGCTAGAGGTGCACAAGGTCAGTTCTCTTTCTAATTATGGTCTATTTCTGCGGAGTGATAAAATTAAATGATAAAAAAAGGGCTCATGGGTTTAATCAAAATGCATTAAAATAATGTGTAAAAAGTGAAGAAATGAGGACAGAAATATATTACATAATATAATATGTTATAAATATTAAATAGAGTTCCAAAAACAGTGTAAAATTTACCAAAACTAAAGTTGACCAAAAAGAGACACATTTTATATTTAGAAATATTTTGATAATTAAAACATTATTTTTCATGTCATTTATAAGTTTTCAAAGCCTTAAAAGGAAATCATATATCCCCGTTTTATTATTTGATCTATATATTTAAAGTTAAATAATGTAAAAATAATTTCTTAAGGTGTCTAAAGCATACATGCACCTTAAGAAATATGAAAATTTTAAGGACAATTAATCGTGAAAGCACTGTAAGAGATAATTAGTCGTCATAGCCCTAAAACAGACAATTAATCGTCATAATCACAATTATTTGTTTGACAATTAATCGTCAGCCAAATTTCATAATCGTGACAGCCCTATCATACCATATTAGAATAGTAGCCTTATAAACACTGGATAAAGCATAAAACTAATTATTTGACTGATGGAACATGTTGTAAATACATTGACAATTACAAAAATATATGTTTTTTCTGTAATTCCTTGCAGTCTCTGGTATTTTTATTAACAGTTCTGGAGCTGTCACTGCAGAAGAGCTGCACATCAGCTATCAGGTGCATGCTGGATATTGAATCCACATGAAATCAGTGAAAGACACTGTTATAACAACTCAATTATGATCGGAAGTAAGATATATGCACTAGATAATGTGTAATTTGTCATGTTTACATAATGCATTCATGGTGCTAAAGGCTAATGCAATATGCGGCCAGAATCACATTACATGGTCTTGGAAAATGTTTTATAAAACTCAGAGTTTTAAAGTTATCCTCAAATTTGAAATAAGTGTGTCAAGTGTGTACCTTCAAAGAGACCACAATTATGCCTGTAATACAGTGGAGTTATTTTAAGGATGTCCTTTTTAGTCTTGTGCTCAAAACAAGGGGACGCACGGCAACATGTCAACCAAGTAGTTTAAAACTTTATTGCTTTTAAAAAATGGTTACTAGATACATTTTAAAATATAGAAAAATATTAAGGACACAAATTTCTTCCACCAAGTAATATAGTTAATTAGCGTAATGCTGTTTATGGTACAACTGCTTCAAACATGACTCAGCCAATCAGATATTCAAACCACAACTATCTGTTTTATAATAAGTTATCTTTGGTTTCTGAATGTGGAGTTTGTGAATTTTGCGCTGTTTCATTTGGGCAGGACATTGCTGATCTGGCGTTTGAGGTGTCTGGACGTAAAGCTCAGCCGTTTCCCAGTGTCAGTAAGATCATTGCAGACATGCTTTTCAATCTTCTGCTCCAGGCCCTCTTCCTCATTCAGGTAAAAAATGGCTGGATTCTTTACGTCTGTGCTCCGATTCTCTCAACCTTCTTATCTCTGAGTCTGTCTGTCTTTTAGGGATGGATTGTGAGTCTCTTCCCCATTGATGCTATTGGTCAGCTGGTCAGTCTCCTGCACATGTCTCTGCTCTACTCGCTTTACTGCTTTGAGTATCGCTGGTTTAATCACGGTAAGTTAATTACTCTTCTGATAGATGTTACATCAGATCTCTGTCTGTTTAAAGAGTCTTTTCATTGGCATTTTTTCTCTTTAAAGGGATTGAGATGCACCACAGGCTGTCAAACATTGAGAGGAACTGGCCATATTATTTTGGCTTTGGTTTACCCATGGCACTACTGACTGCACTGCCCTCTTCATATATCATAAGGTAAAATCTGTTGCATTTCTTTTTATTCATTCTAAAGGTCATGTTCAGGTCTTATTATTATTAATATCTCTAAATTTGTAAGACTGATTTTCTCTGTCGGAATGTGGCATAAATGTAGCAGAGCAGGAACATATAGTATATTCATCGTCTTTCTAGGTGAATCTCACAAAACCCGTCAAGAACGTGTCCAGGATATATTTAACCATGGTTTTTATTACCATTGCATTTTTTTTTTTTTTAATTTTTTTTTGCATTGTAAAATATATTTTTATTTCAATAAAGCACCCACCATTTCAAATTACTTTAATGCATTCCCATTACTGTAACACGAAAACAAAAATTATATATTACTGAAATTGTGACATTTATACATCAAAGCAGTATTTGTTGTACTGCCTTTAATTATGCAGATTTAAATAAATTATAGTAAAAAATTACTGTATTATAGTAATGAGAATCACCATGTAATAATATTATAGAAAAATCACAAATAAAATGTCCGAAAGCAATACACTGATGAGAATTGAAGGGAAAATGTGCTTAATTGTGACATATCACATTGTAAAAAGTGGTCCTAATTGACTTAGTAGGGCTGTCAAATTACAATTAGAAATTTCTCAAATTTAAGATAAAAGTGCACATGATGACAATTTGCATTTTTGGACTGAAACAGGCGCAGTGCAAGTAATAAAACAGTCTCAAGACGCGTTTTAAAGGTTGAATTTCCTTTAAATTGACACAGCATCTAAAAATGCATCATTAATGCACAAGACGCTGAAAAAACAGCAAGACATGACGCAACAGTCAAAGAGGTCTGTCTAGCACATGCTTGCATAAAAAAACTCAGATGCGTTTGGAGTGAATGGCCTCCAGAGGTGGAGGTCTTCACTGGTTGTGTCATGACTATGCCTTGCTCTCTTGTCACCATCTCGTTGCATAAGCATTAGGTGCATGCATACAACTTTATTTAATGAAAAACACAGATGTACCGCCAGTATTATGAAACTTGAGTTCATGGTTGTACCATGGCACCGGTATAGGCTACTGTGCAATAGGGATGGGCACGAGTACTCGGACATGGCAGCAATGATCATTCATGAAAACGATGATCAATGGTGATCATTCATGATGTGACTTTTACTTAATTCGAAATTCAGTGACAATTGCCTGACAACTAAACAAAAACATGTCAAAGAGGGAGCTTATTTTTAATTTTGAGATTGATTACGTTGTGATTTTGAGGGATACATTGATTGTCAGAGACTGATATACGATGCTGCAATGCTGTCATTACGATAATCAAAAGAGAGTGTAATTAACTGGGTTTTGAACACCTGCTTAACACGTTTTATCATTTAATGTAAGAACTTTGACTCATTAATGAATATTATTTAATAAAAGGAATGTTTGTTACTGACTGTAAACCTCCCTGCCCTGCGTGCCGACAAGTTTGCGTGACGTAACACACACCTGCATCTCGATGAAATGGGAGTTGAAGATTTCCGCACAAGTTTCCAAGTTAGAAGTCCAACATAAAGTGTCATTCCGTTGCACTTTCCCCAGTTGAAAGGTGGAAATTCGACTCTCCGAGTTGAATGGAACGCTTCATGAATTATCACAGCAACAACAATATGGAGCATCGCGGCTTTCCCCACAGGAGCGAACACTTGGGGAGACACACACACCAGGCATGTGGCTGTGGACTCAACACGCTAAGGCAGTGTAAATACAGCAGGCGAGTGTTTCAAACAGCAAGACAGAGCGCAGCTGAATGGAATAGAATGCAGCATCTTCAAAACTGAACTTCAACTTAACACGCATATAAAAATCTCAATGGATATGGTGTCTCCTGTTAAGCCAACTGCAAATTGAAAATAGACGGTTCAGACTGTCGCTAAAAAAACTGATGCACGATTACTAAGGTAACCTGAAGGAAGAACAGACAGATGCACGTTGTGCACATTCTTTCATTGAGTTGGGCAGCGAACCTTCACATAATGACAAAATATGATGCATTATATTTTGATTAGGCAATCTTTTGTGCATTTTGTAACAGATTATTTTATAACACCTACAATTAATAGAAGATACACTGGAACAACAAGATGCAGTTCAGCAGCCAAAGATGTTTGTCAGACATTGTTATTATATATACAGTTATTTACATGTCATTGCCACTCGAGTAGACAAAATGACCAAAAAGCCCATCCCTACTGTGCAACACTAAGTCAACCTAGAACCGTCTATTAAAGTTCCTTTTCTCGTTTTACTTTTTAACTTAATATTTGAGAATATGAATTGGCTTAATCTTTTGAATTCATCATTTATGCACATTTGTTAACAGATAGATATTTTCATTGCAATAAACAAACGCTACAACCCTGTGCTGATTGGTTTATATTGATTTGTTGGACCCTCTCGAGGATGTAGGAAACAATGTCCATTTAAAAATCAGATGTCTTGTAGATTCTTCCCCCTACCTGAAATAATGTCTTTAAAATTCAAATATAATCAGCATATAATCAAATATAATTTGAATTTTGGTCATTTTTAAGTGAAAAATTCAAATGTAGTTTTTCAGCCCTGTTGACAGCTCTACTTTGTTTTAAGGCAAATTGTTTTTCTTTGAATTTTGAGATCTGCACTTAAACCTAGTTTTGGGAAATGTTCCCAATCTAACATTTAAAGCTGAAGTATGTAACTTTATCAGTGTTAAAATTAGAGCTGTGAAAGTTAACACATTAACGCATGAAATTAATTGTAAAAGTTTTAACGCGTTAATTTTTCTTAATTGCGATTAACGCATTTACAGTTAATAAAGCTTTAACTAGCATATTCACTGGTCGGAGCAGGGCAAAACCTTTGTGATGTGTTTGCCTGGAGTCATTACACTGAAGCACACACCACAAACACACACAACAGCCGTGTCAGTGACCAGATGATGGGGAAAGGACATTTTTTTGTTGTACAAAAACAAGGCCAGATAAATCAAGTACTTTGCAGCCTCTGTAAGGTGCAATTTAATTACCACAGGAGCACGTCAAGTTTTTAACTATCATGAAAATGCAGAAGGAGACGCTTGCAAATGGTTTTAATGTGGAGTTAAAAGCAGCACTTTTCGCTGGCGTTGACGCCCTGATGTGAACGAAGAATGCTGCTCATGATTGCTGCAGCAAAGTGGATAGCAACAGTCTACCGGCAGATTAATATTGTGGCAGATGAGAGTTTAAGAGAATTAATGCCAATTGCAATGAAAATGCAATCAATGGGAAGACTAGTTCTTTCAATTAGTCAGCCTCCCACTTAATAATAATAATAATAATAATAATAATACATTTTATTTTTTATAGCACCTTTCATTCATAAAATGCTGCTCAAAGTGCTTCACAGTTGGAAGTATAAAAAACATAGAATTCAACATTTCAGACAAAGTAAAACAAATCATGGCAATTAAAATGAAACAGTACAAAGATAAAATGTTTAAATGGATTAAAAGAAATGTAGGGAAAACAAAAGTAAAAAGATACTTTGGGAAATGTTTAATGTTTCTTGAATCGGTGCTATTTTGGTGGTGGAAATAAGTTCATTTTGACAGGAAAAGAAATATATAGAGTAAAATTTCAGCTCTTACAAAATCTGCGATTAATCGCGATTAACTTTGAAAAATGATGCGATTAATCACGATTTAAGATTTTAATCGAAAGAGAGCTCTTTTGAAAACATTGTGTATTTTTGCAATTCCATTAAGTGGCGCTAGTGGCGCAGAAATTACATACTTCAGCTTTAATTATTTTTGGTTTTCTCATGTGTTTATGGGATTTGAATCTTGCGCTTTTTCCTCCAGTGGCTGTCTATTTTCCATCCTCTTCCCACTCTTCATCATCAGCGCTAACGAAGCAAAGACTCCAGTCAAACTCTTGTAAGTATTTGCTTTTTGTATTTCCTTTTGAATTCCATAAGAAAACGGCAACGGTATGTTTTTATTATTTTTTGTCACCACTTTTCTTGCAGCCACTTCCAGCTCCGCCTCTTTTCCGTGGTCGTGCTCATCAGTAACAAACTGTTCCACAAGACGGTGCACCTTCAGAGTTCCCTTATGCCCTCCACTTCTGTAGAGAAAGTGCCCTCGCCTCACGTATCCCCGACCCGCCAGCGACCTCTACCCCACCAGTGACCTCTTTCAGGATACGTAACTCGGTTCAGGTTCAGAGGTTCTTCGCGGTATACAGAGGGACTTGAAAATGATTTGCTTTGCATTCTCTGTATTTGAAAACGTGTGTCAGCCCTGTCGATGTTGTTTTGTGGGATGAAGCAGACCTGTTAGTAATGTGAATGGCCTGTGTTTGGGATTGGATCGCCCTGTGCCTATTCCACACATGTGGGTACACACAAGGTCATGATTCCTACTCTGTGTGATTTCGTTGGACTATTGTTGTACCCTTAATGTGCCATTTGGTTTATTTGTAGTTTTCAAAGACAGCACAAAGAGCTCTGCATGCACATTTTATGTAAATTGACCCACCCTCTTTTAGGCCCCATCGTTGACTCATTTGATCTGTTTATGGCCTTTTTTCATTTCATGTAATTACTTTTTCTGCCTTGTGAGGCCCAAACAGTTAACACTAAACTCTGACATGGCTGTTTAGCTAATTACCTAAGAAATGAGTTGAAATGGCCCTTCCCCAGATGTCTTTATTTTTCTGCACTGAAATCTGGAAAACGATCAAATTGAAAGGCCTCTTTTTATGCAAGGGATGTTTCTTGACCTAAAATAATGTTGTCTGCTAGCAGACTTTTTAAAGCTACTTTTACTTGATATCAGCCCTTAAAGGAATAGTTCTGCCAAAAATGAAAATTCTGTCATCATTTACTCACCCTCATGTCTGTTCCAAACCTGTATGACATTCATTCTTCTATGGAACACAAAAGGAGATGTTTGGCAGAATGTCCACGCTATTCTTTTCAATACAACTATAGTAAATAGTGACCAGGGGCTGTCAAGCTCCAAAAAGGACAAAAAAGCAATCATGTTTGGCATCATTGACTGCAAACGTGGTGCGATGCATGTTGGCATGCCACAAATATATTTGAGAGCTATGGTGGAGAGCAAGATTTTGCATGACTTATATGGACTACTTATGGTACTTTGTTTCTTTTTTGTCCATTTTGGAGCTTGACAGCACCTAGTCACGACATTATATGCTTTCATTACATGGAAAAGAGCATTGCGAACTTTCTTCATAATGTCCGTGCGTTCCACGGAAGAAAATGTTATGGATTTTGAACGACGTGAAGGTGTGTAAATGATTACGGTGAGTTTTTATTTTTGGTTAGACTATTCCTTTAATCTTACAATGTAAAACTCAAAAGGGAGCTGTTTTTTGTTTGATTTCTCTTTTTTTAATTCGTTTTTTTTTTTGGGAATTCCATGTCGACATTATACAGTGTCATCCGTAATGGTTCTAGGATGATTTCCTACAGTTATTCGAAGGTATGCACAAGCTTTACTCTTCTGCTGCTGTCAGGTGACACTGCCAAACTGCGAAACTGCGATACGTTTGAAATTGCTCTTTAAATGATCCGGTTTCTGATGAATGCTGGCATGTCAGAGTCCAATGGAAGTCCAATGACGTGTATGTTCCTGGAGCACATACCTGGAACCTGGTTTTGAACTTATAAAACTGAAGCACATACAAAAGGCCCCTTTGATGTCCTTGCATTTTTGGGGTAGGTGTATTTTAAAATGGGTTGCAATTATCGTCAGGAGTCCATAGTGTTACAACTGAGATGGATATTTGTGAGTGACATTTTGTAAAGGTGTTGCATTATTTCAATAAATTTGGTCTGTATACAGTACTTTTTACAAAGTGGTCTTGTTGTTGTTATTAGTTTTTTTATGTCTTAAAGGGACCGTTCACCCAAAAATTAAAATTCTGTTGTCATTTATTCACCCTTGTGTTGTTACAAACCTCAATGACTTTCTTCTTTTTTTTTCTTTTTTTTTTTTTTTAGGATATACGAAAGATGTTAGGCAGAATGTTAGGGACTTTCAGGCTCAGTCACCATTCACTTTCATTGTATTGAAACAAGATGCAATGAAAGTGAATTGTGACTGAGGCTGTCATTAATATTATGCTTAACTGCTTAAAAGTCATACGGGTTTAGAGCAACGTTAGGGTGAGTAAATTATGACAGATTTTTATTTTGTTGAGCTGACTCTTTTATTAAAATAGACCAGATAACTCAAGAAAAATCATATTAAATTGTTTTAATCACAGTGTAATATATCAGAAAACTCAAATTTTTACTCAGTTGAATAAATAGACACTTAAAAGTTTGTTTTAAAATGGCATAAAACTTCTTAACATAAAGCCAATTTGAACTGTAAGTAAAATGTTATATAGTGGTTAGAAATTTACATAAAGGATTTAGTGATCGTTATAAGTGTTACAGTTTAGTTTTATATGAACTACTGTGCTGACTGGCTCTCTCGCTTTAGGACACGTCATTTGTGGAGCGCCATGCGGAACTTGTCTTGACACACTTGAATGACAGGTAAAAGACCAATCAGAGAAAGCCGTTCTTGTCAATTCCTGACACAGAGCCAATAAGCGCCCTCTCCACGTGGATAGGCGGGGCTTGTGCATAGGGAGGGTTGTATGTGAAAGTGTGAAAGGTTTGGAGTGAGTGAGCCGCCGATGAATTACACTGGTAATATTACACATTTATAATTTATAGGATAATTTATCGCAACTATATGCTTTTATTTGCATTGAATTTATTTATGTGCTATGCATAATGAACGAAATTATCATTTAATAGCTTGCAAAGATGTGAGGTGGTTGTGATGTTAGCTAGCAGCTAAGTAGCAAATAGAGAGTTTTATAGGTGTATTAGTTAATTATTATTAATATTCTGTGAGGAAAACACTGTTCATTTGCACGTTGAGCCAACATTCACACCCTACGTTGGTTTCTTAGTCTTTATTTGTGTGTTAGAGTATCACTTCATAGGGTTTTGTACAGGAATTGTGCACATTAATGGCAAAGATAATGACTCTTCCTGAATTCATAGAGATCTGACACTATAAGATTATATAAAATACAGATACAACTGCTTTACCTCTGAATGTCATGTTTGATGTTTAATTAATAAGCAGAACCTCTTATCAGATCAAGAAGTTGTTTCAGGGTTGCATAACATGTAGCCTAGGAATTAAGTTTGCATAAAAATTGGCCTTTAATGTTAATGTGCAAGAGAGGAAAGTCCTGTTTTCCATAGCATATGTCCCCTCTAATGTTTTGCTTTTTGTCAGGTATCAAGAGTTAGTCCTGCTTCTTCCCGTGTGTTAAGATGACCAAGCTGGGCTTCCTGCGTCTGTCCTATGAGAAACAGGACACCCTGCTGAAGCTGCTCATCCTGTCCATGGCAGCCGTCCTGTGTGAGTGGATCCACATCCCTCTATGACCTGCCTCTCAATGGATGTGCTATAAATGTACTGTCCTTTTATTCTGTCTGTCTTTCTTTTTGTTTTCTTTCCAGCATTCTCCACCAGACTGTTCTCTGTCCTGCGGTTCGAGAGTGTCATCCATGAGTTTGATCCGTGAGTACAGTTGTTGGGTCTTTATGGTGATTGGAGCAGTCCAAGCACATGTTTGATGACTTTTTGTTCTGTTTCATCCACAGGTATTTCAATTACCGAACCACTCGCTTCTTGGCGGAAGAGGGCTTTTACAAGTTTCACAACTGGTTTGATGATCGTGCTTGGTATCCACTGGGGAGGATTATAGGAGGCACCATCTATCCCGGTACAGCTGAATGACTCTGATTTTACAACTAAAAGTAACATAAGAATAACTGTGTTTTTCATCCTCTTACATCTCCTTAATCTCTCAAATGAAGTTATGGCCTTAAATCATCATCACTCCAAACCCTTGTGACTCCCTTTCTTCTGTGGAGCACAAAAGATGATGTTAGCCTAAGTGACCATTAAGACTGGCAAATAAAATGTCATGCTCTAAAATACGCTGAATAAACTACGAAACATGTAAAAATATTCAAAGACATTCATTTATCGCATGTTTGCAAAGAAAAGCAAATGTTAAACTGGGTTGTTGCAAAAGCTTTCAGTGTGAACAGCCCCTTAGGTGGAGGTCTTTGACCGCTGCGTCTTGCTCTCTTATCAGCGTTTCTCAGATTAAGCAATGGGCTTTAAAATGGTTTGTCAGAGTTAAATTTGAATTGTGTGTCTCGAGATCCTCACGTTGCGTTCCATTCTGTTGTACTCCGTCTGTTTGAACAGCCCGTGCGCTCGATGTCTGAGCCGTTTCACCACCTAGTTCAACCGAATACCACTACAATCTGGGAATATTTATACCGTACAAACAACTGCAATGAATGAAAAAAAACTAAAAAACTGGCTTTTCTCATTCAGTGGGCATTTTCAAACCGGGATGGGCATTTTTCAAGCGCTTTACACGATTTGCCTACTACATTGAGATTCCCTTCTTTATTGGATAGTTGAGAAATGGCCATCCTGGTTTGTAAATGCCCACAGATTTGGAAACGCTCATTATTGTTCGGCAGAGACCTATACTTCAGTTCAACACCATGTTAACAAATGTGTACTGTAGCATTTTCCACATTCCGCATTTTTAACATTTGAAAATATGAACCAACTAAATCTTTATTTTATTATTTCTTTTTAATATGTGAATTTAACAGCCAAGTATGTTATTGCATTCCTCTGACTATAAGATTCGAATTTAATTTGAATTTTGGTAATATTTGAGGTAAAAATTCAAATTTAGTTTCTCAGCCCTATTGACAGCCCTAGTCACCAAAAGATACAATGAAGGTGAAGAGTGACTGAGGCTAACATTCTGCCTAACATCATCTTTGTTGTTTCATGGAAGAAAGGAAGCCACGAGGGTGAGTAAACAGTGACAAATTTAGCGGTTTTGGGTGTAGTATGTTTTTAAGAAAATGTAAATGTCATGTTTATTCATCATGTTTATTTTTTTCTGCAGGACTGATGATAACGTCTGCGGCTTTATACCATGCGCTACATTTCTTCCACATTACAATCGACATCCGCAACGTGTGTGTGTTCCTTGCCCCTCTCTTCTCCTCTTTCACTGCCATAGTCACCTACCACTTCACCAAAGAGCTGAAGGTCAGATGAACCACAGCACACCCTCTTCTTGCCACCTGCTCATTATTGATCTATCTAGCAGTCTGACTGATGCTTTATTTTTGCTCATTCCAGGATGCAGGTGCCGGGCTTCTGGCTGCCGCCATGATCGCTGTCGTCCCTGGATACATCTCGCGTTCTGTGGCGGGCTCATATGACAATGAAGGTATCATCTAGATTCAAAATGTATTTTCGCCAATATTTTATTTACACTTTTAAATTTGTTTTATTTAGCAGACAATTTTATCCATAGCGACTTGCAAACAAGAATAGCAAAAGCAATTAATCTAGGGGAGAACACAATACAAGAGGTACCAGAGTAGTCAAACCAGGGAATTTAAAAAAGGAATTTCCTGAGCTGAAAACATCATGGAAATGAGTTAAACAGTCATGGACATTTCCACAGCGAATAAAACTTAAAAAGTGCCATCTCTATAAAATTATTTTTAAAAATCAGGAATGTCATAAAAATCATCATGGAAATTAATTGGTCAAAAAGTGTGGGAACCCTGTACGATGCTAGAGTAGAAGTGTATAAAATAATTCTCTAATATTGTATTCCTCTTGTGATATGAAGGAATCGCCATTTTCTGCATGCTGCTGACGTACTACATGTGGATCAAGGCGGTGAAGTCGGGCTCCATTTATTGGTCGTCCATGTGCGCACTGGCTTATTTCTACATGGTGAACAGCATTTAAGATGCAGTGCCTCTCCTGATATTGCATTGTTTTAGAGCCGCTAATTTACAAGCTGAACAAATCATGCTGTTTTTCAATAACACAGTACTTGTATGTTTTGTTTGTGTGCTGTTAGGTGTCCTCCTGGGGTGGTTACGTGTTCCTGATTAACCTCATTCCCCTCCACGTGCTGGTGTTGATGCTCACGGGCCGTTTCTCTCATCGCATATATGTGGCGTACTGTACAGTTTACTGTCTGGGTACTATCCTCTCTATGCAGATCTCCTTCGTTGGATTCCAGGTAAGAAGTTGAACAACAACTTGTCTTCATTCAAGAACAGCAGCAACTGAATCAAGCAGCAGAAGTTACAAGGGCTGTAATTTGATTAATTGCCTAGTAAGGAAAATTCCTTATTTCGGAATTTTGCGTATGGGTTAAATTCATACATTTTAAAATTGATAATACTAAACACATTAAGTTGATAGCGCTAGTACTAAACCATACCCATAATATTCTCTTTAAATATTATATTCTTATAAAAAGTCTTACCAAAAACATACAATCTCTCTTTCTCTCTATGCAGCCTGTCCAGTCCTCTGAACACATGGCTGCTTTTGGAGTCTTTGGCCTGTGTCAGATTCACGCCTTTGTCGATTACCTCCGTAGCAAACTGAACGCACAGCAGTTTGAGGTTTTGTTCAAGAGCGTCATTTCGCTAGTCAGTATCATCCTGCTCTCTGTGGGTGGGGTACTCATGCTGACAGGTGAGACACGTCCCTATACGCATGCACAGGTGCTCATATCTGAACAAAATTGTGCTCATTTACGAATTCATGCTCTACTTCTGCTGACTGCCCTGGTATTCAAATATTTGTGTTGTTGGGAGTATTATTGTGTAGAAATATAGTGTCAAAACAATAATCAATGGCTCTCATGTTTTAATGAATGGCTGTACTTGGTGGGATGTGAGTATTAGTAATAATTGGTGTAATATGTACTTACATTTTGTATCGGCTTATTTAAGGGAAAATCTCACCTTGGACCGGCCGTTTTTACTCTCTGCTGGATCCATCATACGCCAAGAACAACATCCCCATCATCGCCTCTGTGTCTGAGCATCAGCCCACCACCTGGTCCTCCTACTACTTTGACCTGCAGCTGCTGGTCTTCATGTTTCCAGGTATAGCGCCCCCTTTGGTCACGTATTTACACTCGCTGCATATGCAGTTTATCTAATCATTCTGGTCTTTCCGTATTACAATCTCTGCTCTCTTGTTTCTCCAGTTGGCCTGTATTACTGCTTTAACAACCTGTCCGACGCCACGATTTTCATCATCATGTATGGAGTCACAAGCATGTACTTTTCAGCTGTGATGGTAAAATATGTTTACTTCAATCAATGTCATTACAAAAGTCAAAGTTGTTGTTTGCTTTGTTGTCATTTCTCTCCTACTTTGTGTAGGAAGGTATAGGAGTATAACATCTACATTCATATCCTAGTTGATTGGAGGGAGTGCTTATGATGTGACCTTTGACCCAGGTTTTACCTTTCCTGCTCAGGTCCGTCTCATGTTGGTTCTGGCTCCCGTAATGTGCATCCTGTCTGGCATTGGCGTTTCTCAGGTTCTCACCACTTACATGAAGAACCTGGATGTCAGCCGACCGGACAAGAAATCCAAGAAGCAACAGGACTCCACTTACCCCATCAAGAATGAGGTGAGATTGGTGTGCTGTAACAAATATGTCTTAGCAGTATTAAAGGTTAATTGGTCAGAGCCATGGCACAGTTGTTGGAGCACATCCTGCTCACCCACATGAGCAAGCATCAAATTAGACTTGCAACATGTCCCAGTCCCCATTCCCATCTCTGTTCCCAATCATTTTCTCTATTCTCTCTCCTTTATCATTGATGTGGCCTGTTTTTATTTTTTATTTTTATTTTAATGTTATAGATAATTACTTTAAAATTATGGTTCACTCACTTATTTACTATGATATAGTATTCAGGTTCATGGTCAATGTATTCATTCTTTAAATATAGAAGTCAACGCCCCTTTATTTGTTTATTCAGTGACATTCTGCTCTGGTCTACCTGTAGGTAGCGAGTAGCATGATTCTGGTCATGGCGTTCTTCCTCATCACATACACCTTCCACTCCACCTGGGTGACCAGCGAGGCATACTCCTCCCCCTCCATCGTCCTGTCCGCCCGCGGTGGTGACGGCAGCCGCATCATCTTTGATGACTTCAGAGAGGCTTATTACTGGCTCAGACACAACACACCAGAGGTCAGTGACAGACATCATACCTTCAGATCAAGACCATTCTGTCTCCTTTGATTCAAAACAGTTTCAGCCTTCTCGTCTTTGTGTATTTGTGTACAGGATGCTAAAGTCATGTCATGGTGGGATTATGGGTATCAAATAACAGCGATGGCCAATCGAACGATTCTGGTTGACAACAACACGTGGAATAACACGCACATTTCCAGAGTCGGCCAGGTGAGGATGCACGCATTTATTAAGATGCTGTTTACAGAATGCTGTTGTACAATTCTTTTAGGATTATTCATGGGTTTTTTTCCCCCTCTTCACAGGCCATGGCGTCTACAGAGGAGAAAGCCTATGAGATCATGCGAGAACTGGATGTCAGCTATGTCTTGGTAATCTTTGGAGGACTGACAGGATATTCATCAGATGGTACGGTCTATAATTCAGAACTCTGATCCACTTGGAGCCAAAGAAATCGGCTTTGTATCCGTTAACATTTAGAATATCATCTTTTATTTTTTTATCATCAATTAATATTTCATGTCTATTTATTCATTTATTTGGTAATTAGCAATGTAATAAGCAGGACTGATATCCCTTACTCATGTTTGCTGTATATTTATTTGTTTAGATATAAATAAGTTCCTGTGGATGGTCCGTATCGGAGGCAGCACAGACACAGGGAAGCACATTAAGGAACACGACTACTACACGCCCACCGGAGAGTTCCGCGTGGATCGGGAGGGTTCCCCTGTCCTGCTCAACTGCCTCATGTACAAGATGTGCTACTATCGCTTCGGCCAGGTCTACACTGAGGCTAGTGAGTATCACATTGCAGAAATAGTATTGGTTGTAACTGCCAATGTTAAAGTTTTCAACAAAAAAACATCTTAAGAAGTTCTAGCCACTAATTTGAGGCATAAAACTGCCAAAAAGGTATTTAAGTACATATATAAATTTCTTTCCAGAGCGCCCTCCTGGTTACGACAGAGTTCGTAATGCTGAGATTGGCAACAAGGACTTTGAGCTGGATGTGTTGGAAGAAGCGTATACTACAGAGCACTGGCTCGTCAGGATATACAAGGTACACATGAACTCTCCTGTAAAGCTGTAACCAGTAATGTTTTACATACAGCGATTTAAGGAATATTTCAGGTTCAATGCAAGTTAAGCTTAATCTACAGCATTTGTGGCATAATATTAATTACCACAAAAAATTATTTTGACTCGTGCATCCTTTTCTTTAAAAAAAGCAATAATCTGGTTTACAGTGAGGCACAATGGAAGTGAATAGGGCCAATCTGTAAATGTTAAAATACTCATTTAAAAAGCATAGACACAAGACGTAAACAAAATGCAAGTTAACATTATTTTTAGTGTGATAAAATCATTGCTAACCTTTTCTTTGTAAAGTTATAGCCAATTTTACAACTTTGTTGCTATGATGATGTAATATCAACTAACCCTGTAAAAATGACGATATTATAAACTTTACAGCTCTAATAATACGCAAGTTTTAACAGGAGAATGAATGTATGATTTTATAAAATTATAAGCTTCACCGTTTTGCCTTTTAAACCCTCCAAAAATTGTCCCCATTCACTTCCATTGTAAGTGCTTCACTGTAACCTCGATTTTTGCTCTTGTTTGTTTTGTTTTTTTTAAAGAAAAATAGGGACGAGTCGCAATTATTTTTTGTTAATCAACATTATGCCACAAATGCTGTCGACTGAGCTTAACTTGTATTGATCCAGAATATGCCTTTTAAGATCTGCTCCTATTGAGATAATCACGCCTTTTTCTACTTTATTTGTGCAAATTTACAGCTATAATCTGATCATTTTAAGACCCTATTCTCAAAATATTATGATTTGAATCTTGGAACGCTATGACCTCTCGTAATTTTGACTATTCTCAACATATTACTATTTTAATCTCATAATGTCATGACTTTATTTGCAATCTTTTTTTTTCTTTCTTTGTGTGTTAATAAAACCGCATAACTGATGATCTCTTGCGTCTTCTACCCAGGTGAAAGACCTCGACAACCGTGGCCTCTCAAGAACGTAAAAACCCAGAAGCTCATAACCCCCCCCCCCCCATTGCGCACATGGCACTGAATGTCTGCGGCCCCCTTCCCCTTGATTTGAAGAGAAAGCGTGAATACTTTTTATACTTTTTGTTGCAATTGCTAAAAGAGATTTTCTTTTTATACCTTTTTTTTTTTTTTTTTTTTTTTTTTATTTCATTTACAAATGTGATACTTTGTCTGTACTGGTGGCACAAGGTGTCAAACTCAATCACCTGAGAAGGTGACTTAAGGTGAGAAACATTTCTGCAATCAGCTGGCCAGATAACGATTTGATTTGTGTTTAAATGGGTGAATAAAGGAGTGACTGGGATACAATTTATCAGCGTCTTTCTTTTTAACCAATAAGAATCACATGTACACAAGACCCCTAAGACCTAAACCCCCTGAAGTCCAGATCCAGACCAAGACCTGCTGGCCCAAAAATGAAGCTGTCCATTTTAATATATTGAGAAATTGAGAAAATTCTTCTAACACTGTGCCACTTTGTTTTGAGAAGTCTCAAGACTAAGACCAAAAGATCAAAACTCCACTCTATAGTCATGTCAGCTAAGAAGCCAAATCAGATGTTAGAGCTATTCGATTTAGATCTTTTCTATTTAGAATATTTTAAATCCTATAATGGTTAATAAAGTATATCACACTGAATTTCCCATTATTTTCAGTTCATGTAACAGGCAAAAACGAAGCAAAACATCAATGTACAAAAGTATTTGTACGTTGAGAACTATCACAAGCTTATTTTCATGTTCTGTCGCCCCCTACTGTCCACTAATAAGACCTCAATTGGTCGTGCTGTGACGTCTTTGTGAGCATGCGCAGATTGCGCACTTGACAATGAGAGTTTACACTTCGCTGTAAGCGGCGTGTCAGAGTGGAAAGGTGATTGCAGTGTTATTGCACACTGCCTACTTGAGAGTCTGACAGCAATGGCAGCGTGGCGAAAATTGTTCGCCTCCGTCTCTGCTTTCAGAGCGATGAATGCGCCCTGCCGGAGTTTTAAAAGCAGCTGTAGCAGAGGAGCAGAGAAGGACTTCTTTAAAGGTGATCTGAATATACCTTAAACAATCGTATTTTCTGCGTATATCAATGTGTAAGACGTTAAACTCTTCATATATATGACTGTGGCAAGAGTCTCTGGATCCTGATTTTCCCAATCCTACTATGGAAAAGGGTGCGCTCATGAATATTTATTTTGTCATGCAAACATTCCTGTTAGCGTTCTGGAGCGGCCTATCGTGCATCAGAATTAATATTCATGAGCCAAGCCTTCCTCGCAGTATGATTCGTCCATTTGCCAGCTGAGTAACGCCCACTTGCAACCGCCTACTTTTCAGCAAATCACTGAAGTATTCAGAGACGAACGTGGTAATTTATATTCATGAGCTAAACCTTCATCATAGTATGATTCGTGTTTTGCCACAGATTTGGAGGCTCAGTTTCGGTCTTTCCGTGAGAAAGCGGCTGCAGCGATGCCCGGCAGTGACTGGAGCCCGTTCGAGCTGAACCCCGGGCTGCCCCCAGAGAGGGCTGATGTGGTAATAGTTGGAGGTGGGGTCGTGGGCTGGTCCATTGCGTACTGGCTGAAGAGGAAGGAGACAGTGCGAGATGCTCTAAGAGTGCTGGTGGTGGAGAAAGACCCGACTGTGAGTTTAAAAAGGACACTTGGTGGCTATTGAGCTGCCTACCTAGACAGCATTTTTGAACACCCCTGGCAAGTGCAACATTTGTGGGGTACCTTTAGATGCATTCCGAGGCAGCAGCTTTCTAGGTAAACAGCTCATTGGATTTTGACACTGCGGAAAGCTCTACAATCAATATTTTAGAATTAAGCATCACAAACAAGAAAGTTCCAGAAAGTATTATGGTACTAACATGGTGTTTTGGACATGGTACCATGGTAATACCATGTTTTTTGTTTTTTTTAGACATGTACTGTATAAATGCTGTCATTTGCACTTATACTGTTATGATATTAAACGTGTGAGAAGGTCAAATGCAGTGTTTTATGTGAATGTTTGGGGGTTGTAAAAATGTATATAAAAACATATTCACATTTTCTCTTTTTGCAGTATTCTCAGGCATCAACTGTGCTGTCATGTGGTGGAATTCGACAGCAGTTCTCCTTAAAAGAAAACATCCTGCTGTCGTTGGCTTCAGCTGATTTCATGAAGAACATTAATGTAGTATCACCTATATTGCATATTATTTCTGACTTGCTTTATAACAGCTAAAAGCAAAAAAGCACTACGCCATATAGTAAATCCTTAAATCTTTTTTTTTTCTTTCTTTTATTCCCTTTTCTCCCAATTTGGAATGCCCAATTCCCACTACTTAGTAGGTCCTCATGGTGGCGCGATTACTCACCTCAGTCCGGGTGGTGGAGGACAAGTCTCAGTTGCCTCCGCTTCTGAGTCAGTCAATCCGCGCATCTTATCACGTGGTTCGTTGTGCATGACACCGCGGAGACTCACAAAATGTGAAGGCTCATGCTACTCTCCGCGATCCATGCGCAACTTACCACGCACCCCATTGATAGCGAGAACCACTAATCATGACCACGAGGAGGTTACCCCATGTGACTCTACCCTCCCTAGCAACCGGGCCAATTTGGTTGCTTAGGAGACCTGTCTGGAGTCACTCAGCACACCCTGGATTTGAACCTGTGACTCCAGGGGTGGTAGTCAGCATCAGTGCTCGCTGAGCAACCCAGGCCCCCAATCCTAAATTCTTAAGCCAAGTGTGGGGATGAATTAACACATTTCTGTAAACTATACAAAACTATACAAAATTAGAATGTAGAATTAGTTTGTAACTGTGTTTATTACTTAGTTGTAATAATTTGGAGTGGGTTATGGTTTAATAGTGAAAAGTATATTTGTAAATGTGCTTTTCTATTGCAATGCCACAGGATCATCTTGGGGTGATAAATGAAGACCCTGTAGATCTACAGTTTAATCACTCAGGATATCTCTTCCTCGCCAGCGAGAAAGTAGCTCATATCATGGAAGAAAACTACAGCACTCAAAGGTGAAAATTTGACAAATTACAGCACTCTCTCTCACATTACACCTCTATCTCTTTGTCTTATTTCTTTTAAAAACATGCGACACAAGAAAAGGTGGCTTATTGGACCCTAAATTTGCCTGATCATAGACTGAGCTCAATTATAAATGCAGATTTCCATATAGAAAACAGTATTATGTGTAGTCTATGGCAGGAAAATGATTGCCAGTGTGCAAACTCAACTTTTTCTTTCAGTTGCTAAACAGACTCATGATACAAAAGTTAAAGTTTAATAAAACTTGTTGTTTATTTCTTTGTATTACTGATTTGATTTGGAGATACGCTGGTGCTAAGGTCACCCTCCTGTCACCAACACAACTGAAGGAGCGATTCCCTTGGTTGAACACAGACGGTGTTGCTCTGGCCTCTCTTGGTTGGTATTCAGTTTTCTATGCATCAGAATGTCTTAAATTGTTGATACATCTCCCGCTTTGTCTTCATTACTGAGTGATGTATTTATCCCTCACTAAGGACTAGAGAACGAGGGCTGGTTTGATCCCTGGTCTCTCCTGAACGCTCTCAGACGTAAGGCTGTGTCTATGGGCGTGTATCAGTGCTTTGGAGAGGTCACAGGTCTGCATTCATAACTTAATATGTTAAAGTTTGTCAAATTTTACTACAGCAGTGGACTTTAACTGCATTTGGTACTGTTTTAACTAACTTGTATGTGTTGGTGTGACTGGAGTGTTTTTTATGTGCAAACTTTCTCACCTTTAAGACTCATGTTGTTTTACTTGAATATTATTTCAGGATTTAGATGCTCCACAAAGATGGCAGAAACTTTAGATGGAGACTTTTTTAATGTCAATAGGATAAAATATGTTAATGTAAGTACATATGCCTTTTATTCTCTGCACAAAATTTGAGACATGTTGTTTAAACAATACCTTTGCATTAATATAAGATTTTTTTAGGACATCCTACACAACACACTGTTTTTATAGACCTGAGATTTCTTGTTGTAGAGTTTAAAGGGATAGTTCACTCAAAAATGAAAATTCTCTCATCATTTACTCACCCTCATGCCATCCCAGATGTGTATGACTTGCTTTCTTCTGATGAACCCAAACAAAAATTTTTAGAAGAATATTTCAGATCTGTAGGTCCATACAATGCAAGTGAATGGTGACCAAAACTTTCAAGCTCCAAAAAAACTCCAGTGGTTTAATCCATATCTTCAGAAGCGAACTAATCGATTTTTGGGTGAGAATAGACCAAAACATCTTGCCATTGCATTGTCTAGGCACCATCATCATTTCAAGCTCGATTACACATCCTAGTGCTTGATGCATGCGCAGAGCGCTAGACGGCGCTAGGAAGTGTAACCGCACTTGAAATCATGATCGTCAAGACTGCAGATGTCAAGATTTATTGTGAAAAGGAGTTATATTTTAGTCTGTTCTTACCCAAAACCGATTGGATCACTTCAGAAGACCTGGATTAAACCACTGAAGTCATGTGGATTACATTTATGCTGACTTCATGTGCTTTTTGGAGCTTCAAAGTTTTGGTCACCATTCACTTACATTGCATGGACCTACAGAGCTGAAATATTCTTCTTAAAATCTTTGTTTGTGTTCTGCAGAAAAAAAGAACGTCATACACATTTGGGATGGTGAGTAAATGAAAAAATGTATTTCATTTTTGGGTGAACTGTTCCTTTAACTGCATAAGTATCATTATTAATATATGTTAATATTATTATTAATCAAATTAATCTTGTGTTAGGTACGGATGCCCAATAGTTTGGAGTACCAGCCCGTGGAGTGTGCAGTTGTGGTGAATGCAGCAGGTGCAAACTCAGGAAAGATAGCTGCCATGCTGGGCATAGGATTAGGCCCGAAACAAAGTATATCTGGAATTCCATTACCTGTTGAACCCAGAAAGAGGTTAAGATTTATGATTAGACACACCTTGGAAATTTTTCTTGTAAAGCAATAGTTTTAATTTGCTTTTTTTCATACCTCCTTAGCATTGCCAAATATTTTGAAATATATGACACTTATTTGTGAAATTTTTTTTTGACTTTGGGCATCTCTCACAGATTTGTTTATGTGGTGCATTGTCCTGATGGCCCAGGGTTAGACACTCCATTTCTGATTGACTATTCAGGGGTTTATTGCAGACGAGAGGGACTGGGAGGAAATTACATCACGGGAATGTCGCCAGAGGAGGTATGGGCAAGTTTTAAGGGGCTGATATCAAAATTAAGTCTTGACCTCAAGCTGAGTTTAATTTCAAAAGTATTCTTTTTGTTGTTTTTATGCATATATTCCTTTTACCTTTTGCAGACAGAAGAACCAGATATCAGTAACCTTGATGTGGACCATGAGTTCTTTCAGGAGAAAGTCTGGCCACATTTGGCCCACCGTCTTCCTGCATTTGAGAGTCTGAAGGTTAGAATGATCAAAGACAGGAATTCAGTTTGAGCAAAAGGGCGAGTTGGTAGAAATTGCTTTCTGTACTGATCTGGAAATCGACACCATATTTGATTTGACGTGAACAAAAACAAGGCTGTGAGGGATCGAAATATGTCATGCATTTTATACCTGGGTGTCAATTATTCAGCTAATTGGACATTAAAAAACCCTTCATCTTTCCACTGTACTTCTATCCCTAATAGCCTGCTCCTATCTCCTAAAGAGGTTTTTGCTGTAAAGTGTGACTAAATTCAGCCGTTCAACTGATTTCAATAAACCCAGCTTTTGGTTCTGCCTTTTCTCACTTTTATAGTCCATTTTTGTCAGGTTTCAAGCGCCTGGGCTGGATTTTATGACTACAATACCTTCGACCAGAATGGCATTATAGGACAGCACCCTCTGGTGACCAACATGTACTTTGCCACAGGCTTCAGTGGTCACGGTCTACAGCAGTCCCCTGCAGTCGGCCGCGCTGTGGCTGAGCTGATTATCGACGGGTGCTACAAGACCATTGACCTCAGTGCCTTTGATCTTAAACGGATCCTCCTGCAAGAACCCATTCTGGAACGAAACATCGTGTGAGGAGGAGGGAAACATTTGAGAAGATGATAACTGTTTGTCTGTACCCTCATTAGGCAGGGCAGTATTCGCCGTGATCTCCAAGATAAGGACCTTGTCTGTGTAGTTCAGACAGATCTCTGAAACTTGAATCCATTTTTAGAAGAATGAGATCAGTTTGGTTAGCAAATCCTATGAGACTTGAAATTATTAGGATATGAAAGAGTGAGAAACGGTATGTTTTGACAACACGCATACTGCACAGTAAACATTTGAAGTCTTATAAGATGTAAGGTCATTTGGAGTTCATTTGCGTCTTTTGATATTTTGGAAATGCATATATTTAAATATATACGGAGTATGAAATAGATCATGATAGACAGATCAGAACAGGAGGATGTTAGAAGATCTGTAGATCTTAAGTTTTACCTTTCAGAATGAGTACCAAAGGTAATCGTGAACTTTTTAAAGGTTCACCCCTAAATCTTGTGGTGAGTAATCAAACCTCATGGGTTGAATTTTGTATCTGTGAAGTCTTTAATCTGTTTATCTTATTCTTATATTTTGAAATGCTTATTGACATGGATGTGAATACACATGAATTGTAAAAAATTAAGTTGTATTGCAGCATGCATTTTTACATATATGGGATACTTTAGAATTAATCAGAAAAAAAACTAAATATACAAGCTATGCATTAAGTCCACATATTTACAGCATCTAACAAGATTTCACTTTTTAATAAAAGGCTACAGAAACCTACATAAAAAGTGGTACTTTGCTTGTTTTTTTCTGCAGACTTAACACTTACAAATTTATTAGTGCAATCCCACCACAGCTAAGCAATGCCAGTAAATGACTAATACAAATACACATGCTACAGTATATTAAAACATGGTTTATTAAAGTTATAAAGGAGTATAAATAATATTTGACTGATTAAGCAACACAGTATAAAAATCTGAATTATTCATCTCTTTGCCTTCTTTGCAAACATATCCATGACAGATGTTGACTTGCGTTTTACACCTAGAAAGAAAGAACACAAAAATCATTATCAAAGTCTACTCAAGTAAAAAAACTCAGCTTAAGACACCAACAATAAACTCTGATTTCCTAATATTGTTGTAAGTGGCCTAAATACCATGTTTCACAGTTTTGTCCACATGGTCTTCTGGAGATCGCTTAGCATATGCTGCTTTCATTCTTAGAATGTTCTTTTTATAAATAACCTCGTGCTGTACAATCGGTCGAGGATAATCATTTCCCACAATGCACCCTGCTTTCTCCTGAATGCTCAGAGGAGCTTTCCAGGGTTCATAGATGTACTCAGGAGGAAATTTCTTCAGCACCGGGAGGTATTTCCTAGAAGACGTATAAGCCAAGCTGAGTTAGCAATTAGTAAGTAGTCAATTAGCAGATATTTTTATCCAAGGTGATTTTTAGTATACTTTTATATAAGGACAGTCTTTTTCAAGAGCACAGTGGTGAACAAATAGTTTGTGGATCACCGCTTGCAGGGTTCAAACCTACGGTCTTTCAGTGACCAGACCTATGCCACCTTACAGAATGTAGAAAAAACACTAACTTGATGTAATCCCCATATTTGTCAGTTTTCTTTCCGAAGGCGATAGGGGAATAGACCCTGAAGTACTGATGGAAGAACGCGCTGGCTGAGAGCCACTGCCAGTTTCCGGCATTTAATGACCAATCAGCATCCAGCAGTAACTTTTCAAATACCTGCAAATGACAGTGGCCAGAAACATAGCAGGTTACCAACTATATCTCTGATCTATGGTACAATAAAGCACAAAAAAAGTACTGTTGCGGTAGTTCCATGTTACAGTAATGATGTCAGATGGTAATACCATGGACCAGTGATTACCATATGCTAGGGCTTGGTATTCAGATTTCTAGATTCGATTCGGATTTACAAGCTCTCGATTCGATATCGATTCATATGGGTATATTTGAGTTATAAATGTCCATTTTTTACATATTAAATAAATTATCTCCCAGCTAATGCTGTTAATTATAGAGGGGACCTTCTAACATGGTACATTACTAAGCTACAGTGGATATAAAATGTCTACACACCCGTTAAAAAAGCAGGTTTTTGTTTTTGTGTTTTTGTGAACTATGTATTAGTTCAGGGATGTGCACACTTATGCAGTTAAGTTATTCTAAGTTTTTTTTTTTTTTTACTGAAATGTGTCACTTTGGTTTTCAGTGGCATTGCATAGGTTGTAATTTTTACATTAAAGGTGCAAAAAGTCTGATATGATTTATCTTTGACATCACAAAAACCTACACAAGGGTGTGTAGACTTTTTTATATCCATTGTATTCATTTGACTAATTATATTTTATTTGTTTTTTATCATTTTGGTCACATTTTAGCTTTAAAATTTTTTTACAAATCCATATATTAAATCAATAAATGTGATATTATATTGCATATTTTTGTTACATGATTATTGTTTAATGCATAATATATACTATTAACAAGTATGTACATTGATTGTGCTAAAAATAACTGAAGTACTAAAAATTGGCACGGTCTCTTTAAGAAAACCGGCAGTTCTGTAAAGAGCATTGTAGAGAGTTGCGCATATAGTAAAAGACTGATCTTGGGATTTAAGAATCAATATCAAGATTGTTCAAAGGAAGATCATGATACATCAGAAAATCAATAATTTTACCTAGTTAACCTATATACCATGGTATTTAACATGGTACTCAAGGAACTTCAAAGAATACCATGGTGTTACTATAGTACATTTCCAGAAAAAACATGATATTACCATGGTAAAATGTCTAAAAACATGGCAATTAAGGTATACTGCACCATTTTGTAAGTGCTAAAAATGCCCATTATTCCAATAATCCTATATTTTTCTATAAATATAACTGGTTTTGGTTTGTGGGTAAATGGGCCTTTTGGGCACAAACCTTTTGTCCCTCCTCCCAGCTTATCCACAAGTCTCCTCGAGTCAGGAAACAGGCGACTGCATGCCGGGCCAGGTGATGGATCCAGCCCTCCTGTTGTAACTGTGTCATTATGGCATCAATGAAAGGAAAGCCTGTACGAGCCTGAAAACACATTCGTCTTTAGGAGTTGCTCAATAATTGTGTGATATTAAGATTATATATTAACAAAGGCAAGAAAAGCTCTTTAATGGATTTATTCAACTTTACCTCTCTCCATGCAGCCAGGTGCTCGGGGTTATTGTCCCAATCCACCTGCACACAGTGAGGATTACCTTCCATTTTGTTAAAGTTCGGGATTCCGACAGCTGTGGTGTAGAAAAACTCTCTCCACAGCAGCTGTCCATGCAGTGACACTGGAGGTGCAGAATGCTTCTTCTGCAAGAGATACCACACTTTCAGTACAACACCTGGATAATAACTATAGTTAAGAAGAGCAGTTAAAGGTGCACTCAGCGATTCCAGAGAAACACTGTTGGTATTCAAACTCAACTGCCAAAACAAACACCCACCCCCTTGAGTGCTCCTTTGGAAGCTCCGCCCCCACCAGCTCCAGACTCACAACTCTCCTGTTACTAAATCTAACATCACAACAACAGCATATATGGGTTCTGTGAAACGTAGCAAAATTTATGTTACCCACCTATCGAGAAGAAAAAGAGCAACTTCTGCATTAGTCTTCAAGCCTTTTACCTCTCGGAGGTCTCTCCACCGCTGAACAGCCATGCCAATTTTGACACGGCTCCTAGCCCTCGACTTATCATAATCCTTCTTTTTTAGTTTATATTCGTCTGACATTTTTCTCTTGGTCTGTTTCTCAGCCATTTGTCCTCCTTGGAGTTTAGAAAGTTCGTATCAGCCAGATTTGCCGTCGCTCTTCTAATGAATTTCCCTCTCGCTCTGCCCCCACCCCCATCCTGTGCACGCGCAAGAACCACCCCTTGTTGCTGATTGGCTGGAGTAGTGTTTTTGTCCCATTTACAGAGCCAGGGCTGTGTAAAAATACTAGATTTTTTTTTCAGCCCACCAACAGAACGGACAGCAGACTGAGGAGATATTTGCAGAATTTGACAAAAAGGGTATTGGATTAAAATTACTGAGTGCACCTTTAAAAGTGAATTTTTACAGCACAGAATTTGTCCAACTTTTGGGATTGTCTGACATACCCCTCTGTACACGTCTGTGAGTCTCCACCAGAAGGTGCGTGCAGACAAGCAACCGAATCGGACGTAGGGACTGAGGACGGTGGTGCTGGGGATCAATGAGTTGGGGGACGTCTGGGGTTTTTCGAAGCTGCACACCCACTCCTACAATTTATCAAGATAAAATCCAAAAATGTTTTTCACCAGTCAAAAGATTTGCAACATAATGTACCACCTCATATCTTGATATCTTAAGACTTTAGCTATTCATCTGTTCTCTCTCTCTCTCTCTCTCTCTCTCTCTCTCTCTCATATATATATATATTTATTTATGTTGTTAAAGGGATAGTCCACCCAAAAATAAAAATTCTCTCATCATTTACTCACAAATGCCATCCAAGATGTGTAGGACTTACTTTCTTCTGCTGAACACAAACAAAGATTTTTAGAAGAATATCTCAGCTCTGTAGGTCTATACAACGCAAGTCAACAGGGTCAAAAAAGCACAAAAAGGCAGCATAAAAATAACCCATAAGACTCCAGTGGTTTAATCCATGTCTTCAGAAGCAATATGATAGGTGTGCGTGAGAAACTTATCAATATTTAAGTCCTTTTTTTACTATAATTCTCCTCCCTGCCCAGTAGGTGGCGATATGCACAAAGAATGTGAATCGCCAAAAAGAAAAGAAGAACACTTATGAGAGAAGAGCACTTAGGAGGGCTGTTTAAATGTAGATATTTATAGTTAAAAAGGATATAAATATTGATCTGTTTTTCACCCACACCTATCATATCGCTTCAGAAGACATGGATTTAACCACTGGGGTCATATGGATTACTTTTATGCTGCCTTTATATGCTTTTTTGAGCTTCAAAGTTTTGATACCTGTTGACTTGCAATGTATGGACCTACAGAGCTGAGATATTCTCCTAAAAATCTTAATGTGTGTTCAGCAGAAGAAAGGAAGTCACACATCTAGGATGACATGAAGGTGAGTAAATGATGAGAGAATTTTCATTTTTGGGTGAACTATCCCTTTAACAGCTCAGGCACTGAGAGGTGTTGTGGTATGTACCGTTCTCTGCATGTGCTCATCCAGTCTGCGTAGAGCTTCCTGCTCGCCACCTGGAAACAGATTTGGCCCTAAAGATGATGTGTCCAGCCCAAGGTCCTCAAGAGTTGGAATCCCATACTCCTCTTCATGATTCTTAGAAAATGGAGTGGAGACACCTTCCAGAAATAGTCATTGGAGTGAAGTGAAAATTAGCAATCATTTCACTTATCATCTGGCATGGTGTCCAACACTGTTGTGTATGATAATAAGAATAGTTTTCAGAAATTGTTGTTTGATTGATCAGCCAATCGTGTGGCAGCAGTGCATAAAATCAACCATCAGAATGGGGAAAAATTGTGATCTCAGTGATTTGGATTGTGGCATGAATGTTGGTGCCAGATGGGCTGGTTTGAGTATTTCTGTAACTGCTGATCTCCTGGGATTTTCACCCACAACAGTCTCTAGAATTTACTCCGAACTCTACAATTGTGGTGAGAAGAATAGCATCTTAGAATGCTATTCTGTGATGAGGGTTGGCGCACCCCCAGATCATCACCGATCCTCCACCTGGTCATCAAATGGTTAGACGGAGACCTAGAGAGGCCTTCAAGCCAGTGTCTCGCACCCACTGTGAAATATGGTGGAGGATCGGTGATGATCTGGGGGTGCTTCGGCAAGGCTGGAATCGGGTAGATTTGTCTTTGTGAAGGACGCATTAATCAAGCCACGTACAAGGTTATCCTGGAAGACAACTTGCTTCCTCCTGCTCTGACAATGTTCTCCAACTCTGAGGATTGGTTTTTCCAGCAGGACAATGCTCCATGCCACACAGCCAGGTCAATCAAGGTGTGGAAAGAGGAGCACAAGATCAAGACCCTGTCATGGCCAGCCCAATCTCCATTGAAAACCTCTGGAATGTGATCAAGAGGAAGATGGATTGCCACACGCCATCAAACAAAGCCGAGCTGCTTGAATTTTTGTGCCAGGAGTGGCATAAAGTCACCCAGCAACAATGTGAAAGACTGGTAGAGAGCATGCCAAGATGCATTAAAGCTGTGATTGAAAATCAGGGTTATTCCACCAAATATTGTTTTCTGAACTCTTCCTATGTTAAAACATTAGTATTGTGTTGTTTAAAAATGAATATGAACTGGGGGCCTGGATAGCTCAGCAAGTAAAGACGCTGACTACCACACCTGGAGTCGCAAGTTCAAATCCAGGGTGTGCTGAGTGACTCCAGCCAGGCTTCCTAAACAATCAATTGGCCCAGTTGTTAGGGTGGGTAAAGTCACGTTGGGTTAACCTCCTCGTGGTCGCTATAATGTGGTTCTTACTCTCGGTGGTGCACGCGGTGAGTTTTGCGTGGATGCACGCTCAACAAGCCACGTGATAAAATGCACGGATTGACAGTCTCAGACAAGGAGGCAAATGAGATTCGTCCCCCGCCACCCGGATTGAGGCGAATCACTACGCCACCACAAGGACTTAGAGCGCATTGGGAATTGGGCATTCAAAATTGGGGAGAAAAAAATGAATATGAACTTGTTTTCTTTGCATTATTCGAGGTCTGAAAACACAGCATCTTTTGTGTTATTTTGACCAGTTGTCTTTTTCTGCAAATAAATGCTCTAAATGACAATATTTTTATTTGAAATTTGGGAGAAATTTTGTCAGTACTTTATAGAATAAAACAAAAATGTTAATTTTACTCAAACACATACCTATAAATAGTAAATCCAAAGAAACTTATAATTTTTCAGTGGTCTCTTAATTTTTTCCAGAGCTATATATATATATATATATATGCAACAAACAAATATTTTGTGATGTAAATGCAAATATAAAAACTAAAACAGTAATAAAATATAAATACAATGAATTATATATTTAGAGTATAATTATAATGAATTGTTGCAGCGTTTGATTTTGTTTTCAGGATATACATTTTTTTTTTTTTTTTTACTGGAAAACAAGAAAGTGTAAATGATGTTTGTGATTTTATTGATACCTTTCATGTCCTCTTTGGTTGGGGCAGGAATAGGTTTTTTAGGGGGCCCGATGGCCTTGATCACACTCTGGAAGCGAACGTAGGTCAAGGGAGGCTTTCCGTTGTTCTCTTCAATAATCCTATTTGAAAATGCAGATGAGTATTTTCCATGCATATTTTCAGCAGAATATGATTTAAAAATTATAACAGGCTACCTGTCAATATTGTAGAGAGTGTGGGAAATCTTTGGAATAACTTCCACACCACATTTTTTAGCCAACTTCATGACCTCCTTGTCTCGGCTTTGACTGTATGGCTCTGTATCAACCTCAAAAGTCAACCGTGTGATCTTCCATTTCTCTAAGAGTTTTGGAAGGACCTCTGTGGGTGACCCTTTGACAACAAAGAGCCTAAAAGAACAAGATACACAAAACATAATGACATCAGTTTTAAAGATATTACATGTACAAGCACACAAAAAAGTGTAGTTGCATAAGGAGAACAAAGGTTGACAAACGTGTTTAAGTTTTATACTAAAAGATGGAGGAACCAACTTTCAGTTGCCTCTTATAACCCTTTTTTTTCCTCTTCCTACCTGGAGTGGAGTTTCTTCAGACTGGAGTCCAGGTCTTTGAGAGCTTCGATCAGAAATCGCCATCGGTTAATGCCGATGTGAGTGTTGTTGGGGTACCAGGGGTCCAGTATGAATAGAGGGTAGATGTTTCTGCAGTCTTTTAAGGCAGCAATGAGAGCAGGGTTATCATGCAACCGCAGCCCCTTGCGGAACCAGTAAATGCAGTTTTGGCTCATGATCGCCTAAAATTACAAAAACATATTACAGTTGACAAAAATTAGTTTATAGATGTGTTTTGCATTAAACTAGCTTCTGCATGGGTTATTGGCTTTTTTAATATGCATTTTCACACATCTGATGTATGAAAGTGTGATAGTGTACAAATCTCTTAATTGCTATTTTATCATTGCACTACAATGTATACAGCAACTTTTAGGCTGTTTATCCATAGCACTCTTAGTATATTATAAATAAGAAATTTTCTGTATTTACTGTAATGCAACAAATAATGTAAAACAACAAACAAATATTATGTTATACTATTTGTATATCGTATATATTTTGTACAATCAAAAGTTAGTATATCGTATATAGTCCATTTGCTGTATGTATTGTAATGTCACAAATAATGTTAAAGAAATATTCCGGGTTCAATACAAGTTAAGCTCAATTGACAGCATTTGTGGCATAATGTTGATTACCAATTTTGACTCGTCCCTCCTCGAAGTAGGAAAAATCGAAGTAACTGTGAGGCACTTACAATGGATGTGAATGGGGCCATTTTTTGAAGGGTTTAAAAACAGAAATGTGAAGCTTATATTTTTTATAAAAAGCACCTACATTAATTATTCTGTTCAAACTAATTTATTATTTGAGCTGTAAAGTTGTTTAATTAATCATTTTTGGGTTTGTTGATATTACATCTTCATGGGAACGAAGTTGTAAAATTAGCTATAATTTTACACAGAAAATGTTAGTTAGTAATTTTATCACACTAAAATCATGTTAAACACATATTGTTTGTCTTGTGGCTATACTTCTGAAATAGTGAGTAACGTCTTTCGAAATGGCCACCATTCACTTCCATTGTAAGTGCCTCACTAGCCCAGAATTTTTATTTTTTTAAAGAAAAGGAGGGGCAAGTCAAAATAAATTTTTGTGGTAATCAATATTATGTCACAAATGCTGTCGATTGACCTTAACTTGTATTTAACCTGGAATATTCCTTTAAGCAACAAACATGTGATGTAAATGCAGACATAACAACAAAAACGGTAAAAAATAAAATACAATAAAAAATAAAAATTGCGAGTAGTATAATCAAAGCATATATAATAGTGTTTGTATTTATTGTGTGTGTTTACTCCTTGTGTATACTAACTTCCATTTAAAGCCACTGCCGTCATATTAAGGTGCATTGGAGAAATAAAACTAAACAATACAGTAACAGGGCGTTGTAAATTAATATATTTACTTACTTTTTAATGTATTTCCAAACATCCACTGATAAGAAGACTGCTTTCAGAGGTTCGTCCTGTGTTTTGTATAACGATGCCTATAAAGGTTTTGTAACAACTGTTGTACAATCGTTACAAAACTTGTAATTCAGATGCACGTGTCGATTCTGGCCAATCACGCTCGCTTCAGCAAACACACACCGTTCACGCTGTTGTCATGTGGTATCTGTTACTTTTCTCCGTGCTGGTCAAAACGGACCAATCACAGCCGTTTGTGATTGCTGGATGATGGATTCTTTAAAAAGAGATTTATTGGGCGACGTTTCCATATACTCCGTAAAATATTTAAATTATTTTACTTTTTATAGTACAAACGTCTGGAGTAGGACAAAAGACGGCGTGAGACTCTGAACAGGGGCTCGGCGTTTGAGCCGCCATACGCCCCTAGATGAAGTTTACTTATACTGCGTTCCGAATGGAATAAATGAAGGCCTCATCAATGATTCAATTTGAAGGGCACTTTGAAGGGAGAACAGTCATGGAAGCTAAGCAGTAGGGTTGTTCCAAACAGAATTTACAATAAAAAAAACCTTTCAGCCCTCCGAAAATCTCACATACTCATTAGAGGTCTTCGAAGGGAATAGGGTATAGGGACAATCACTTCTGAATAAGACGCATCAAGAGGCTGAGAAGGATCGAAACTGCCTCCAAACGACTACATGACGCACGGTTGGTTCTGATTGGTTGATTTTGCGGAGGGTGAATCATGGCGGAATCCGAGAATGGCAGCGCTGCAAAAAGACTCAAAACACACGAGACCGGCGATACTGAACAAAAACACACCGACAATGAGCAGCACAGCGACGGCGATGAGATCTCATCCGATAGTCCGGTATCGGGCTTCGAAATCACCCGCATTTTGCGCGAGTCTGCGCGGGAAAAAAATATCTTTGTTCATGGAAAGGTTCGTTTGCATTAGAGAGATCAGACATTATAATACATCTTTCTGGGTTTGGGGGTATTACTGCTATCTTAGAATACAGATTTGGCACTTAGTATTTTATTAAGAATTAGTGTTTGGAAAAGTTCGATAAAGGACAATACTTAGCCTTAGCACCTCTTTCTGATTGTACATAATGGGGAACTTCTCACATGTGCTCTTTTTTTAGGTGAAGGACCAGGATGCAGTTGTGATCCTGGAGAAAAGTCCTATTAGACAGGACACACTGCCTGAGTTATTAAAGAGCAGTACATTGAAGTTGGAGATGAGGAATGATGTGTACAGCACATATAAGCTACAGGCACCAGCTCACCTTAATGGTAGGATCATTACTGACCCCATTTCACCAGCTTTTGTCTGTTCTGTTAATAGATAGTTCACCCAAAAATGAAAATTCTCTCATCTTTTACTCACACTCATGCCATCCCAGATGTTTTTGACTTTCTTTCTTCTGCTGAACACAAACAAAGATTTTTAGAAGAATTTCTCAGCTCTGTAGGTCCATACAATGCAAGTGAATGGTGGCCAAAACTTTGAAGATCCAAAAAGCACATAAAGACAGCATAAAAGTAATCAATAAGACTCCAATGGTCTTCTGAAGTGATCCAATCAGTTTTGGGTTAGAACAGACCAAAATATAACTCCTTATTCACTGTACATCTTACCATTGCAGTCTCTAGGTACGATCATGATTTCAAGCTTGATTACACTTCCTAGTGCACCACAAGTGCGCAGAGTGCTATATGGCGTTCGGAAGTGTAATCAAGCTTGAAATCATGATTGCCGCAGAGACTGCTTATGTCAAGATTTATAGTGAAAAGAAAATAGTTATATTTTGGTCTGTTTTCACCCAAAACCGATTGGATCGCTTCAGAAGACATGGATTAAACCACTGGTGTCCTATGGATTACTTTTATGCTGACTTCATGTGCTTTTTGGAGCTTCGAAGTTTTGGTCCCATTCACTTGCATTGTATGGACCTACAGAGCTGAGATATTCTTCTAAAAATCTTTGTTTCTGTTCTGCAGAAGAAAGAAAGTCATACACATCTGGGATGGCATGAGGGTGAGTAAATGATGAGATAATTTGAATTTTTGGCTGAACTGTTCCTTTAATTATTGTATCTGTTTGGGCAGTGGTTTCCAACCTGGGGTCCGGAGGGTGTTTTATATGATTATTGTCAACTATATATATGTTTATATTCGATCATGAGCAATTATTTATGTTCAAACTTATTTCAATATGTTTATGCACGGTATTTAGGGGCCAAGCACCGAAGGTGCTGTGGCACCTACTGTATCCGTTAGTATTATTATTTGGGGGCCAAGCACCGAAGGTGTTTAGACCAGTGTTAGAGTTTATGCTATATTGTACTGGAGGTCTTTGTATTTATTTACTGAACAGCTGCAGGGCTTATCACAGATCATTTCTGTTTACAGGTATACTTCTTGTTCTTCTTTGTCTTAGTGTTGTTCTTCTGATATATAAGGGAGTGATATCTTTTGAAAGGATTGAGAAGTTTAGAGACAGCATCACATGTATTTCAAAAGAACATGGTCTATTTAGCATGGTTATCATGCTACATGCTATGATAGCTTAGCATGCTAACCAGCTAGCATGCTAACTGTGGGGTTTTCTGGCTTAAAAGGTTATTTGATCTCAATGCTATCTGTAGGGCAGCATTAGCTTAGCATGCTAATCGGTTAGCATGCTAATCAGTTAGCATGCTTGCCACTGCATTTGTAAGGCAGTTTGATCACAACATTATCTGTAGACAACATTAGCTTAGCATGCTAATCAGCTTGCATGCTAATCAGTTAGGATTCTAACCAGCACATTTGTTAGGCTATTTGATCACAATGTTATCCATAGGCAACATTAGCTTAGCATGCTAACCAGCTAGCATGCTTTTCCATGTCAGCCATATAGTCTCTATGCTTTATTTAATTTTATAAAAAAAAAAAAAGAAGTGATAAATCATTACATAAAGTGGTATGCATCATCGACATCATGTCCTGAGGGTAACTGAGAAGTTTGAAGGCACTGTGTTAAAGCACTGGTTTATAGTTCAAAAGGTTGTGTGTTTGAATCCCCACCTCTAAGTCATTCTGTGGTGATTTTTGGTTGCTTGGCTTGTTCCACAATTAAATTCTGAATTTGATCTCCATTTAAAAGTTCCATGAATACAAAGTCCTCTTGGTGGCTGTTAGTCCAGCGGCTGAGTGGAGCAGTGGTTAGAGCCATGAAATGTCAAATGGGAAGTTTCCAGTACCATCCTGCGCTGAGGCAAGATGCAACTTGGTGTTATTTTGGTCTGCGTATCATGTATATTCAGTGTTCTTTAGGTTGTGATTCTTGGCCCCGTAATGGCTGCTTGCAGCTATATTTACCATTGCATTTATTTGTGATGTTTGCACTTTGTATTTCACACTGTCTTTTTTTTTTAATTACACTGTGAAATAAACTATAGTACGTGGCTGTTTTCCATTAGGGATCAGTAATGGACAATACATGTAAACTATATATATATATATATATATATATATATATATATATATATATATATATATATATATATATATATTTTTTTTTTTTTAATTTTTTTTTATATTTTATTTCTTTTTTTGATAACAGAAATCAAGACAACAGTGGTGTGCCCTGCAACAGAGAAGCATATTAAGAAATATTTGCGTCAGGAGATTTTTCTGGTCGAAGAATCGGGGGAGGATTATCGTCAACTCACACTGCCGTACATCAGCGGCCAGAGCTTCAGTGTGCAGGTGAGAATCTACTGACTAGTGCACTTGAATTTAAGTAGCCTAATATTTCTGTCCTAACTTATATAGAAATTAGAGGTATTGCACTGTACATTTTGTGCTATATTATCAAAGCCGTTCCGCATTTAATTTGCAGTGGGTGCACAATATCTTGGACAAGAAAGCTGAAGCCGACCGGATTATTTTCGAAGATCCAGACCCCAATACTGGTTTTGTCTTGTTACCGGATTTCAAGTGGGACCAAAAGCAGGTTAAAAAAATTGAGGATCACTGTTATATTTGAGGGTGAATAAAAAGGCAAGTCAAAAATATTGAACATTTCCTCACCTATCTAGCCAGAAGACTTATACTTGATTGCGATTGTCCACCGGAGGGACATTAAAAGTTTGAGGGATCTTACATCAGAGCACCTGCCATTACTGAAAAACATCCGCAGCAAAGGAGAGGTGAGCTGTACTGAGTTACAGATTATTTTTCAAGATGCATCTATAAATTAAATTTGTTCCGAATGTTAAAGGAACTTTTAGTCTTCACATTAAAATATTGGTGCAATTACTCTGTTGTCCAGCAGATGTCACTGTTGATCTATGTATTTCAACAGAAAAGGATGGTTTATTTTCTCCTCGTCCACTGTTTACCATACTTGTTTTTGAAAAGCTTGTGTGCAAAAATAAAGTACAGCAGTTGGTGCTTTAGACATGTTTTGGCGCTCATTCAGGATGTACAGGTTCAATTCTGGCCAACAAAAGCCCTAAAAATACAACAGTAAAAATTCTAATGCTAGGAAAAATGACAACATGATGTCGTCTGTATCCACAGTACACCATTAAGCAGCAATATGGCATCCCTCCCAGCAAACTGCGCATATATCTGCACTATCAGCCGTCATACTATCATCTCCATGTTCATTTCACCTCACTGGACTACGAGGCTCCTGGCTGTGGGGTGGAAAGGGCCCACCTGCTTTCAGACGTCATTCAAAACTTACAGGCAGATGCCAGGTACTATCATAACCGCAGCCTGACTTTCCCTCTGCGAGCCGATGACGGTTTGCTCATCAGATTCAAAGAGGCTGGAAAGCTCTAGAAACCAGTGACCTCTGAGGGCCTGACCTGTTTTTGAATTTTTTGTGGTAACATTGTTTTTTTACTAGTTTTGAAAAACCCTTTGGTTAAAGGCCACTGCTAGCCATTTTAAACAAGAAAAACCTATTTACATCATCCGCTCAGTGAAATAAGATTTTCTTAATGTCTTTAACCTTGTTTTTTTATTATTCAAAAATACTTAAGAAATGTGTATAGTGTACTGTTTATTTTTTATTTTTATTGAAATTTTGAAATCATCTTTTGGAACCAAACCTAATGAAATGAAGTAAGAGTCTGATACGAAACAATTAAGATTTACTGCATGAACAATTTCTAACAGGAGTGCTGTTGGATATTGTGTAAAGTTTATCAGAATATGTGTTGTATTAGAATACAGAACAGCTAAACTCCTGAAAGATAGATTTTTTTTTAAGATTGCCTACAAAGGTATTTTATCCTGTTGTGATTGCAAACCTCATAATCCTATTGGGAGCAATGTGTTAGTAAAGATCTAGTTGTTGCTTTGTTCTCTATTTGTTGTTTTAGGTAACTGTAATCGTATGAGAAAATCCCCATTAAAAGCCTTTGAAATTATACCCAATTCCAGTTTATGATTAGGGTTGTTTTTCATTTTTAAAGGTAAATTTGATGTAAAATGATATAAATTATTGGATTATATGGTCATTTGCATTTTATTTTAAAATACTGCTTTTTTAAACCGCAGAGTTGTATGACGACTGTCCATTTTGTGCTGTAGTTGATCATTTGGACAGATCCTAAACTCAAAGCCCAAATTCATAATTTAATTTTTTGTTGGAATGTGCACCTGCCAGTGGTGGAAATTCATTTTGAAGCACAACTGGTTCCAGTGGGGCCTCAAGGCTTCATTCTTTGAGTTTTAAGGGGTACTTTGAAGAGATTTGGCTGTGACTGATGGAACAGCAGGCCTGAGTGAAATTACACCCCAATTGCTTTTTGTTATCTTCAAACAAAACAAAGGAAACCAACTGATTTTATATTATTAACTAAGACAGCCAGAAACATGAACACTAAAATATTAGAAACATAACAGTATTGCCATTGCTTTCTAAAAAGTCTGCTATTGCATTCGGGCATTTAGCATTTTTGTAAGGAACATAATTCTTTGTCTCAGTGTAAATCCAGGGCTAGGGAGGTAAAAAAAAAAAAAAAAAAAGTCCAAAACTTCTCAGCAGGAAAAAAATGCTCAAAGATTGACTGTTCAAAGTCTGTTTATGTGGTTTAACATAAGCTTTAAAAGAAGATTTAACTGCTATATGTTGTATAATGGAAGTGAATCACAAAACACAAGATGTTTGTTTCTGTGGAATGATTTCTGTAGGTGATCACCTCAGGTAATTCATAATCCACTTTGGTCCCACTTTATATTAGGTGTCTTTAACTACTATGTACTAATATTAAAATACATGCAATACAATGTACTTATTGTGTAACTCTATTTGTGAACCACTTTTATTTGTTCTGTTTTGTGCTTTTTGAAGCTTGACAGCCATCGGACACTTATCTGCTTTCATTGGAAAAAGATTTTTCACTTTCAGTTTTTTCACTACCTCAATGATTTATGTGGCTGTTTCAGTCTGTGTCTCTTGTAGTTTCATTTTTCTTTTCATCTTATATGTTCATTCATTCCAACTAATTAACAGATCTTGTTAATTTCTGTGATCTGTCCTGCAGCATTCAATATTTAGACAGAACATTCCTGAGAACAATGTTAAACCCCTTAAGAGCTTTTAAATGACCTTACTGGGGTTTTCAGAACAATTACATAATAGCACTTAATAAGTGTTCCTTTCAGACAAAACCTTTTCTCTTCATATCCTGATATCACTCTGTTCTGATCTCAGAATTAATAGAGCAAATTGAATTATTACTAGACAATTAATTTGGTAATTTTGTAAATAGTTCAGCCAAAATGAAAATTATTGTTCTTTACATTCCAAACCTGTGACTTTCTTCAATGGAACACAAAAGGAAATGTTTTGAAGAATGTTCATGCTGCTCTTTTCCATACAATGAAAGCATACAGTGACGGGGGCTGTCCTAGGACAGAAAAGTATCATAAAGAACTATAAAACTAGTCCGTACATCTTGTGTTCCGTATTCCAAGTCTTCTGAAGCCAAGTGTGAAAATGTTACCCTTCATCACAGCTCTCAGATCTTATTTGCACTTTTGCATATCTAAACTTGCCGTGTTGCGATCGGTTGCATATATATATACACACACACACACACACACACACACACACACACTCACTCACTCACTCACTCACTGGCCACTTTATTGGGTACACCCATACATCATCTTATTCATGCGATTTTCTAATCGGCCAAACTTGTGGCAGCAGTGTAATGTATAAAAGCATGCAGATATGGGTCAGGAGCTTTAGTTAATGTTCACATCAACCATCAGAATGGGGAAAAATGTGATCTCAGTGATTTCGACCGTGGCATGATTGTTGGTGCAAGATGGGTTGGTTTGAGTATTTCTGTAACTGCTGATCTCCTGGGATTTTCATGCATAAGAGTCTTTAGAATTTACTCAGAATGGTGCCAAAAACAAAAAAACATCCAGTGAGTGGCAGTTCTGTGGACAGAAACACCTTGTTGATGAGAGAGGTCAACAGAGAATGGCCAGACTGGTTTAAAGGGCTACAGTAACTCAGATAACCACTCTGTACAATTGTAGTGAGCAGAATAGCATCTCAGAATGCACATCATGTCAAACCTTGAGGCGGATGGGCTACAACAGCAGAAGACCACATTGGGTTCCACTTCTGTCAGCCAAGAATAGAAAACTGAGGCAGAAGTGGGCCTACCATTTGTGTACCTCAGCAGAAATCCAGATTTGTCAGACCAGGCGATGTTTTTCCAATCGTCTGCTGTCCAGTTTTGGTGAGCCTGTGCCCACTGCAGCCTCAGTTTCCTGTTCTAAGCTGACAGTAGTGGTACCTGGAGGGGTCTTCTGCTGCTGTAGCCCATTCGCCTCAATGTTCGACGTGTTGTACATTCAGAAATGCTTTTCTGCATAGCACTGTTGTAATGCATGTTTATTTGGGTTACTGTCACCTTCCTGTCAGCATGGACCAGTCTGACCATTCTCCTCTAACCTCTGTCATTAACAAGCCGTTTTTGCCCACAGAACTGCCGCTCGTTGGAAGTTTTTTTGTTTTTCGCACCATTCTCAGCAAACTCTAGAGATTGTTGT